>NC_092587.1:75060000-75373500 GCF_047663525.1 Anas platyrhynchos
ACTCGTAGTTCCACAATGTAGGTCTCTGAAAAGATCCCACACAAGGTCTGGATGTGGACAACAGGATGTGCAGTGCCGCGTCACTCTTTATTGCTGTATTCAAGGGTTGCAAGGACAATTTTCTGAGCTACAGTACACTGGTAGGTGAGTTCAAGACAACATCTAACCTTAATTTCAACTGTGCTGTTGAATCTTTAATCTACTGTTTGTTGTCATGGTGCTAAGTCAGTCATCACTGTTACATACGCATTTATGTTTAAAATTGTTGGATTCATTTCTTTCTCTGCCCTTGTTTGCCCTTGATTTTTGGAGTGCTGTTGTGCTCACTCAACTATTCTTCTTTGCTGGCTCAGACAACCACGTAGAAATTAAAGCTTTTAAGAGTGGAACTGAATGTAATCATTGAGCCTGATCAGAGAAGTGCAAACACTAGAGCAGACGCTCTAGACTACTGTAATTCAGTCATCATTCCTTTTTCTCTTGCAGGCTCTAGACTTCTTGAAAAAATATTTCTGTTGTATGGATCTCACTGTGTTGGTCTCTTCAAACCAGCATGTAGCCCAAGGCATCTTTTTGATCTGTAGAAACTTGGGAAAAAAGAACCTGTCCCGTGTTACATCATGACTTTTGGTGTCATTCTAGTGTGCTGTGATTCATGTGTTCTGCAGTTGCACGCTTGTCTTTTGACTAAAAATAGGAACTAAAAAAAGGTTTGAAGAAACTTTTGCCCTATTTGAGGGAATAGGAGGTCCAGGAAGAGGAGGAGATCTTCCAGATTTTCTGATTATTATTTGGTACTTTATATAAAGGCAAAATAGTGTTGTGACTCCCCAAAACAGCAGCGTAATATTCATAATGTTTTTTAGGACACATATTTGTCCTTAAAGATAAGTAAGGCTTTTGACAGGCTGGAAGAGAGCAGATAGTACTAAGTTTATGAAATGGGAGAGCCTTGGATTTTTCTGTGGTTGCAAGAAGCCATTCTATCTAATCCATATTAAGTGTGGCCTGTATTAAAGCTGTATCAGTGGAATTAAAAGTATTTTTTTCTACTGATTTATGCAAGTGTGTGCAGGATTGTCTCTGGCTTATGCTTACAAATATGAGTGTAAAAATTTAAAACTACAAGAGCCAGTTGTAAAACATGGTAATTAGGGAACCCCTCAAAAAAGGGCTTCTTCTAACTGGATTGAGTTAAATTTGCAGCAGTGCAACTTCTGTATGTAGAGAAGTCCTTCATATTCCCAGGTGCTGCTTTCACTTTCCAGCTCCTGTCACAGCCTGCATTTATTTCAGAGTCAGGGCAAATGGGCTATTGAGCCTTTAATTACTTCTAATTATTTCAAAGCCAGTATCAAAACATAAACAGTGGAGCACCAGGAGAGATGCTTATGGTGTTTTCCATCTAAGACTGAATGTAATTTGGATTGTTTCATTGATTTTTGGTAGTCACTCACAGTGTAAGTTAAAAATTTAATGATCTCACTCTGAGTGAGCAAAGAGCATCCTCCCTGTAAAGGCAGTGGGCCAGCATGCCTTTACAGCTCTGCCTTGTGCTACTGCCTCCATACTGCAGCAATATTCTGGCTTGGCTGAAGCCAGCTTGCTTTATTGTGCATTTAATATTGGTTAATTATAGCAAATTTTCAAGTAGCAACTAGTACTCCCAGTACTAGTTGGAAAAAACTAGTTGGAAGTACTAGTACTTCCATTTTTTTTTTTTTAACTTTGCTTACAGTAAGAGATGCTCCTACTAGAAAGATTTTATTCAGACTGGCTAGTCTGGTGGAGAGTCAGAAAAGGCACTTTTTCTCTGCTGTGCCCTCTCTGCGCTCAAGCATGCTGACTAATGGGTTTCCTTTTCCTACACCATATCTGCTCAGGGATTTTCAGGAGAAAAGTCTTGAGGTGAAGAGCTGTTGCACTTCACTGAATGCAGAACCTAAGCCTAGGACCTCTCTACCACTGGAAAAGAAATCCCATCAGGAAGACTTGTAAAGTGAAGAGTACAATTGGTGCAGTAGAGTGAGAACTGGAAAAGCATTTGGGCTGAACAGAGGTGAAATGCTGTGACTGGAGAGCAGCATTAGTTACGGTATCTGTGAAGTGCAAAATACCTGCTGGTGGAGATATTAAAGGTAATGCCGTATTAAAAACCTGTGAACTGTATTTTACACAGTTTACATGTCAGGCACAACACACCACCTAGACATCCGTGTCAAAGATTTACGAAGAGGCAGGCAGACACCAAATGTGCGTGAGCTAACTTTAAATCATTTAGACAAAGCTTACTGAACACTTATCTGTACTCCTGCAGCACAGCATGATTACTAATGGCATGGATTATCAACAGCGTCACACGTTGCCATGACTTGGTTTTGTTTAAGCTTCCATGATAAAGATATCTAGAGTGAAATAAGTACAAATAAGTAAACAAAATTCATGATTTTTTTTTTAAGTATTCTGCTGTTGGCTAATGATAAAATTTGTGCTGCGGTTTGAGCTATTATAAATCAGGATTTATCACCTTTTTATAACCAGCATTTCCTTACCTCATCTTTCTGTAAACCAGATTGATGTGTACTGCAGAATTCTGCAGTAGAATCTTGAATGGGTCAAGTCTTAGACAATGAGCAGAAGTGTCTGTCACCAGGGTGTTTCCTTTGGCTCCTCTGAAGTTAGGCTTGTACCTTATGTCTGTAGTGCTGTGCCTTCCCTTCTTCTCGAAGTCTTCCTATACCAGATTAAACTGATCAGCTTGATTTGTGGCTCAGTGGGTCTGACCCATGTAATGAAAGGATGTCATTGCAGCTTGTTAAGGCCACGAGATAATCTGGGAACTAAGAACGACCAAGATGCTTGCTGCAGCAATTCAGAAATTTCCAACTGATAAACGTAAAGGTGTTTCAATATTACAGTAATTAGTTTAAAAGAAAATTAATTTTGAGGCAATATTGCTGTTCACTGAACAAAACATGTGAGTTCTTGTAAATGTAATTCTTGTAAACTTGAAAGAAAGAAGTGAGGATGTGCAAGTCCTAAACTACAGATTCCTAAGAATCACAGTCTGTTACCCAGTTTTAGGTACCTTCTAAAAGACGAAGGGTCCTTTGATACCTCTGACTTCTGATGCAGTTTCAACTTGTACCTTTATTCCTCTTTCCACATGGCGTTAATTAGGCTGATTTTCATTAACACACTTTGAAATTTCATAAGACCCATTAATACCATAAAGCAACTTAGACCCTACTACTGTGGCTGTGGCTGAGTCACTCTGAAGGACCCCTGCTGAAGGAGACCCAGCGGTGGGCATTTGCTGATTACACATAGCTGCATCATCATTCCACTACTATTATGTACAGCCTTTGATATGCTCTGACACATCAGATGCATGTATGCTCTCAGCCTGTTATTTAAGACATGGGATGGCTATGCTGAAGAAAGTGTTTCATGTTTTGTGGTAAGACTTTAGACATCTGGAATCTAGTAGGTGGTAATGTCTCCTCTGTTTCTGGTGTTTGGAAATCTGAAACCACTGGCTCAGACATTCCCAAAACATTGAAATCATAAAAAGGCAGAACCAATTATTCAGCTGAAAAATTAGGAAGAGAAGTTTTCCTCTGCTTGTTCTTTGAAGATAGTGGGAGTTCTGCTGTTAATGTCAGAAGGGCTTGATTTCACTGAAAGCGTTGAGCCAGATCCTTAGTGGAAGATTTAGATACTAAGCCACCAGTTAAGGTCCGGGCTGCCGAGTTTATTTTTCATCTTCACAAAGTCAGTGGTCTTTTAGAAAAAAGTCTAAAGAAGATTCTTTTTTTAGCCCTGGTTACAACAAAATGACCCAAGTTATTTTGAAGTTTTATATTTATAAAGAGCCACTGTACTGCTAGGTGAAAATTGAATGTTTCAAAATAATGAAGACTTTCCCAAAATTTTTAACATGCATGTACCACGTGTAGAATGTACCCAAGTCAGTCTGCATGTGTGTGGCAATGAGCTGTAATTTGCTTGAACAGCCTTTCAAATTCTGCGGGTTGGGACCACACAGCTGTGCCTTTCTCATGACCACACATAACCTTTTCACTATTCTAATTGCCTGGATAAAAGTCTCTTTGAACTGAGTGCCAGCTTATTGATTGTGCTAAACCAGAATATGCACCTTTAATATTGTTCTCCATGTGTGCAACAGCTCCAGTTCTATCATTTCTAAACTGAATAAGCTATGGTATAACTATTAACACTTGCTGAGTGCAGATGTTAAACAGAAATGTGTGTGTCCATGCATACATGCACACACAAGAAATGCATAAATGGATAAGTGTAATTTTATGTTTAACTTCTCTGGTGAGATGGGTGTTGCTGAAATACTCATGAAATACATGTGTAAGTATCAAATCACATGTTAATCTCAGATATTTCAGCAGATAATGGGTAAACCATACATTGCTTGTGGAACATGGTGAACATGTACATAATCATAGACAATGCAGAACTTTTAAGAAAAAATCTGTAATAATTCTTTTTTACTTAGCTTGGATAGACTAAGACTAGACTAATATACCAAATAACATATTAGGTACCTTGGAAACAGCAGTGAATCTGATGAGGTAATTGTCTTTAACATCGGATTAATTACATTATACTAAAGGAATTAAGATGATGCAGATAAGGTGGCAGCCTTAATGTTTACCTTCTATCACTGTATAAAATTGTGGCCATAAACAAGTGTTTAAATTGTTACTGTGTCTTCCAAGAAGGTGCATGGAGTACTGGTGTTTGGAGCACGTTGCTATAATGTTGAGCTGTCTCAGCTGATGCTTTGTAAAATCTAATCTATACCTGAAGTTCTTCTAGATGAAAGAGAGAAGACTGAGAACAGACTGGCCACTGTGATAGGTTGAAGCAATAAGCTCAGAGGTAATGGCAGAACCAAACATACTTTTCCTTACTTGCAGCGTGGTTCATTTGCTAAACCAAATTGTTGCTCATACAAAGAACCTCATTCAGAAAATCTCTCAGGAGTAGCCTTGTCTTTGAAGTTAGTGGAATGTGAGCATTTACGTGCTCAAGTGTCAAGGGTCTTTCAAATACCGATGAGATGGGTTTGGCTTTTCTCTGGAAGTTTTCAGCTGTGCAGCCACTCCTGCAACTTCTTTGAACACTGTAGAACTGAAGCTCAATGAAACTTTTGACTTTTGCATGTGAATACGCTTCCGAACAGCTCGTGTAGGATAATGGGTCTGGCAAGGTCTTTGACACTTATTCTGGTGATGAAGGAGTCACAGAGCTAAACCTGTCCTCTAGCTAGCTGCTTTGGACAAAGGTAGCAATCATCTGATGTGTGTCTCAGATGCATGCCGACTGGAAAACTCACCTCACTTTCTTACTGGGTTTGCTTGCTTCTTCCTGCAAGAGTGAAGTTGCAGGGTTTAAGCCATAAAATGTATCAAGTCTGACTAGAGTTTTGTTCTAAGCTTTTTTTTTTCTTTCTTTTTTTTTTTTTTTTTCTTTCCCTAAATCCCATATGAAACACACACGCTTTCAGCTTTGGGGCATTTTAAGACTAGATGCTCAATACAGTTTTTTTTTTTTTGAATGCAGGAATGATTAAAGCCAGTTTGCCTGAGAAGTACTGGGTTACATACGCATGAGATGAAATGACAATTATATGAATATTCTAAATTGAATAGGAAGTCCAATCCAAACCACCAGAGATGTAGTTCAGTGATAAGAGCACTTCAGTGACAATGTAGGCTTGTAGAAATATCACATTTCTGCAGGTATTTGATTGTGGTCTCACGACACATTATGCCATCCCTGAAGTTGTGTTGGCACAGACTGGGGTGAGATGGGGAGGGAATAGACAGTGCTGTAGATTGGATCACTGAGCTAAGGCATGGGGGCACAAGTGTTTTAGGTAGGTTAGAGGGAACTGCTAGCATCAAAGCCAGTGTTAAAGGTCCTGCCTTGTGGGACTGTGAGCTGGATTTCACCTTCCTGTAGCGTAAGGTACTTGCTGAGAACTGTTGAATAAATGATCTGTAAAAGCTCTTTGTGTGCCTCTTGTCTTTCCTGAATAATTTCTTCGTGTATCATGTCACTCTGCATTTCATTCTCTTAAATGTATTTCGGTCTTATATCTCCCTCAGTTGGTGTTAAAAATCTTAGCTTGCCATGTGATTTATATCATTATAATATGCATTTATCTGGGTGGACAAAGCCAAACTATTTGTAATAAATTTAATCCTGTTGTAATAATCACTTGATTTGGGTCATGGTGAAGATAGCTAAGACATGTTCAAGTTAATATTAATAAAAAATAATCATTTCTTGCCTTCTGATCAGCACATAGTAAAGAAGTGGAACTTGCTGCCACAAGAATTGAAAACAAAGCACTTAATGAGATTTTCAGAAAGATTTGTATGAGTAATAGCTTCCTCAGCATTAGCTAAGATGAAAAAAAAAATGTGAAAGGGAAATCAGTTCTTAAACTGGAGGCTGTACACCAGGGTTAACTCCATGGAGCCTCGGAGAAACTTCCTCTGTAGTTTTAGGGACTTTTTTTCTTTCATCTTCTTAAACAGTGATGGAAAATGAGTTACTGCATAGGATTTTTATTTTTAATGCAACTGTGATTAAATGTGTGAAGGCCATAAGTTAGGCCTTTTGATACCTAAGTTTTGGAGATTGGAGTACTGGCAGGTATCTTTTGTGTTCTGGAAGCAAAAAGGATTTGCCAGTTGTGTTTTTTTTTAGGGTGGCATGGAGGCAAGCAGTAATACAGCTAGTGTAGAGGAGAAAAGCGCAGTGGTAAATTTAGTGTCGTTCCTTCTGCCTTTAGAAACGGTAAGGAAAATAACTGAATAAAAATGGCCTTTTAACAGATGTGCAGGTAGGTACCTTTTGCTCAATGGTAACAGTTTGCAAACTACAGAAGGTACCAGGAGATGGCAGCATCCACCAAGGCCTTCATGCATCATCATGTTTAGTTTGTTGGTACTGTGGGACCTCCTTACCTGGAGATTGCTTCAAAATCTTTGGAGTCTTTTTTTCCCAGTCTTTGTTAAATGTTAATAGAGCATACAGATAGTTCCATTTTGTTGGGCTCAGTGATTAAAGGGTCTTGTAAGAAAAAGGCACGCGAAGGTGAACTCAACACTGTGAACCCTATTTATGCTTCTCACTGTCTCATAGGAGGCACATGGTTTTGTTTTAAAGCTCTGTAAGGACTGCAGAATAATTTACAGTTATGTGTGAAGAGATGGAAGAGATCCAGAGACTAAAGGAAGAGAAGAGATTACTGATTTACAGAGCCAGTTTAACCTGTTCTACAGACTTGAACTGGCTTGTTGAAGTGACAAAGTGAGAAACTGTTAATTTAGCAACACCAGGGCCAGGTTTACAAAGGTTTTTAAGAACATGGGGGATGCAGCTCAATTTCTTGGCTCAACTTGTTTCAGGCATGCTGGAAGTTAGGAACAGTGTTCATTTGCATGTTGTCAGTGTGCAAATACCTTCAGAAATCCAGATCTTTGAGGAAGGGTTTTTCTTCCGGCATACTGGTTTTGCAGTGGTGGTCTGTGAGCCTGTGTTCAGCTAGACCTTTTGGGTCCTGTGTGGAGTTGGCTGCATTTGAGCAGTGTTTTTATGGGTGATCTGAGCTGTAGGAGGAAAAGAAGTAGGAAGACACAAACACAGCACTTGTCATTTAGTCATTATAAGGACTGTTTCTGTTATTAAAAATAACATCTGCTGGTATTGCATTTTGATGTGTTCCAAAACAGTAAATGTAGACACTTCTGTTCTATATTGCATTTTATTTCCTTAAATATTTCAGGGTAACTTGAGAAGATTTTATTAAATTATATTGGTGCCTCTTTTTCTTCATTTTTGGTGCTTGATGAAGGTTTGTAAGGCTTTTTTTTTTTTTTATTTAAACTCTAACAGTTTCAGTGATGTCCAGTTCAGTCATTCCTAGTTATTTCTGGGACGGCCACTGAAAGTCACAGGGAATATTAATATCTAGAACATAACCCTTGAAGAGATGAGGATTTATTTTTTTTAATACCAAAACATAGGCCTGACATTGCTTATACAGCAACTAAAAATGCCTTCAAGATGATCTATCCTTTAATCTTAGAACAAGAGTGAGCAGTTGTCTCAGGAAGGTATCGGAGCCTATTCTCATTCCTGTTTTTGACAAGCAGATAGTTTGGTCTCAGCGGGGTTCCCTTGCAAAGTACCCGTGGCCACTTAAGTTGGCAGCATGGGGCACCTGAAGCCAAATGAAGGATTCATGTCTCTGAGCCCTACCTGGAAACTCATCTGATCTGCTAAGACAGGGCTCGTAAGCAAAACAGCAGCAAAATGCAATCCTAAAATTTTGAGATTTTAAAACTTTCCTCAGATTATGATTGTCAGGAATTTAGCACCAGATGCTGTGGCAGTACTGAATGAAGTTTATCTAGGTAGAGTTACAGCTGCTCTTTCTCCAGCAAGTTAATAAGATGGCAAGAGTTTTTGAATACCACTGAAGTCTTTAAAATTATGTGAAAGTCCTTTGGATTTATTGAAAACTATTCAGTATGACATAGCAAAGAACCAAGCAAGCCTAATGAAGATGAAAGATTTGAAAAGTTGACTGTTGTGGTGGCTTTTTTTTCCTTAAGCACTTGACCTTGTTGGTTGGGTAACAAATAGGCTGAGTGTTAATGGGCTGGTTATGGAATGGAAGCTATTTTTATGTGTTTAATTAGAACCTTTAATTCTTTGTTTAAAGCTGTTTTTAGTCAAGTTATTAAAATGCTCTTTTAGCTGAAATTTGGCAGTCTGATTCTTTCATTGAAGAGATTTTTAATATCCTTTACCTAGTCAACAAAATTCGATTAAAATAAGCGTATTTTTTTCCCAAACTCCCCTCTCACCTAAGTAAATGAGAGTCCAAAAATAGGCTGTTTGAGTACTTCCCTTGCATCTCTGTCTAGGAAAGAATCATTTAATATTAATGTGAAATTCCAAACTGTTTGCCTACAGTATAGACTGAGACTTAAAATTCACTTGTTGGACTGTAAAGCATATTTTGCTTTGTGTTGATGCAAAACAAACAAACCATAAGAAAAACCTAGAGCACTGTATTAGTGAGAAGTTGTTCTACTCAATTGTGAAAACTCAGAGAAGATAATGCAGCATGAAATCTTACGGATTTAAAACTTTAAGGAATAATTTTGATACCCTGTGTAGATCACAAGCTGGGAATTTGCCCTGTTACAAAATTGCAAGTAAATGCTAGTTCTGTTTAGATTTAAAAGAATGTATTACTTTCTCTTCAGGTGCAAATCTTTATAAAAATGCCAAAATAGTCAATGATTTTAGTGTTTAAAATATGGTCTTGCATAGTTGTGGCAGCCTTGTCATGGTATTGACTGTCCCTGTTTCCTGATAAGTTTGCTAGGCTGTTTCAAAGTGCTCATCTATGCTAGGCTGCTTTGAAGCGCTCATCTACGCTTACCCTGTAGATGAAGTCTAAGATGAATTTAAGTCCCAGTTACTTCCTGTGAGCTATACTGTGCAAATTACATTGGCAGTTACAGTAGTACTTACTGTAATTACAGGTGATAAGACCTTAGTACAAGGAAAAGCTCATGTACCATGAGTCAATGTGCACTGTTGGCCCACGCATATAAAACCATGTCTTCCTTGGTGCTAGAATGAAAAAGAAAAAACAAGTGTGATAACCCCATTTTCTGGAGCTTAGCGTATTTTATTGGGCTGGAGGATGTGTAGACTTGGATCTTGGTTCATATGTATAAGCAACTGAAAAAGATCAGTTATCTGTGGTGTCGTAAATCCTTGGTGTTTGAGCTGTGACAGGTGATTACATTAGCATCGCCAACTGTAAAATCCCTGTAACAGAGATGGGCTTTTATGTGGAGTGAATGACGAACAGAAGTGCTATCAGTTACCCTGACCTACCATCTCATGTAATCTTTAGGCCACATTGACTCCATCACTTTTTGCCATGTGGCCATTTCACTGCTTCACTAATGCTAGTTCTCTTTTGCTCTTCTCCGGTTACTCTCTGCTAGTGCAGTCTGCGTTACTTGATGGCACCTCTTGTACCACCATGTAGTTATTGCTATTTACTCAGGTGGTTAGGTTATGTGGCCTTACATCATGGATGAGCATTAGGATGATATGGCGAGTCTCATGAGCTGGCCATAATATGAAATGATCTTTAATATTGTCAGTCATGGTGAAGCTGTACTCTCATTTGTGATACTTCTTCCTTCCATATCTAGGAAAAGGTAACATAAACAAATAAGTATATATAAAGCTCATCCTATGTATGTTGAAAAAGAAGCAGTGAATGATTAGGATTTGTGAATTACTCTGTATTGGAAAAGAAGCTGTTGGAGATGCACTCTAAAATAAACAACACACACACACACACACAAAAACAAAACAAACAAACCCCACACAAAACCCAACAAGCACATAATGGAGCTATTATAATAATGATTTATATAACTTACTTGCTTGAGCTCTGCAGTGTAGAATGCATCATGTTTTTTCTGTGTATTGACTGCATGCACCTTCCAGTGGTGTTTGGCTGAAATATACAGTATTTCAGCTATAGTTCAGGAACCCTGCAACTCCAATGTGTCCAATAACCCCAAAAAGCGTAAAGACTGCTAAGCTGAAATGGACCCATTTTAGCATGGTATTCTTATTCGCTTTCTTAAGAACTGAAAAGAATTTTACTCAATTTCATTAGCAATAAGAAAAAAATATTAATGTTGTTATTTTCAAGGATTCTTTTATTTAGAAGGCTCCTAGAAGAGCATAGAGGTGATCCTATATAAATCAGAAAAAGCAGTAGGTTTTGGACCATCAGTGTGTCCTTAGCTCCTTATGTTGTACTTGATTATTGAAAAGGACTCAGAACAGGTATAATATGCCATACAACACTACATGATTTATGCCTCTCTACCTGGAGAAATATAGTATAGGATAATAGCTAATAGTCTGATTTTCAGAGGTGTTCAGTGGCAACAACCTCAGATGAAATGAAAATAGCACCTGCATAGCTGAAAAGGGAGCCATTAATGTCAGCCCTAAAACTGCATTCCATTGTGTTTACCGTTTAAGGTCAGCGTCTCAAACTTTTTTTTAAACAAAATCTCTTTAGTTTTGTTATTTTTGTTACAGTGGAGCAAGAAGAAAACATTACTAAGGATGTACTTCATCTTTCATTTGAACCTTCTGTCTCTGTCAGCCTCTGTCCACAAGAGAACTAGTTTGAAAATTTGAAGACAATCTGTTTAGTCATTTTTAAGTAGGTAAGAAGTGGCGTGGGAGAGAGATTTTCTTCGTGTCTCCTGTTGTAGATATATATTTTTAAAAGCATTATTATATTGAGGGCAAACAGTTGAAGAATAGCAAGACTCAAGGCCCAGCTCATGCTGAGTAGACAACTGTATTCACGAGTGCTTTAATGAAACATCATAGACTTATTCCATTTGAAGATACAGTCCTCAGTGCACAGCTCTCTGTGCTGAGTGTAGTGTCAGACCTGAGATGGCTCAGACTTTTTCTGGCTTGCTTACAACAAGCAGAATTTGAAGGTAAGGTTAAATTTAGCCTTCTGTACCTTCTATGCACCATTGTTGAAAGTGTGTGGTCTTATGTGACTAAGGAGCACTGCTTGATTATTTTCTCTGCTGGTGGTGGAAGAACAAAAGTTCAGAACTCAGCTTGGCTATCAAAATGGGCAACTAGGATTATTTTAAGGTGCTAGGTGAACAAAAGTAATGCTGAAAGAAGTGTGAGAAAACTAATAAAACTATATGAAAACAGTTTTTTTATATATGTACATAAATATGCATGTGTATATGTGGATCTTCTAGCTGTCTGTTGTTCAGTGTTCATCTTGCATTCCTGTTGCTGTATAACATAAGTAGGTGGGAGCTGGAGGTAGGAAACTGTGAGAATGTCATGGAAGAGCAAAACACAGTATTTGGGATAGGTGTCCATGCAGGGAGGAAAACAGGCTCTAAATCAGGATTGTGAGGGTAACGGTAGCTAATGTGAACACTGAAATTAAAGAAGGAGAATAACCCGTTGTTCGTTTCTGTGCTAAGGCATCAAGGCATGACACAGAGCAAAGGTATTTTCAGTAACTTTGGGAGAATCTAAAACTTTTCCTCCTTTCTTTGGGTTCGTTATGTGGAGGGGAGCTGGCTTTTTGGGGTAAAAGGATATAAATGATAGAATATCAATAAGACCCGTGAAAACTTGATTAAAAAAATAAATAAAAATAGACAAACAAAAAAAACAAATCACAGAATCGTCTAGGTTGGAAGAGACCTCCAGGATCATCTAGTCCAACCTCTGACTTAACACTAGCAAGTCCTCTACTAAACCATACCACTAAGCTCTACATCTAAACATCTTTTAAAGACCTCCCGGGATGGTGACTCAACCACTTCCCTGGGCAGCCTATTCCAGTGCCTAACACCCCTTTCAGTAAAGAAGTTCTTCCTAATATCCAACCTAAACCTCCCCTGGCACAACTTTAGCCCGTTCCCCCTCATGCTGTTGCCAGGCACATGGGAGAATAGACCAACCCCCATCTTGCTACAGCCTCCTTTAAGGTACCTATAGAGAGCAATAAGGTCGTCCCTGAGCCTCCTCTTCTCCAGGCTGACCAATCCCAGCCGCTCCTCATAAGACTTGTTCTCCAGACCCCTCACTAGCTTCCTTGCCCTTCTGTGGACTGTCTCAAGCACCTCGATGTCCTTCTTGTAGTGAGGGGCCCAAAACTGAACACAGTACTCAAGGTGCAGCCTCACCAGAGCTGAATACAGGGGGACAATCACTTCCCTAGCCCTGCTGGCCGCCCTGCTTCTTATACAAGCCAGGATGCTGTTGGCCTTCTTGGCCACCTGAGCACACTGCTGGCTCATATTCAGCTGACTATCAACCAGTACTCCCAGGTCCTTCTCTTCCAGGCAGCTTTCCAACCACTCATCTCCCAGCCTGTAGCTCTGCTTGGGGTTGTTGCGCCCCAGGTGCAGGACCCGGCACTTGGCCTTGTTGAACTTCATACAGTTGGCCTCAGCCCATTGGTGCAGCCTATCCAGATCCTCCTGCAGAGCTTTCCTACCCTCGAGTAGATCGACACATGCACCTAACTTGGTGTTGTCTGCGAACTTACTGAGGGTGCACTCAATCCCCTCATCCAGATCATTGATGAAGATATTAAAGAGAACTGGCCCCAGTACTGAGCCCTGGGGGATGCCACTAGTGACCGGCCTCCAACTGGATTTGACTCCATTCACCACAACTCTTTGGGCCTGGCTATCCAGACAGTTTTTAACCCATATGCCAGTCCAAGCCATGAGCAGCCAGTTTCTTGAGGATAATGCTGTGGGGAACAGTGTCAAAGGCCTTACTGAAGTCAAGGTAGACCACATCCACAGGCTTTTGCTAATCCACCCAGCGTGTCACTTTATCAATAGGAGGAGATCAGGTTTGTCAAGCAGGACCTGCCTTTCATAAACCCATGCTGACTGGGCCTGATCGCCTGGTTGCCCTGCAAGTGCTGTGTGATGACACTCAAGATAATCTGCTCCATGAGTTTCCCTGTCTCTGTGGTCAAGCTAACAGGCACACACACCCACACAACAAAAACAAATAAGCAAACAAAAAAACATCCTTCACAGCACTTTTCTGTGTAATGTTAAATGTATGACAATTATGTGGCATTGAAAAATTTTATTGGGATTCATTCAGCTTGCCCTGTGTAATTCACTTTTGGGTCTTCCCTTCACTGTTAATGCCAAACTCATGCCAAGAAAATGAGTGTGCTTACCTGTAAGATGTACGTACACTGTCATTGCTTAAAAACTGAATTACCTTTTATAACTATTCATTTTGGTTCAAAGTTTTCAATGCTTTGGAGGCATATCCTATGTCAGGGAATAAACTAAATATTGAGGTAAAAATATTTCATTATGTAAGTGAAATCCTGAAAGGTTTTGTGTCCAGCCAGTATGTAGGTTCATGTGTAGTTTTTTATTTGATAATATGTCTGCCTACATAATCCCTCATCTTTTAGTTTACGTATTTCCCTTGTCAAAAGTAAAACCATATTGAACACTTTTAAATAGTAATGCTTTACACTTGGTAGTAGTGTCTTTCATCCAGGCATCTCATCCTACTTTAGTTATTAATTGATGCTTGATAGTCCTGGTATGGCATAGAAAATATTATCACCTTTAATAATGGTTAAGCAGAATTACATAGATAAACACTTGTCTATAGTAGCATTGCCATTCCTGTTTCAGAGGTGTTTATTCTGTTATGTCTTCCTGTAAAATCTCAGTAGACATGAAACATGTTAGTTTTTGTCTCAATACATCTGCTCGAGGTCAATCCTGAAAGTGTTTGTGTGTTTGTAGGGATGATGGGATGACTGTAATTTGCTATGTTTAGATTAGTAACTATCTGTGCTTTCTGTCCATCATTTTTTTTTAATTTAATTTGGGATTCCTCCCTTGAGTTAACAATTTTTATTGTATGATGCACTTTTTTGAAGTGAGGACATAGCCAGTAAGTTGCTCAGAAATTGAATCGGTAATTCTCATACTGTTTTTGCTATACTAGTTACAAATAGTCCACAATTCTTTTTCAGGGTAAATGCACAACTGAGTACTGAACCAAACCCTCTCCCCTGTTTCTGAAATGTCTAAAAGCTGTCAAGATAGTTTTTGATTTCTTTTCTTTTCCAGCTTAACCCACGCTATCCAGAAGGTAATAATGAAGGAAAAGCTTTGGTAAGTTAAATTTACATGTTGCATATAATCTGGGAGATACTGTATCCTTAACCTAATAAAGTCCAACATATGGAAGTCCTTTGTGGCTTTCGCTGTAGTTACATGTCACAACCGCTGGGGTTATCTTCTTTATCCTGTATAGGCTATTGCAATTCAGAACTGGTGTTACAGAAAGTTTTCCATTGTGTAAAGGACTAGATAGGAATCTTATGCAAATTATGCATCAAATTGACATTAGTTAGAATTCAGTTCTGCGTAGAAACTGTAGACATTAAACATATTAATACTTATCAAATCAGGCATGCTACCTTATGACAAAAACACCACCACTCTTTAGCAAGTAAACCAGACAAGCAATTCTGGTTACTTATGTACCAGTATCTATTCAGAGGCTCTGCTAGTGGAGATGATCCCCCCCAGAGCACGTTTGTCAGTCAAGCATGGCCCTAAATCTAAAAAGACATGCTGAGACTCTTTTCATTACCTGTATTGAATACACGTAAGGAGATATTCAGGCACAGGCTTAGGCTGAGCCATGCCAAACTTCAGGAAACTCTCACATGATACCATCACAAGGACCTGTTGTCCTTGCTGCAATGCAGATGGGTTGGATGTGAAGACAGATGCTTCCAGGCAGTCTGTAGCTCTTACAGGTAAAGGTATTTGTCTGCTTTTACAATGCTAAGAGTGTGCTTGCTAATTCTAACTAATGAGGGAATCTTATTCTTAAACAAATAGTCCAACAAATAATCATTCCTCCATCACATTCATGAGATTGCCAGGAAAACACTGAGATCTTCTTAGAAAAAAATCTATTCGATTTATTTCTGTTTGCCTTCTGGCTTTTGTTCTTTTAACAGACACATTTTCAAGTTTTTCTCTGGATGGGAAAGTTTTTTTTTTTTTAAATGAAAACCAAAATTCTTACATAATAATTTGCCTCCAGCACTGCAATTTTAATAAAAATGGAGTCTGTTGTAAGAGTTGCTAACATTGGTTTTCTGCCTTATGTGGTATTTGGTATAAATAGTAATATAGCAGTAACAGCTCAGCTGGACAGAGAAATGAGAACTTTCTCTCATGAAAATATAGGAGTTCCAACAGTTGTTTCTCATTGGTACTGGAATGACATTTGAAGCCCCCAAAACTTTCTGACAGAAGTCGAGATAAGGTCTAGAACATCCACTGAATACGGTGCTTGCTGTAAGTGCTTGGGTTCATGCTCTCATGCTGTGAACAGTGGAGCTGGGTTCTCATACATCTCATCTGCATTAATGTTTTAGTTCACATCATGATGGCACTTCCTTAATTGAATCACCTAATTATTCCCTATTTAAAACACTACGTTTCGCTTCGTGGAGCAATCTCAGAGTGTGTAAACTTGTATTCTGTTGATCAAATTTAAAGGACGCACATCTGGAATGTATCTAATGTGCTGTAGGCTCTCATGGCTGCCTACCCCAGAAAACTAGGTTAGAGCTAATCTGAATTAAAACATATGAAAAGATGTGTAGGGTAGATGTTAGATCCTCATCACAAAGGGCCCACTCCTACTGTACCATGCTGTAGTAATTTGGATATAATATAGAGTCTGCAATTGCAGCATTTCCAGTTCATCTAAATATTCTCTGGGCTGGGTAATTAAGAAGGAACAAGAGTAATATGAACATGAACATTGAAGGCGACTGCTCTAACAGTTTGGCGTAATCCTCCTGAGCGTTGGTTTCAACCAAAAACCAAGACCAGAGAAATTTGATAAGGCAAATATTTTCTTTGAAAATGTTATCAAAACTGATTGACAATAAAAACTGGTTCTCTGTGGAAATTTTACTTTACACAGTCAGCACTTCATGTGAAAAACATTCTGTGAAAGAACAACTGATAAATTTTGGTAACACCTCCATATATATCCAAGCCTACAGGTGCTTTTAGCATGCTAGAAATCCTTTGGATCCTTCTCTCCTTTACAGTCTCGTTGGAAATACCATGAGTCAGCACTGGCTATTTTAAGTCTTCATCCTGACTTCAAGCAACTTGAGTAGCCAAGCTTCACATCCCTGTGCAGAGATTTATTTTACAATGATGTGGTGTTTTGAATTGTCCCTCAGAAGTGTGGCAGTCTTACAGTATTTGGAGTTCTTGAAGGGTCATCTATGTCAGTCTTGTATCCAATACTCATGTAACATGGATCACATAAGCTTTTCTTGTACCATGGTTTTCATGTGGCATTTCTTCAGCCAGGTGATTGCCTGACTCACTGCAAAGGCATCATCTTTTTCGTCTTTTGAACAAATTAATTTTGAAGTACTGCCAGTGAAGTAAATCTGCTCTAGAGGGGGGATGGAAGTGGACCTACCCCAGCATAATTTGGAGTTAGAGCCATAGGAAAATGAAGAGGCATACTTGAATATCTTCAGATGAAGGAAGAAACTGAGCCTGCAGTCTGTTTTGCTTTTCATTGCTAGTCTAATTGATAAAAGGGTACCAGTTCCTTCTCTGCTGGCTGGGTTTTGAAGGAGGCATAGCCATCTGTGTGTTTTGTGCCAACCTTTAACTATAAATGTGTGACAGGGCTTCTTGTGCATGTTCACTGCCCGGTTTACAAGTCTCAATCACAGTTGCTTAGGCAACTGTCAATTTTAGGAAGGAACGATGCAGAAGAATTTTCTATGGTACAGTAGTGGCCATAGGCATCTCATTCTGCTTAAGTCTATCTTTTATGCCTTAAGTGACTAGAAGTCTAAAAGGGTTTTGGCTGCTGAGACCATAAATATTGCTGGAAGTGACTAGGACTTTTGTTCCCAAGCTGTGTTTGGGCTGCAGTTCCTTGCACATTTATGGGCTGCTGCTTGAGATTTCAGCCAAATTGTCTGGTGAAACACTGCTTTGATTTCTGGTAAAATTTAGCCTTGCATTGAGTTGATTAATATTCTTTGTATGTGTTTTTCCCACATCTAAATTCCAGAAGATATTTTTTTTTTTTTTGGTAGCATGAAGACCTTTCTCTGATTTAAAGGCCATGTTGGGTAGGGAAGTGTAAGAGGGACTTCTCCAGCTCTCTAGAAGACTAGGAGATTGTTACGTATAGTGCATCAAAATGCAGTGCTCTGTTATAGTTTCCATTAAATCCCAAATTGGTGTATCTTATGCTGCAAAGTAGTCTATTATTTCCAATCACAGAAATGTACAGCATCTAGAAGAACACCATAAACATTGGGGAAATGATGTCAAGAACAGATAGGAACGTAGCATTTGTTAGCACCTTAGTAGTAAAACGCTATCTTTGAATAGCTATCTTAGCTCCATTCATCTGCAATTTTGGGAGAGAGTGCTAGTCCTAACCAGTTCCAAACTGTTTTTTTACTGTTATAATTTTTCTTAGGATTGAGACTGGTACGCATTTACTTTTCTTGTAATGAAGTTGGACAGTTTTGCCATGGGTTTCTTGGTCCAATTTGACATACCTTTTGACTTCTTTCTGTCTATATTTATGAATGCCAAACAATGTTGTGATTCAATGTTTTCTTTCTTGCTTCCATCCCAAATTATTTTTTCCCAATAAACACTCTAAGTTCTTTTTTTATTTACCTTCCAGCAACTAAGTTTGTTTAATTAAAATTTCATAATGTGTGTCACAGGTGATGCAGTTAAAACAATTAGAATAGGTTTGGGGATTTTTTTTTTTTTGAGTCTGAAAAGCAATCTGAAAAACATAAAAATAAAAATAATCAGTTTTAAAATGGCAGTGTCTCTGCTTATATAAAGCCAGCAGTCAGACCACTTGAGAGGCTCTGCACTCACGGGGAGAAGGGGAGACACGGATGCCAGCACATTATTATTATTATTCTGCTGCTGCACACAGGTCTGAATCAGCTCTGAAAACGCATACATTGTTTCTTACAGAATGTCTCTGGCTCTTAACAACAGAATTGCAACGTGATGTCTCTGCTAAAAATGCGATGACTCACAAATGAGTCAACAGCGAAGGTGTTATAGAAGGCTAACTGCTGTGCTGTCTGCCAGGGCTATGTAACATGCAGGAGCAAGGCTGGCCATTAATTTCCTCGACTTTCTTTTCATATAGCATTTTTTAAATCATCTAACCTATGGAGTTCTGTTCACATTACTGCTTTGTGAAAATGCTGGTTTGTAAGAGCCTCCTAAACTGGGTTAACATACTGAGATACCACAGTGTACTAGATTTAACAGGCATTTTCAGAACTCTGGTTGCTATTAAGTTTAATTTCTGCTGAAATCTGTAGTTCAGTGTAATGTATTCGTTCAGGAGTAGGGCATTATCCTCGTCTGTCTCTATGCCACAAGAGGTGTCTTTACCAATTGGAACTGTAGATTGGATTTGCATTCTAAAAGGAAAGGTATTGCTGGTCTGACATGTTTTTGTATTATTATTTTTTCTCCAGGGTTTTTTTCTTCACTTTTTTTTTGCAGGAAGGCCCTTTCATAAACAAAACTCCACGTAAATCTGAAGTTTAGGTATGATACTTAGTTGAGATGAATAATATGGGAGCATGGGGTTGGTTACAATTACTAGCAAATTATATTAAGAGCTGTGAAGAAGGCTCATCTCCAAGGCTACAAGTCCTAAGAAAGACAAGCCTGATTATTTTGCCCCTAATTGCAGTATAGGTTTTGTCACTAATTATGCCCTTCAAATTGCAAACACTGTATGTTTGTGCTGGATTTTTTTTAAAGCTTCTTTTTTAAATAAGTGTGATGCACTGCAGGTCAGTGGTGGTAGCCCAGGAGTTATGGCATTTGCTGGTAGCCTGGATCAGTATTGCCACTCTTTACCAAAAGGACTGTTTGTTTTCACTAAGTGTATTTCCTCTGAACTCTCAACCTTTGCTTTTCTAACACTAGTCCCTTACCACTGGCTATATGGCAGGGGCATTTTCCCTTATACCCCTGGCAAAGTCCTGTTGTACTTGTGAGTAGTGTACTTCTAGTTGAGTGGGTTCTAGCTTGGGTTTTGTTAGGCAGAGTAGGCTGCCTCTGCTATCTGCACCATATGGTTTTTAGATGGGGTTACTCTTTTGGAAGACGTAGGTCCAGATCCTGCCAGGTGGTAGAAAAACGAATCGGCATTTCCCAGATCCTCATGGGTCATTTAACCAGTGAAATACAGAGTGAGGTGATTCCACCATCTTCACTGTGGGCATATATCTAATTTGAATTGCTACAACTTGTGACCAGTTTGTCAGTAGTATGGGACAACCAAAACTATTTTTTTTTCCTTAATGAATTTGCTATTTGGTGGAATTGTTTTACTCACAGTTCTTGCACTTTTTCTCTGTACTCCTAGCAAGTAATTCACCTACTTTTTTTGGAAAAATGTCTTGGGAGTGCTTTCTTTGGCTGCCACTGACCCTATCATCACCACCATCTATGAAACTGTTCATTGGCTTCTTCTTCACACTGCTTTGATTTGAATTTTTCTTTCCGTGAGTTCCTTTGCACAACTGTACCTCCCTTTTCTTCATTGAATCAGTTTTTGCTGGCTGCATCTGCCTGTATGCTGGTTTCTTACCTGTGCAAATGTCATTGTTTTGTTCTGTTTAGGAATGCAGTGCTCCTTCTGTACTGATCATATTGTCTAATTCATTTGAAATATTCTAGTTTTTTCCTCTTCTTTCAACTTCCTTGTATAGACTCATCAGCAAATTTAATAATGGCTAGACTAAATGCAGGTTCTGATGTCTGCTTACTGAATTTAATCTTGAGAAACTTTCTGTGTATGAGCATGTATGTTCTCACATGTGTGCATGCACTCAGATGTAAATTCAGACATAAATTTAAGTCTGTATTTTCGTATGTGATGGCTGTATCTCTATCATGCACTCCCTACATGTATTGTTTTCAGAGCTCTCAAGGTCAGGGTCACTTTCCATTACTTTTTTTTTTTTCAGTGACTAGCACATGGCACTCATTATGAAGGTTGGGTTGTGAGGTGTCTGAGATCCTATAATTAAATTATAAAGAGAGTTCTGAGGTTTTTCTGGAGTCCAGTTTGGAATTATTATACAGCTGTTGTGTGGGTCTGATTTTGCTCAGCTAAGCTTTGCATTGCAGTTAGCAGTATTACAGACACTGTCTTGCCCTCTGTTGAGAGGGACTTTTCATTTTATAGACTAGAAACCAGCTCTTGCTCATATGGCAGGTTTGATTTGACAAGTGCCAAGACTGGTTGGCTGGATTTAGGCCTAATAAGCTAACTCCATAGCTCAACAGTATCTATACAATGGCTGGGGAGGCTCATGCCTGAGTGAAGTCAGCCCCAAACTGCAGGATGAACCTCCCTGCAGAACTAGTGGTTCATTTGAACTACTTAAGCACAGGAGACCTGCCTTTCACTTTGCTGCGTGTCATAGAAACCTGCACGTGTGTGTATGTGCTCATTCTTAATGGCCTGTTGGGGGTGGTCAGGCATTCGGTAATGAGTGAATATAAAAAAAACTTCACAACATGGAACAGAGTATGGTTTCATATGTTGGTCTGTGATTTTTCCTGGAACTCTAGGGAAAAAAAAAAATAATTTGAAGTGTCCTGCCTTTTTGTATACAATTCTTTTCAGTTTGGAAATTATAGTAGAGCGGGTAGGTTCTGGGAAAACCTAATTAATTTTGGATGTAAGTTATGGGAAGTATTAGCAATTTTGGATGCTGTTCTAAACTGTCTTGTATTCCTCACTCCTTTACTGATGTCTTGAATTTTAAATAGATTTTCCAGTTTTCCAGTTTGTTTGGAAATTTGGGAAGTAGATTTTTGTTTGATGCTAGACTCTCACTCCTACCTATTAAGCTCTTAAGAGCATTCGCCTGTAGTTTGCCTGCCTTCCCACTTTGGGTCTTATCCTGAGTTTGTAAAACAAAATATATATGGAAATCACCAATGGTGGTGGACAAAAAATTTTGCTATTTTCTCAATCCTCACATACAAGGTTAAGTTTCTATGTGTGATCTTGTTTAGTATTTTTTGGGTCTGGGGTACAAGAGAATGTGAGGCCTGCCAGATGAAAGTTTGCTGTTCTGCAAGACACAGGGGATGTTTCTCCTTTGTCTCAGCAAGCATTCCTCTCAAAAATGAGTGACAATACTCTAATCACTAGATGAACCTAAGTAGAATTTTTGAGACTATTTCTTCCTGGTTTTTTCTTACTGTTTCTCCTTTGAATAAGTAATGGGATGGAAAGCTGGCATTTTCTAGGCCTGATAATGAAAAAAAATGATGTTTTGGAAGGATTCAAAAAGTGCCTTGAAATGAGATGATAACTAGTTATTTCTTACTTAGATGAGTTTCACTCACCTTTGATTTTGTAGCTGAATCAATTGGCAATATGAATAATCAAAGCTTTGCCCTTGATTATCCCTTACAGTTGAGTTTTAATCAAAGTACTAATGCAAACAAACCAAGTACAGTCTAGCCTCTTTGCATTGTTTTTTACATCTCTTCTCTATAGGTGCACCATAAATCATTGTAATAGTATTTCAGATTTCCAGTGTTTGATTTTCTCTTTTGGCTTTCTTCATTCTTCTTTCCTTCTACTCCCACAATATGTTTTGTGGATGAGAAAGGCTCTGGGCTGTCTGTCTCTTAATTGGTTATTAGTCTCTTGTAATATGGGTAATATGTGTATTCCACCCTGGAGGAATAGCTTTTACTTATGCCAGTAATTCTACTTGTTGCTGTGTGGTTATGAGCATAGACTCTGAATTGCTTCTTCAAGCAAAGATAGGTGAGGTTAGGCTTAGAGAAGGTAGCATTTAGAGTCTGTGAAGCCAAGGGGTATGTAGGTAACTTAAGATGAAGATGGCTGCTTAGTGGTGTTGGATCACAGAATTCCCATGGACTTCCAGCAGGTGGGGGGAGGAAGATCACCTTCTTTGATGCACATGCCTATTTGGAGACACCAACACAGACACCACACAAAACTTTGTAAATGTCTCTTGAAAGCTAGGCTCCTTTAAAGGTGTGAAATTCTTCTGTTTCTGTGGGCTTGCTCAGACCTGGGTTGGATCCAGCCTCTAATGCATTATCAGCCTGTGCTAAGATTTCTAATGCAATCTATCTAGTGCTTTTTTTCCCACAACACCCCCTTCCAACAACAAGTACGCCTTAATAGGACAGATATCCTGGCTTTTCCTGTGTGGAAGGTGTGCTGCTTTGATTCTGACCATATGGGAGGGGAAAAAAGAAAGAGCAAACTTAAATAAAACAACTGTGGAAATAAGCAAATTGTTCACTTTTTTACTTCCCTCCTCACTTTTTAAAAATCCAATTTTCATTACTTCTCTTCTTTTAACTTGGCCTTTTCCAAACTAGCATTGTGTAGCTACATCTGTTGGGAGTGAAAGGTCTATAACTGCTGCAGGTTTTTGAAGTTGTAGGTGTCAAGTAATAATGTATACAGTTCTGCAGTCTCTCTGTAGCTGGTGACCTGCTGTTGTTATAATGACTGTCTGAGATCCCATGTGCCTGGGGCAAAGTGCATCCTTTGTGCTACACACTCCAAAACCAGTCATGGTACATTCGTACTAGAATGTACAAAAAAAAATAATAAAAAAATTCACATGTATTACTTGTTACTTGTGCCTAATCAGCAGAGAGACGGCGACCTTCCTGCTTCAAAGAAGAAACGCCAAGCAGGGGAGAAGATTATGTATACTTTGGTCTCTGTGCCACATGGAAATGACATCGCATCTCTCTTTGAACTGGATGCCACCACTCTTCAGAGAGCTGATTGCCTGGTTCCAAGGTAAAAAAAAACAAAAAACAAAAAAAAACCAACACACACACACACACACAAAAAAAAAAGAAAAAAAAAACTACATTGACAAGGTTTCTTCCTGGTATTATGCTGGTGAGTAAAGTAGAAAAAAATCAAACGCAAGCAAGTATTATCCTTCAGTTAAAATTTGAGGAGTGTTCATGGATAAACAAGAGATGTATAAAACATGATATTGCTGCTGTGACTGGGTAAAATAATTATAAGGATAAAACAAGTGATGCTTAAAGAGAATCTGTGAAGAGAAAAATAACAGGCTAAATGTTGCATAGGTATATATGAAGATAGAATTGAGTTCTGTGCTCTGTTTGAAAAAACTGCACTGCTAGTATATCTAACTGAATTGTCCACAACAAAATAATGTGTATGGTGACCTGTGCTGCTCTTTCCCTGACAGGTCATAATGCCACTGAACACTTCTAATATTCAAATTAAGCCAGGAAGTGTTTTCTGGATTTTAATTGTGAATATTTGGAATTTCAACTGTGTTGCTTAGCTGAGATTGGCTAGATAGGTTACAGTGTTGGTTGTGACTGAATGGGCATGCAGACACCTGGGGCTAGTGGTTATGAGGGTGGATTTTAAAGCTGGGTACCTGCAAATGGTGGTAAATACAGCTTTAAAGTGTAAAACTTAGCAGGGCAAGTACCAGATCATTTGCCTACTTGAGTACTCAAAGCCCATCAGCATGGAAGAAAGTGTGTAAGTGAAGACTACAGCGAATATATGAAAGAGTAAAATTCAGAGTAAAAATTGTAATTGATTTCTCAGCTCTGCTTTTTGATAATACCACAAATTATCATATGGAAAGAATTTAAAAGAATCTCATGTCTGCTCTTTGTTCGCTTGATTTTCAGTTGAGAACTGATACTATAAACGGTTGCTTTCTGGAACAAAGGTTTGCAGATCATAATGGTGAAGCTGTGAAACTATGGTCAGTTTTACTTTCTGGCTTTTGTGCTGTGACAGGTGGAACAGGTTCATTACTCTGCAGAAAAAAATAATAAGAAAATAATTGTTTTTTCTTCATTAAATGTATTTCTATTCAGATAGGATTTTAAAACACCTTTATATTTTTTTTCTTTCTTTAAGGAATACTGCTCCTAAGCTTATGTAAATATTTAAGAACAGCATTCTGCATAATTCCATGATGCTGTCTTTGGTACAGCTCCATGCTGTGGTTCAGAAAGAAGAGGGAGACAAAGAGAAAAGGTGCTACAGTAACTTTTAGGTCCTCCTCACCCTTTTATTATTAGTGTCTGGTGTGACTCAGACTCTCAAGTCTCATGACATGGTCATTTGTTACACTGAATCCCATCTTGCCTAGTTTAGCTGAGGACTGATCCATCTATCCTGTTGTTTCCTTTGTTCTCCTTTAGGAACTCATATGTCCGACTGAGGCACTTATGCACTAATACTTGGGTTACTAGTACTAGCATTCCAATAGATACTGATGAAGAGAGGCCCGTGATGTTGAAGGTAAATACTAATTTCTTGGGGTTGGAATCCCAACCTCATTACTGAAGTTCTCTGCTGGTCGTCTCAACGTATAAAATATGCATAACTGGTAAAGGTGAGACAATTGCTTACCCATATTAAACCAAGCGCTATTGCAGATTGGGACATGCCAAACAAAAGAGGACAAGGAAGCTTTTGCTATTGTGTCAGTTCCTCTGTCTGAGGTCAGAGACTTGGACTTCGCCAATGATGCAAACAAAGTTTTAGCATCAACTGTTAAAAAGCTGGAGAATGGGACAATAACCCAGAATGAAAGGAGGTTAGTGAGTTCTGTTTTTTTCCTTCCTAAATTGGTGTTTGTTTACTTACAGTATCATGGTATAACAGTAATGGGTACATTCACAGAATCACAGAATGGCTGAGGTTGGAAGGGATCTCTGAAGATCATCTAGCCCAACCCCCCTGCTGAGCAAGATCACCTAGAGCACATTGCATAGAATGGCATCCAGTCAGGGTTTGAATGTCTCCAGAGAAGGAGACTCCACAACCTCTCTGGGCAGCCTCTTCCAGTGCTCTGTCACCCTCAGTAAAGAAGCGCCCCGTAATATTTAGACGGAACCTCATGTGCTTCAGTTTGTGCCTGTTGCCTCTTGTCCTGCTTCTGGGCACAACTGAAAAGAGACCAGCTCTATCCTCTTGATACCCTTCCCCGAGATACTTATATACATTAATGAGGTCTCCCCTCAGCCTTCTCTTTTCCCAGGATACAGGCCCAGTTCTCTCAGCCTGTCCTCATACTACAGGTGCTCCAGTCCTCTAATCATCTTCATAACTCTCCTCTGGACTCACTCCATTAGTTTTATGTCCCTCTTGTACTGGGGAGCCCAGAACTGGACACAGTACTCCCAGTGTGGCCTCACCAGGCTGAGTAGAAGGGGACATCACCTCCCTTGACCTACTGGTAACACTTTTCTGAATGCACCCCAGGATACCGTTGACTGGCCTTCTTGGCCACAGGGGCACACTACTGGCTCATGGTCAGCCTGCTGTCCATCAGGACTCCCAGGTCCCTCTCTGCAGAGCTGCCCAGGTCATCCCACAACCTGTACTGGTGCTTGGGGTTATTCCTCCCTAGGTGCAAGTTCATAGCACCTGTGTGGAGATACAGGTGATTGCCAGAGGATGCTTTAATGCTGAGAGTGGTAGCCTGAGACTCAATTTGTTCCATTTCTGTCAGATCTTCTTTGCTGCACCTCAGGTTCCTCTGTGTATCTTGTGTGTAAAATGGTGGTAAACAGCACTTCCTTAGCTCACTGGCTACATAAATAAATAGGTAGCTCCCTAAGAAAATGCAAAATGTTTGCCTTAATCTTGTGTAATAAGCCACTTCTGAGCTGTAATGTCTGGGTTCACTGGATTTGATTCTCATGTTCATGAAAGCCATCTGTATGGTGGGCAACATACAGGACTCTTGATTCGCATGTAATTCACTGTACTGCATGTTCATACTGCTAGGGTAGTAGAAGAAGGTCTTAGAGTGACTGAGTGGCTGCCACAATTGTCCCTTTCCTGTCTAACTTCTAAGAAGTGCTGATTTCTTCCCTCTGGTGACAAGCAACGGGACCTGAGGGAATAGCATGAGGCTGTGTTTTGGGGGAAGTTCAGGCTGGGTCTTAGGAAAAGGTTCTTCACCAAGAGGGTAGTTGTGCTCTGGAACAGGCTCCCTGGGGCAGTTGTCATGGCATTGAGCTTGCTGGAGTTCAAGAAGTGTTTGGAAAATAGTCTTGGACATATGGCTTGATTTTCCCATGGTCCTGTGTTGTGCCAGGAGTTGGATTTGATGATCCTTGTGGGTTCCTCCCAACCCAGGGTGTTCTATGATTTTGTTTTTCACTGGTTTCCTTTCCTATTTTACATTGTTTTGTTGTCTTTAGTGTTTACGTTTTATATCCATCCATGCTTTAACTGGAGCGCTATTAGAACGTCTGTTTTTCACACCCACCCCTGAATTACGGAATTTTGTTGTACGTTGTAGCCAAATATATCCCACTGTAAGTGATGTAGTTAGCTATTTGTTTTCACCTGTCTGGTAAAACTGAGTATTAAACAGCATCTCTGACAGTGTTAATTTCTAACTTGTATTCTGCCATGCATCATGCACAACTTTTTGCTGGAAACATTAATTTTTGGTGATAAAATGGAATTTATGCTGTCTGTTGAGTCCAAAGTCTTTTGTCAGTAGTAACTAGAACAGATGATTCAATATCAGATGGAGGATTTATCTTAACAGGCAGATCTGTAATGGCTAAGGTGTTGGTACTCAATGTTGAAAAAACATTTCATTACTGAGGAGAACCAAACAGAGATACAACATAATCAAGGTGTGACATCCCTCTATTAGCCTTGCACTGCTGTGTCACTGTGGTTCAGTATTGTCAATTCCTGAGGTTGATGGATTGGTACAACACACACATCAAACGTTTCAGAGTGATTTCAGGATAGTGACATTATTTGTTTGTTTCTGTAATTTCCATTGGAAAAAAAATTATGTTTGTTTCCTTGTCTTACCACCTTCCTGATTAGGTAAGTAAGGATTCCAAGAGTTTGTTCCTGGTTATTTCACTCTATACTGGCCTTTCCTATCTTTTTTTTTTTTTTTTTTTTTTTTTTAGGGAGGTAGTTTGTTTTGTGAACCTTGCTATTTTCCACCAGCCATCAGTGGGCTGAGATTTTTAAAGCTAAATCTCAGTCAGAGGGTTTAGCAGAAAATTGAGGACTATAAGGATGTAGCGAGGCTGTGCAGGGACAAAATTAGGAAGGCCAAAGCTCATCTGGAGCTCAGTCTGGCTACTGCCGTTAAAGATAACAAAAAACGCTTTTATAAATACATCAACACAAAAAGGAGGACTAAGGAGAATCTCCATCCTTTACTGGATGCGGGGGGGAAACTTAGTTACAAGAGATGAGGAAAAGGCGGAGGTGCTCAATGCCTTCTTTGCCTCAGTCTTTAGCGGCAATACCGGTTGTTCTCTGGATACCCAGTACCCTGAGCTGGTGGAAGGGGATGGGGAGCAGGATGTGGCCCTCACCATCCACTAAGAACTGGTTGGTGACCTGCTACGGCACTTGGATGTGCACAAGTCGATGCGGCTGGATGGGATCCACCCAAGGGTACTGAGAGAACTGGCAGAGGAGCTGGCCAAGCCCCTATCCATCATTTATCAGCAGTCCTGGCTATCCGGGGAGGTCCCAGCTGACTGGCGGCTAGCAAACGTGACGCCCATCTACAAGAAGGGCCAGAGGGCTGACCCGGGGAACTACAGGTCTGTCAGTTTGACCTCAGTACCAGGGAAGCTCATGGAGCAGATCCTCTTGGGAGTCATCATGCGGCACTTGAAGGGCAAGCAGGCGATCAGGCCCAGTCAGCATGGGTTTATGGAAGGCAGATCCTGCTTGACGAACCTGATCTCCTTCTATGACAAAGTGACGCGCTGGGTGGACGAGGGTAAGGCTGTGGATGTGGTCTACCTTGACTTCAGCAAGGCTTTTGACACCGTCTCCCACAGCATTCTCCTCAAGAAACTGGCTGCTCTTGGCTTGGACTGGCGCATGCTTCGTTGGGTTAGAAACTGGCTGGATAGCCGGGCCCAAAGAGTTGTGGTAAATGGAGTCAAGTCCAGTTGGAGGCCAGTCACTAGTGGCGTCCCCCAGGGCTCGGTGCTGGGGCCGGTCCTCTTTAACATCTTCATCAATGATCTGGACGAGGGCATTGAGTGCACCCTCAGTAAGTTTGCAGATGACACCAAGCTAGGTGCGTGTGTCGATCTGCTCGAGGGTAGGAAGGCTCTGCAGGAGGATCTGGATAGGCTGCACCGATGGGCTGAGGTCAACTGCATGAAGTTCAACAAGGCCAAGTGCCGGGTCCTGCACCTGGGGCGCAATAACCCCAAGCAGAACTACAGGCTGGGAGAGGAATGGTTGGAGAGCTGCCAGGCAGAGAAGGACCTGGGAGTGATGGTGGACAGTCGGCTGAATATGAGCCAGCAGTGTGCTCAGGTGGCCAAGAAGGCCAACGGCATCCTGGCTTGTATCAGAAACAGTGTGACCAGCAGGGCTAGGGAGGTGATCGTCCCCCTGTACTCGGCTCTGGTGAGGCCGCACCTCGAGTACTGTGTTCAGTTTTGGGCCCCTCGCTACAAGAAGGACATTGAGGTGCTTGAGCGGGTCCAAAGAAGGGCGACGAAGCTGGTGAGGGGCCTGGAGAACAAGTCCTATGAGGAGCAGCTGAAGGAGCTGGGCTTGTTCAGCCTAGAGAAGAGGAGGCTCAGGGGTGACCTTATTGCTCTGTATAAGTACATTAAAGGAGGCTGTAGCGAGGTGGGGGTTGGCCTGTTCTCCCACGTGCCTGGTGACAGGACGAGGGGGAATGGGCTAAAGTTGCGCCAGGGGAGTTTTAGGTTAGATGTTAGGAAGAACTTCTTTACTGAAAGGGTTGTTAGGCACTGGAACAGGCTGCCCAGGGAGGTGGTGGAGTCACCATCCCTGGAAGTCTTCAAAAGACGTTTAGATGTAGAGCTTAGGGATATGGTTTAGTGGGGACTGTTAGTGTTAGGTTAGAGGTTGGACTCGATGATCTTGAGGTCTCTTCCAACCTAGAAATTCTGTGATTCTGTGAAAAGCCCAACCTTCTTGTGTGTAACAGAAACTTTGTGTGGAGATGTGTTTGAAAATCTATGGAGCATCTCCCTGCTGCTTTCAAAGCACGCATACATGTTTAGTTAAATTACAGACTAAATATTAGCCAACTTCAAATGCTTCCAAAGAGTACATGTGCTGGGTTTTGTTTGTTCAAGTGTGCTAGTTCTTTTAAGCAAGATTCATTGAAATCTGTGGTCATCAATGCTTCTCTCTATGTATACCTGGTAAGGTATGTTAGTACCAAGATAGCAATGACCAGTCTTAGTATTATTTCTTTCTGTGTTTCCTGAAGATAGGAAAGAAGAAATAGTTACCGTCTCTGTCCATTTTAGCATTTCCTTCTGACAAGTATTTTTTTTGTGTGTGTAGCGAAGAGGGGGTGAAATAAAGGATTTTTTTTCCAAGTCATTTTTCAGTATTTTTTGGGTTGGTAGGGAAATAGTGTGTTTTTGTTCCTCTAGTAAGTGCATCATCTTGTTTCATGGGCCAATATTACTAATTTACCAGTAAAAATACTTGCTAGGCTGTGTAAGAGTGTCTTTCTTCTGTTTCTGGGCCTTGAGGCCAACTGGTATAGATTTTGGATTTCTGAATACTCTGCATGTATCATCCTGCATTTTTCTCCCTTTCTCCATTTGGTTGTTGTTTAATGCCTTGGTAAAACACCTATGATGGATTCAAGCTTATGCTGATCTGAGACCTGGAAATCTTATGTACATGTCAAACTTAGCTTTGCAGTGGTTGAAGTATCATTGTGCTAGATAAAGCTTATTCTAAAATGTGATTTTCTTTCTTAACGAATTCTAGCATATGTTGAATAAATCTGTATGATAACGATTTGTCTGTTCTAGGTTTGTAACCAAGTTACTAGAAGATCTGATTTTCTTTGTTGCTGATGTGCTTAACAACGGGCAGGAAGTTTTGGATGTCGTCATAAGTAAGCCAAACAGAGAAAGACAAAAATTAATGCGGGAACAAAATATATTGGCTCAGGTATACCCTACTCTATTAATAACTTGCTTGTATTTACAAATAGATTGTAAGATAGAGGGAGTTGATAAAATCAGTGTTTTAGGTAATCTGGTTTATGCCATCTTGGATTTATGTCTAATTGGATTGCTTAGATATAAAACTGATTAATCAAAGCTCACCTCTTGGTCTGTGAATCACGTAGAAGCACAAAGGACTTTCTGTTGGTTTCATGCAATTCTGAGGACTTTTAAAACTATATTTGTTAGCAAATTTGAAACAAGCCTTTTATATGGTCCCAATCCTGCAAGTGCTTTCACAAATAATTTTGATGCCCTTATGGATCCCTGACTTTGTCTGAGGGCCAATTGGTATGTAAATCAGAATTAATATTCCTTTAAGTCACTGAAAGTGACTTAAATTTTCCTTTTATAAAAATATTCCTTTAAGTTACTGAAATGAAAAATAATAATAATAATAATAAAAAAATTGTTCTCCATTTTCTTTAATTTAGCTAAAGTTAAGGCACTTAATTTACAGTGTTTTAAGCTGGAGATAACAGTCGAGAGAAAGTGGTAGGAAAATACAAAGCTAAACACATAAGTTATAATGTCTGAGATAGTCACTGCCCCCCATATTTAGTGATATTTAGATGATAAATACAGTGATTCACTTCTGACTTGGGTCAGTAGGGGCCTTGTGCTGATTCTGTTAGTGGACATAGACAGCTATAGGTTAAGGAAAAATCTTGGTTTGATTTTAATCCTCAGTGTTTTTGATTTTGAACAGATATTTGGGATCCTCAAAGCTCCTTTTAAGGACAAAGGTGAAGGATCAATGCTGAGACTTGAAGACCTAGGTGACCAGAGATATGCCCCATACAAATACATGTTAAGGTTATGTTACAGAGTTCTCAGACATTCCCAGCAGGACTACAGGAAGAACCAGGTCAGTGGTATTCAAGATATTGTTTTTCCCTAGATTCTGTAATTATATATCCCGGGTTTGATCTTGCACTCTGTATTTACAAGCGTGATTTTGTGGTAATCCTTGGGGATGGTGAAAGGACTGGGTTCTGTGTAGATTAGTAGTAAGTAGAAAGTCACTCACTTATTATTGCCCCATGCTGTGGAACAGTGCTTTTGTTTTGTAGGCATTTTTATATGAATGGAGTGATCAACAATGAATGTCATAGATTCACTGCTTCCTTCAAGGACTCTGGGTTATGAAGTGGGAAAGCTAAAAAAAATGTGTTTCAGTTGCTTAAATATTTATATAGTGATGGCTATGAGTCAAACCAGAGGTTATTCTGTCAGGTAGCCTGTTTTTCCATTTCTGGAGACTCCTAATGAATATGATATAATTCAGAACAAGTTATCAAGTACTTTGCACATTGCAGCACAGAAAAAAATCACTAATTTTTTAAATGTGAAGGGGCTGAAGATAAAAGATTGAACTTTTATGTGTGGTTTCTTTGTTTTCTTTCTAATATTACTCACAAATATTTCTGTCTGGGAGGGGTTAGAAAGGGGGAAGAGGAGTTTTTTAAAACTGTACAAATCTTCATTTTGCCTCTTTTAAAAAATGTTTGCCCTTTCTTGAATTTTATATGTATTTTAATGGATTTATTCAGTTTATGAAAGAGTAAGAAAAGCTAGTCAAACCTAATATTATATCTTTTTTCCTGGAGTATATAATTGAGGTGCTTAGATATTCCTTCGTTCAGGCCAGTTCAGAGAGAAAAGTTTTGAGGATTATATTGATTGTTAATTGAGAGGTAGATTCTTCTGATTCTAAAAGAAAAACACGAGTGCTTAACAGGTGATGATGCAAATTTTTATTTATTTATTTATTTATGTATTTATTTATTTATTTTCAGGAATATATTGCTAAGAACTTCTGTGTCATGCAATCCCAGATTGGTTATGATATTCTGGCAGAAGACACCATCACAGCTTTGCTGCACAACAACAGAAAACTGCTAGAGAAACACATCACAGCTAAAGAAATAGAGACATTTGTTAATTTACTCAGGAGAAATCGAGAGCCAAGGTTTGAAGTGGTCCACATAATATTCTTTTTCTATATTGATAGGCTTTTATATTTGTAGCAGCAGTGAATATGCCTGCTATTCATTATTATGTTGTGTCTTTCTTCCTGCTGATTTTTTTTTTTGATGTCGCAGACTAAAAAATACATGAACGCTGCTAGAAAATATCAGAAATACCCTTAACTCTTACAATTTGACAATACATGCATTTCAGAACAAGAGCTTGGTGAAGAGCAAGGTTTATACTTTGCAAAACACTTCTGAAAAATGGCTTTAGTTTAGATTGGGACAGATAAACAAATAGAAATTCTAATTTCTCATAACTCTGCTCCTCTGCAAAACTGCCATTTGTGTTCATTCTCCTGCTAATAATTTGGTGTGAATGACATAGATGTCAATTTAACTAAGCTTTTATTAATCAGTTCTGCATTTTTTTTTATTAAGCATTTTTCTGCAGGTACTGATTGCAAGTCAGACCTGAAAGGGGCCTAGGATGGTGAACATGTGTTCTAGACCAGATTTTATTTCAAATGAAAAATTCTGGCCTTGAACTTAGCTCAGTCAGATTTTTTTTTATTAGCTTTAGGATAGAATATAATGTAAATTGATTTATTTTTTTAAATGGAAAATTGTTTATTTTTTTAATTAGATTTTTCGGTTGTAGAAGTACCTAAGTAATACAAATATAAGAAATTTTGAAGGTCAAATACTATCCTCAGTAATTGTGAATACCACTTTTCTGTTAGCAATTTAGGGTATTGCTCAAGGCCCTGGTGCATCATTTTAGCTCCAACTAGGTAAATACTGCAGAATTCTGTGTTGTTATGTAGAAGCAGATTCATAGGAAACAGATTTCCATGCAATGCAGCTTTCTTAGTTTAGCTTTACATAGAATGACTCCTTTGAATACAGAAGGTCTTGCCAGATCTTCTCTCTTCTGTTGACTGTGTCACTTCAGAGACTTAAAAGGCAGCTTTAAAAGTTGTAGATGTGTACTGCAGTGCAATGGAGTTCCTCAGAGGACACGTGACTGTCTTCAGCACAAGTAATATCTCCTTGCTACTTGGGTTAGGGAGTCACCCGTTACCTGCTGGGTAAGATTGGCAAGAATGTGTGCTCTTGCTTTTGGTTCCTGACAAGGACAGGACCTTCAGTGGACCTCCCCTGCCAGATCAGCTTAAGAAGCTTCAGGTTGCTTTTAATTTCTGGCACAACACTTTGGCCTTTGATTTGCTGGTAAATGTCTTACTTGAGGTCTTTGTCTTTCTCTCCTTAGCTGATTGTTCAGCACCATTCAAGTCTGCTCTCAAAGCTATTGCTCATTTTTATCTGTTGTGAGTTGCAATAATACAAATAAGCAAAGACTGTATTTTGATAAATCTCACAATATATGCTCCCCTGAATATATTTGTGATGGATGCTAGAGATTTATACAGTGATGTTTCTGTGTAGTGTATAAAGTTTCATGTTCTGTTGCATCTGTTGTTTTTGTTTGGTTTTTGACTGCACAGATTCTTGGATTATCTCTCAGACCTGTGTGTATCTAACACCACAGCAATACCAGTAACTCAGGAACTCATCTGCAAGTTTATGCTGAGCCCAGGAAATGCCGACATTCTCATTCAGACCAAGTAAGCATCCATAATCAGAACATAACTTTTCTCTCTGTGCTCTGTTGTTACATTTGTAGCAGTTTGTGAGTGACTCGATTGTCAATGTTTTGTCCTTGCAGGCTAGTTTCAACACAAATGGACAATCCCTTGGAATGCCCAGTCATCTCGGATGACATTGATGAAGAGGAAGTGTGGCTTTACTGGATTGACAGTAACAAGGAACCTCATGGCAAAGCCATCAGACACCTAGCTCAGGAGGCAAAGGAAGGCACAAAAGCTGATTTAGAAGTTCTTACCTACTACAGGTAAAACCGCTTAAAAAAATGGAAGAAAAATGTTAACTCTCCATGGAGCCTGGTGCTGTTCTGATCCAGTTGATTTGTTAATATCAAAAAAGGAAACCAGGTCATACCAGAAACCGAGATTAAAAGTTTGATTCAGGTTTTTCCTGTAAAAAGCGTCACAGTGTCTGCTGTCTATTACAGACAAATATGGAGTTTTCTTTGTGATAGTTTTGTGTCTGTCTAATTTTTCCTCTTACTTTTTATTTGTGGGGCTATGTTTTAGGTTGTGCTGCTCTTGGAAGCAAGACATGTTCTGAAGAAGGAGTTCCTCAGCATTCTGGGGTTTAGAGAGGAGACAGGATCAAGGAATAGTGTCCTACACAGATTGATAACAAATTGTTCAAATGCTTCAGCCTTCCTTTGAACATTGCTTCCTTTGAATTTCGAAGGGAGTTCAGTCTTCTTGGAGACTGGAGCCTGATAGCATTTTTAATGGCAAATTGGTAACTCAACCATTTTTAGAGTTTACGCAAGAAGGTCTGAGATCAGACTTGTAAAGGGAGATTATGAGGTTCTTTGTTTCATGGTGTTCAAATAAATCAGTTGGAAACATGCTATTATTTTTCTTTCAGGTACCAGCTGAACCTCTTTGCAAGAATGTGCCTGGACCGCCAGTATCTAGCCATCAACCAGATTTCTGCACAACTGTCAGTAGACTTGATTCTACGATGTATGTCTGATGAAAGCCTCCCTTTTGATCTCCGGGCTTCTTTTTGCCGTCTGATGCTACACATGCATGTGGACAGAGATCCACAGGAGTCTGTGGTACCTGTCAGATACGCCAGATTGTGGACTGAAATTCCTACCAAGATCACAATTCATGAGTGAGTAGCAAGTGTTTTGAAAAAAAAAAAATACGTACAAAAGTATTTTAAAGGGATTAGTCTCAGAACAAAACAGTTGCAGATGTCTAATGTCAACATGTATGCAAAAAGCTATTTTGTTGCAGAACAATGAGCTATTAGTTGTTGTTAATCTTGGAAACTTCCATGGATAGGTTTACATGGAAATATAATCATCTAGGTTGGAAAAGGCCTTCAGAATATGAACTGAAGGTCCAATCATCAGCCTGATCTACTGACCTCTGTCACTAAACTGTGTCCCTTAGTGCCACATCTTCAGTTTTACTTCATTTTATTTATTCACATTATTTCTCTTATACAGAACAAACTGGGGATAAAATTGAATGGCCTTTTCTCAGAATAACCAAACTTGAAGTAATCAAATTGTCTAACATTACACATTTACTAGGTTGGAACTCAGTTTTGTACTTCAAGCTCAACTTGAATCCGCAGTGGGAAAGCCAGTATTAAGAGTTAGGTGTAGCTATTGCCCCAGAAACAGTTCACAGAGGCTTTGGCCTCCATCCAGCAAAGTACTTAAGCATGTGTTAAATTTAAGTATGGAAGAAGGGCTCATGGACTTCAGTGGAAACCCTTTCTGGCTTAAATAATTTGATGGAGCAATGCCATTGTGCTAGGCCCAGAAATGGAGGTATCTGGCAGAAGAGACAAAGAGGAAGAAATGTAGCAGTCCAGCAGCCAGTATTGCTTCTGTTAGTGGGATGATGGACTACTTTGACACATAAGACAACACAGTCCTAATTGGTGGTAGAAATTGATTGTCCCAAGTTGCTTTCTTGATCTGCTGTCTTTATGGTTGAGATAATAATGGAGAAAAGAAGGGGTGACCTCGTTGCTCTCTTCAACTTTCTGTGCAGGGGACGTGGGTGAAGTGGGAGATGCTAGTCTCTTCTTCCTGGTAGCTGATGACAGGACACATGGGAATGGCCCAAAGCTGCACCAGGGGAGGTTCGCACTGGACATTAGGAAAAAATTATTTTCTGAGAGGCTGGTCAAACATTGGAACAAGTTTCCTAGAGAGGTGGTTGATGTCCCATGCCTGTCAGTGTTCAATAAGCATTTGGGTAATGCCCTCAATATGTTTTAACTTTTGGTTATCCCTGAAGTGGTCAAGCAATTGGTCTTGATGATTGTTGAAAGTCCCTTTCAACTGTTCTGTAATATTCTGTTCTCTGGCTGATGAGCACATTTATGAGTGCTGTCAGAACCATCGTATTTTTCTGTCTCTGTTATTCCTGCTCATTGCAATACTTTGTGGTACTGTTGGAGGGAAGGTTTGTGTGTCCTCTGTCTGCCATCTGTGCATATCTATGTAGAATTAACTGATGTCTACCCCTTCTCCTTACAGAGTACTGTCAGTGATTTACAGAGAACTGACAGATTTTAAAGCATCGTGATTGGTTCGGTTATTCTTCAGTGGCAGCTGATCTTTATATTAGGGGTGTTTAATTTTCCTTCCTTCTGTGCCTTGCATTGTAGGTATGATTCTTTCACAGATTCTTCAAGAAATGAAATGAAGAGGAAATTTGCACTAACTATGGAATTTGTAGAAGAGTACTTGAAAGAAGTTGTAAATCAGCCCTTTCCTTTTGGAGACAAAGAGAAAAATAAACTTACATTTGAGGTACTTCTCAGCTATCTCCTTCCTAACTTACGGTATTTCTCATTTCAGCTAGATGAATGCTGGCTCTTTCAAAATAAAGGTACTTGCAGAGTAATGGTCCCAATAAGGCCCTAGTTTCTATTTCAAGTGTTCTTGCTGATGACTTGCTGCAGAAAATAGTATGTCTTCTGTCAAACAACTGTATTGTTTCTTCCAAGATTGTTGCATTTCAGTGGCAGAGGAAGGGGTGTGTGTGGGGATAAATGGTGGTACACTCTTTCTGTACACAGTGGTTGCTAATGCAGAGACTCTTCAGTGTAAGAAGGTACTGTTCTCTGTGTAGGATAGGACATTGAAGGAAATATTTGGAATAATCTAATCCTGTGTTGTAATATTGTTTGAAATTCCTTACAGAAACTTCAGAAAGGCCTAATTCACGTGGGTTCAAATAAAATTGAATAAAGGGGAGATGCTTACAGCTTTTACAGTTCTTCCTCCAATCTACCTCCCAAGCTTTGTTGCTTCTGCCTCTGGTCATCTGAAATCACCTCCATTTCAACTTTCGACAGACATCTGCTGTTCTTATGACTTCCATCTTCTCTGTAACTGCTGTCTCTTTAAGTAGTTTCCTGGTATTTTTCTTCTTGATCTCACATACCTTTCGAGATGCAATTGGACCTTTTCAGTCTGTCCGAAGCCTCATGTTGTTTTCATTCTTCCTCCTTCAACTTGACTAAACTCTGAAAAACATTTGATGTCAATGGCCTTGATTCAAAGCCCATTTAAATCATTGGAAAGACTTGTACTAATGTGAATGCACTCCAGATATGGATCTCTGTGCAAGCTGCTGTAGAAAATGCGACTTTATTGCACAGCTGAATACTACAGAAGTTAACAACGTTTCCTTATTTTTTAATTTGTTTTTGTCACAGGTGGTACATCTGGCTCGAAACCTCATCTACTTTGGCTTTTATAGTTTTAGTGAACTTCTTAGACTGACTCGGACACTGCTGGCAATTCTAGATATTGTTCAAGTTCCTATGTCATCATACTTCGAAAGGTTGAGCAAGTTTCAGGATGGAGGTAAGAGAAGCAGCAAAGAATTGTGTTCCAAAATGTAAATCAATATTTAGGTTGGAATAATTTATGGAATGTCTCATTCACACATAAACTCTTGAACAGGAATGTATTGCAGGATACATTAAGATGGTTGGTTAAAAAGGAACCTTTTTGAACAGAGCTGCAGACTTCATGACTTGTGGTTACTATGTTGATGCTGCTGCTCCATCACTTATTTAGAATTGAACTTTCAAGTCTGCATCCAAGCTTCAATGTATGTTGAGTTGACCATCCCAAACAAATGCAGAGATACATTTGCATGTGGACGACAATGTTGATGTCTCATGTATAGCACAAGTATTTATCAGTCTCCTCAACACTTCACTTAAGGAGGGAATATGATATTACTGGTTTAAGTACTGCAGAGGACCAGATGATGAAAGTTTCAGATGAGGCCATCTTCTCCATCTGTTTGTCAGTTTTTTAACCAGACCAGAGTGCCTGTTTGGCAATCCAAGGACAATGTTGTATGTCCCATTGCCTTTTGTACTATGTCTTAAAAGTGGCTTTGCTGTCCAGGCTTAAAAATGGCATTGAAATTTTGCTGCAGAGATGCAAATGTTCTTATGTTGAAATACCTTCTACAGTTTTTGATAAAAATAATAGGATCTCCATCTTTAGATGGTCATATCTTGTCTTCAGCCTCCTTCTTGTTTTCTCTTTGGCAGTTCATAAAACATGAGTCATGCAAGTCCACTTTGCGGTTGTTACTCAGAATAATTCTAAATGTCTGATGGCTATTCCCAAACATTTTACCATTCTTACTCTGGAAGTACATACTTACCCACACATGGACAGCATTAGGCTATGAAGATGCCTATGTCAAAAGGATGCATAATTTAGAAGCAATTTCATAACACTTAATCAGTATTTTTGAGCACCCAATTCACAGAATTTCATGCCTGAAGAGTATATTTTATGTCTGAAAAAAATATTACTCAAGCAAAACAGGTTAGTGCTTTTAAGAGAAGATGCACGAAAACCAACCAGCGTAAACTTTAGTGGTGGCAGATCAAGAGAAAGAGCTCAAGAAATCATCAGGTACTGTAGTTCCTGACATTTTGGTGACAAATGCTATGTCTGAAATAACAATCATTTATAACTTCCACCTAACTTTGTTTTGTGTGGCAGCCCATTTGTGAGGAATGAATCAGATCTTAGGGTCAGGACTTTGGTTGGCATAAGTTTCTGTAGTTCTAGGGCATGTAAGAGTCTGCACAAGCTGAATATTTGGCTCCACTCTTTCCATATATATAATCCCCCCTTCCCCCTTTTTTTAAGTACTCACATGCAGTGTGCATTTAAAACATACAGGGATTTTCAGTCCTTATTATATTTGTAAGATGAGTATGAATGAGTCTCAGTAACTAGGTGGGAACTGAAAAAAATTAATCTGACTGAGGATAGTCATTGCACTTCTGTTTAGTAGCGCTTTAAAGCCAGACTGGTAGTTGTCGTCCACTTACATCTTTGTCTTTGCTACAAGGAAATGAGAAGGTTTGAAAGGAGTTCAAAACACATGGCCTTTAACCTTCTTGTGTTTTCTCTGCATCACTAAGTATGACCTAGCTGTAGCACTGCTGCAATTTGTCCACACTGAATCAGGAAGAGTTGATCTTGCTAGATTTGCTGACTTGTGCCGTAGTGTGGTTGACTGCTTCTGTGTCTGGTCTTTTCAGACTTCATGAACATGTTCTTGAACCCACAGTAAGATGGAGAAAGTGTTTGTATTTTCTGTCTTGGAGTGGTGGTGGTGTTAGAGTGGGCTGGAACTTCTGAGTGTCAGCATGTGTTGGATTGTAAATGGTGCTGAGGCTGAGTGAGTCCTGGCTTGAGACTGGGCTTGAATCTCAGTTTAATTAATACTTTGCTGTATTAGGGCTGCTGGAACAGGAGCCCTAATAGGAGGAGAGACCATGGATTTGATTTTGCAGTTCTTTGCATCTTGTGCAGTCACTCAGCCAAAAAGGTTGACCCAAATCTATTCATGTCAATTAGGTCCTATGGATTCTGGATCCACCTGGTCCAGTATGTACTATGAAGCCTGAGAAATGAACAGGCTAAGAGGGAATTTGGATTCATGAATGTGATCTAGATCATCCCTCACTCTGACTGTAAGAATTGCTTGTCAGGCTCAAGATGCAGTTATACATTGTTTTTCAGTCTTATAATACTTAAAAGATTGTACTTACTCCAAAAGTTCCCCTTCCCCTTTCACAGATATTCTCTATCTTGTAAAACTGAGTCGTTGAGAATGTGTCAGTTTTTTTTTTTCATCAGTTACCTGCCTTGCCTTTTTTGTTATCCGTTTTTCCTTATAATACTCATGTCTTATGTTATTAAGTAAAGAGTTACAACGGAAAGCAGCCTAGCCTGTTTTTTGAAATATGTGTTGCCATTTTCTTAAATCAGGATGCTCTGCTGTTTTTTCAGGAAGTGTTTTCTTATTCATAATTTCCATAATGTACAAAGAAATAAGATGGATTGTTTCCTGTCCTCATTCAGGGTTGTGGAACTCCTCCTTCCAGTGAGGTAGGGACAGGTCTTCCTGTCTTTAGAAGAGGTCAGATTCCCCATATCTGTTCAGACTGTGGCAAGGATCTCACTCCATAGCATCCTCTCTGGCAGGTCCAATACTTCAGACATTAATATTGGTATTACCTTTGAAGAATAACACAGAATATTTATTGTAGGTAAGCTTCCCGCCAACTCCTCTAATGTTGTGCAGGTTGATGTGGCTTCTTTCTTAAAGAAAGTTAGCTTCTATAACTTGCAAAATTCATTATGTTGATCTTATTTAAATAAGTAAAAATTAGGTGAGATCATATCTGTTCTGAGACTGATGAATTAATGGTATAAATAAATATGCTTAAATTTTACCAAATGCTAGGAACCTGATGCTGTGACTTTAATGTAGGAAATTGCTACAGAATACCAGCTTGGGCTCTGTATATTTTAATTTTCATCACTATCTTACTGTAAAATTACATAGTTTGATATTAAATGGATACTTAGCAGCAGTATTTCAAGAATAATTATGCCTGTTCAGAAATGCAGGTTCTAGGACAAATGACCAGCGAAGAGGAATGACCAAATAGAAAAGTCATTTTACTACTATTCTGCAGCTCTAGTAGATCCAAGGTCTATAGAAGTTAAGAACTTTGGGTAGGACCTGTTTATTTTACATGATGGGTCTTGCATTTTAGTTTTGTTAAAAAATATTTATTTCTGAGGGGTACTCAGTGCTGTGTATTTGAGGACAGACAGTATGTCCTCGCTTTCCATTATTGACATCAAATTGTTCCAGGCCAATAACAGCAAAAGCTTCCTGTGTCCAATTCCCATAATGTGGAGTTGTATCAAACTGGTGAGCTTGTCTCTTTCCTGTTTTGCCACCGTTCGACATCATGAAATCTGTGGTAAAGATTTTAAGAACGGATAAAAATCTATTAAGGGTGAAGGGGAAGGACGAGGCTGGACTTGTCTGTGGGAAGTATCTTAGAGCTGTGCATCCCAAAATTGAAACAGCCAAATTCACAACCAGCAATCTGAAGTTTTCTTCCTTATTTAATACTTAGTCCTTAAACAGACTCACTTATTATAGTAAAACTACTTACTATGTAAGGAAGTATATACAAGTGTTCAACTGTTAAAGCAAATCTGAAAAATGGGATGTGTTACTAAGTTTAGTGGAAGGTTTCGTGCAACGAAGGTTTGGTTATCTTGAGGAAAAAGGTTAATTTTTTTTATCCTCTTAAATTTTGAGTCATATTGATGGCTGAGGTAGTCCTTGGTGTTGTGTGCAAATTTCTCTATGTTGGTTCTGCAAAGATAATGAAAAGACCCTTTACATTATTTTTTATATTTTAACTTGCTGCCTTTAAAAATCTTGATTTTAACCATCAGCTACCTTACCCAGAATTAAATCAGTGTGCATGTGGTCATGTGGTTTTCAGGTGTGACCTTGTTTGATGAGGACAGACTGGGGAAAATTGACTAGAAACATTTGTGAGATAGGATACTGGAAAAAGAAAAGAAGTGTGTTTTTGGAATGCTTCTTACCTAGCTTGTATCCTAAAAATAAATTGACTTGGAAATGTTGCAGCTAGCTTCAGTTTTCAATCAGAGTATTGTAACTTTAAATATATATTTTTTTATTATTGGAACCTTTTTTTTTTTCCTTTAAGATTTTGAAAAATCTGGGGTTTACAAAATATGCTACCTGTATCCTGAAGAGATATTTTTTGTTTAAGTGAGGACTTAATAGTGCTGTCTTTCTGGTACCTTTCAAGAACATTATAATCTCTTACAGTTTTAATTAAAAGTTAAAGTAGTTGCTTTTCTAATAAGTGCACCCTGCTGTATCATTCTAAAGTCAGGAGCCAATCTGCCTTGTCCGATACTGGTTATTTATTCTATCTGAATTGAAATGCACATCTTTCTCTCTAAGTGATTGATCTTTCGAATAGCTGATTTTAGTCAAACCACATAGCCACAGCTTGTCAGGTCTGAAAGACCTCGCATGGTAGCATTAACAGGCAAGCTACATGTTTGCCATGCAGCTCAGCTTTATTTAGTTAGCATTATTTGTAAATGATAATAACGACATGCAAAGAATACATTTATGAACTTAAGTTGCATTGTCTTGAGATGCAATTCCCAATGCTGGGCACCAACTTTAAAAAGCTGTCAGTGGGATAAACTTGGGTTATCTGCAGAGTAGGAGCTCTTCACAAATAGCTAGAATTTTCCATCAGCAGTAAGGATCTTCCAGTTCCCTTTTCTTCCACAGAGGAAGTATATGCTCAGTCTGTCTGACAAATAGGTCTAAAACCTACGTATAATATGTTCCAATTCCTCTTGTCACATGAAGTATGTTTTTCGTGACTGGCTCAACAGATGCCCCATTTTACCTGTTCAAGCCAGTAACCAAACATCTCTGCTCCTTCACACTGTTTAGATCTTTAATTCAGTAGCACCTCTCTCCTATAGTCTGAAGGGAGTAAAGGGTAAATGTGTGTCCATAGATGACCCAAGATCTTGAAACACTTCTTTAAAATGTATCTGGAGAAGCCTGACCCCTATGTCACGCTGCAAGCTTTGTTTCTTTGTTGTGATGTAAAGAATTTGACCCTGGCAAAAATGACTCTCTCCTGAAGACTTCAGGAGTGGTGAGCTACCATCTCTCTGCAAAGGAGTGCTTGCATATCAATGTGTCAGGGAACTACAGTCTAGTCTTCTGCCATTTTGGTTCATCTGGTTAGTCTGCTTAGTCTCTAGGCTGCAAGTAGAGTGCATAGTGCTTAAAAACACTGTTTTACTGGTTTTCAAAAGTAGTGAGAATACTACTGGAAAGAACAGTGTTTGAGAACAAGGTTGGACCTGCCATTTCTTCTGTGTCTGTGAGCCTTCTGTAACAAGAAGGACCAGATATCATCCAGGTCTATTAGAAAATAATACATTGTTTCTCAGCCTTGCATCTGTGTCTGTTAGCTGCTCTTTTCACTAGTTAGGAATTTGAAATACCTTCTTTAGGCATACTTTGATTAGCAGAGCTAATGAGGCAGTGACTGGCTGGCAAACTGGAGCAATAATTTATGCCAACAATTAAAAAAAAGGTGGGGAGGACTAGATAAGAAATAAGTTTTAACCCTTAGGAAAGCTAGCTGTGTTAGTCACAGATGTCTGCAGTGAAACAACTGCCATTCAGTGCAGGGTATTATCAGACCAAAGGGGAAGTCAGTCTGAGAGTTTAATTCTCTGGCATGGACCATTTCTCTTTTCTCTTTATTTCTTTCCTCATCATGAGACCTGTGCATTAATGTGATTCTAGAGATGATTGCTCTTCTAGGAATCAATACCTGCTTCATAGATTTAACTCAACTAGTAGGCTTGATTCCCATGATGCTTTTTACTATCAAAGCCAGTGTGCTGATATATGTTTTTTTTTTTTTTCCCCATCTTTCCTTCCTGTACTGTTTGTGGCAAGAAAGCTGTATTTTTGACACTGCTTTGTGGTTTTGGGGATAGGCAACATCAGAAGAATGTCAGAAGAAGGTGAGGTTTAGAGTTTCTAGGTGGTGGTGAGTTTGCATGCAAAAAGGGAGAGCTTGTGGATATGCTGTAGTTAACTGGAGGTTGGGATGGCCAGATTGATTTGGGTGTGGATAGCAAATGTATGTGCATTGCATACTGTTACTTTTTTTTCTTTTTTTTTTTCCTCATTAGTTCTGAGGGCTGTATAAACTGCAGAAGTGGCCTCACCTTTTGCCCTTAATGTAATGCATTAGGTTTTCTGTGAGACTCACCTGAGGTCAGCTAGTTGTTGAGCAATGAAAAACTGCCTAATGAAGAAATAAAGTGTTATTCTTGGCCTGTTTATGGTAGGTTCTGCAGTCTTTATGAGCAAGCTCTGTACAAAACCTGTACAAATTAATACCTCTTTTGCAAACAGAGCTATAAGGCGTAATGCCTCTGGCAAATAATATATAGCTCTGAAGAGTTTGAAATAAAATAAGTTCCTTTAGGTACTGAAGTGTTGTTATTATATGTCTTAAAAATGGCTGTAACTTTTCACATGGAAAAATTAAATTGCATGAAACCAAATCAACAAAAGCAAAGAACTGCAGAGGTAAAGCTGCCACTGGATGTTTAATTTAGCCCTTGGTAACTAGGCGGTGCTGCAATATGGTCCTCTGCCAGAGGATCCCCAAAGACTGGCAATGTTGCATGCTTTAAGATGGCACTGAAGCTTTTTAAAAGGTTATGTTGGAGGAGTAGTGTAGGTCTCACTGAAATCCACAGAGTCAAGGCCATTTGGAGTCAGGACTCATGTCAGCAGTCATTTGGAAAGTGACTTGCTGTTGCAAGTACAGTCTTAAAACCCGCTTGAACATGCCAGTGCTGAGGCATGGCTTGATACAAGATCAGCTTTGCTGAGAGCTGATTTTGATGATGGTAAAAGTCTTGGACTTTCAGCAGCCTGTCATTTGTCTCCTACTGTAGCAGTGAGCTTGGAAGCTGGTATAAAGCTTCATCAGAGCACTGGAAAACTTCAGTTTTGACACATCAGGGGCTACAGCTGGTAAAAGTTAACTTAAAGGGGAAAAATGAGAGTGGCTGAGGAGCGCTAAGAAAGATTTGGGACTTCATGGGGTTGCATATGGGGAAGGAGGCCTGAAAGGCTGTGGTGAAAGCAGTGGGCCTGGTAGGAAGGGGAGATAAGTATATTGATATCTGTGAGGAAACAGCAATAGGTGCGGTCAGTCCAGCAGTGGCATTTCTGGGTGTTGGTAGGTGCTAACGGGCCTCAGGCTGTAGGTACTGAGGGGTTCTGAGTGTGCCCTTCTGATGCTGTTGTTTTTCCTCTCTTTCCCCCCTAGCAGTGTTGAAGGCACAGGAGACTGACTAGGGGGAAGGCCAGATTCCTTTATCTTGCTATACAGGGCTTGGCCTCTAAATGACTAGTATTCTGTGAGGGAGAAAAGTTTTATTTTATTTTATTTTATTTTATTTTATTTTATTTTATTTTATTTTATTTTATTTTATTTTATTTTATTTTATTTTATTTTATTTTATTTTATTTTATTTTATTTTATTTTATTTTATTTTATTTTATTTTATTTTATTTTATTTTATTTTTTATTGGGGAATGATGGTGGTGGATAACAGCTGATGCAGAGATCCTAACTTTTAAATTACCTTAAATATAGCTCAGCTGTGTTTCCTGTCTAGATTTTCCTTAGAACCTAGGAACAACTTTCCTTGATCAAGACTTGGGGAGATAGGGCTCCTTTCCCACCAGCTGAGGTGCTTGGGAGGGATGTGAGAAGGTTGCTTAAGATTCTTGCAGTCCTGTAGAATATTTTGGGAAGTGGGAGGAGGCTTACACTTCATGGAAGTAAACCAGTAAAACCTCTAATAAAGTAGTTTGTGTAGCTGCCAGTGCATCATACAGATGCAACTGATGTTGCTTTGTATCTAGGGATTCAAGCCACAGCTGAACATTAGCCCAAGGCTTCCTTTGGGAATGATTGGGAAGGCAGGAGGAACTGAGGCTGGCCCTCTGCTCAGTTTGTTAAGGAAAAATGGCTTTCAAAGTCTACTGTCTCTCTTGATTTCTTTGCTATTAAGAGCTAATACAACCTGTGGGAATGCTTTGTTCTAGAAATGGATAATCCCAGAGTTCAGAAGAGAAGTAGCTTCAAAGAGCTATGAGAAAACATATGGGGGTCGTAGGCAGTTTGTTATTCACTGTAGTCCTTCAGCCTCTGCATTTATTTGTTTCAGGAGTTAATGTTTTTTGTACTAGCACATGCTCTCTGGTTTGTGTTGTCCTACATGGGAACTGAAGTGTTTTCTAGGAGGTATTTGGAAGAAGTTGAAGCATTTGGTCATTCATCTGGTCTTACTCAAATGATGCTCAGGTTTGATGAGACCGGAGAGTTGTTTTTATGACTTCATAATTGCAGAGATAAAGAGAAAAAGGCCTCATTTTTGCAAAACATATGGTTTGTCTCCTTTTTCTGCCCCTAAGTATATATGCAAGATTGGACGATGTGTTGGGCGGGTTAACGGAAGAGTTTTTGGAACATTGGACACATGTAAATTTATCATTATCTGGTCATTAAGTACCAGATTTTCTGAAAAACCCATTATATGTTGTCTCCTATTTGAAGAACCTATGGTATGTCAGCTCTTACTTAGTTATCTCGTTTCTAGAAGCATTAAGCATCTAGCTTCTCCACTCCCTAATGAGAGCTGTTGGGTGTTAGAATAGTTCTGAAAACACAGAAATGTTTCACATTTCTGAGCAGGAAGATGAGCACTGTGGAAAGCTGAGCAGAAAATGGCTGAACAGTTTTCCAAATTGAATTATAGGAATCTATCTTTCCTCTTATCTATACTGAGGAAGACTGAGCAATGTTAGTAAGAGCAGACTGTCCCTGTGTGACATGTAGAGACCAGGTCAGGTGCATATAGTTAATTTTTAAATAAGCAAGGCTGCAAGTCACTGGTGTCTTCGGGATATCTGTGAAGTAGGAGGCTACTCACAGTAAGATTATTTGCCAGCCTTTTAGGCAGTCCATTGTTTATACACATTCAGCTACTGCATGGTTCTCTGTACTGTTTGTGAAATACCTTATATGCTGTACATACCTGTCCACTAAGAACAAATTGAGGATGCTGCGTAGCAATTGGCTAGGAGCAGTTTTAAGAAAAGGTATTAATTGCTACCTGTCTTTGGCAGTTGTTTTCCTTTCTAAATATGGTATTTTGTCACTTACCATCCATGCTGTATTCCATAGCAGATTGTTGTTTACTTTTATATTTTGCTTTTAGAATTTTTGCAACCAGTAAATGACTTCTCAAGAAAGTATATTTATGTAGAAAATGAAGTGTCAAGTTATCCACTATTTCGATTACTTGGGAGGTTGTTATTTTTTTCCCCATAATTGACTCCTCTGAAAAGTCTTTTTTTCTCTGAGAGGCCGCTGTGTTGTCAATCGTGCCAAATTGTATGAGATTATGTGTTACAGTTTTATGACAGAAACTGATATTCATTAGGAAGTTGTGATCACTGTAATAAAAAGTAATGAAAAGGAGATGCATGGTTGTCTTTTCAGAACATGACAAGCATTCTCTTCTTTCCTCTTATTTCAGTGTCTGTCAGTCTGTAGGTCCTTCAAATTACCACTTGTGTGTACAGTAATTTCAGTCTTTGATTGGCAAACCTTGTGAGACTACATTCAGGCATTTCTAATTGGTTCTACTGCTTATGGAAGGTTCTTGATAACTAACTTGTCTTGGTAGGGGAAAGAGCAGAGAGGAAGAATTGGGGAGAGGGAGGGAAAATTGCAAAAGAGAAGATTTGTGGGAATTCCACTGAGCTCTTTTCCTCTGTTGGTCAAAGTCACAGCTCTGAGCACTTTTTGCAGTGGTTTGCTGATGAGATTAGCTGTTGGCTGTCCAAACTAGCTCATTCCCACAGTGCAGTGTCTATTCTCTCCCTCTTTTCAGGCATGTATAAGTGTGACCTTACATTACAGAAGTGTAATTACAAGTGTCACCTTGACCTTACAGAAGTCAACAAACGAGGGACGTCAGCAAGATAAGGGTGGCAACATGATATAAAGTCACAGTTCAGACTTCTCGTTTCATCTCTAGCATAAAGTATACACAAAAGTAATCAGGGTTCACAACTATTTTGCTCTGTGTTCATTTTAGCTTGGTTAACTAGCTGAGGCAGTAAGTTATTTTTTCTTAGGACATTAGTATGCAGGAAGCACTCTGGAGCTGGAACTGAGATCAGAGCTCTGTTGTTTTAGTCATACATACTGAGAACTTAAATCTCTTTTGTTGATCAACATATTTTGTATTGCATTGTTGCAGGTTTATCTGACATGCAGTCAGTCACTTGTTAAGCCACAATAACCTTTCTGTATGTCTTACCCTAGAGACTCATACCCTTTCCTGCTGAGATAACTGTATTAAACCCAAGAGAACACAAAAGTATGTCAAGAAGGAACAAGTCACTAGTGAGAGTGCTGCTGGCCCCTGATGTTTGTGAGTGACAGATTTAAATCCATGTGTGATGTGATCTAGACTTCCAAGGCAGGACAGATGCACTGAGTGACATAAATGTTGATCTACTGGGGGAACTTTTGGAAGAGAAGCTGTTACCCACTCTTTATGTACATGAATGATCCTTGTGGCTTCTTTCAAATAATAGAGCAATTCCTCCCATTGTGGGGATATAGACAGCTGCCTCATTTCCATGTGCAAATATGCTGATTGACTGCTGTGTACTTTAAGAGATGGCTACATTTCATCAGAACACTACAAAACATAGTTGATGAATTTCTTGAAAATTATGATAAATTTTTCCAGTTGCCATATTATTTGCACCTGGGAATATTCTTCCCAAGCCAGTTAATTAAAAATAATAATTGTCAGTATCATATAGTTGCTAGAAATTTTTCCAAGGTGGATTTACCCATAATGCCTCGTTTCACTGATATTGACAGAAATAAAGCACTGCTCACTTCAGGTGTGGATATTAAACTGGATTAAGTAGACTTTTCTCTCACTAAAATCCTTTCCTATGCATTAATGAAATACAATTTGAAATGGCAGTATTAGTAAGTACCACCTTAACCCTCCTGTGCTTTTCTGCCTTTAGCTGTTTAGATGAGTCACTGGAGGTCAATAGTCATGGGGTGTGGTGGACAGAGGTTTTATCCTTGTTACAGATTCTCTTATAAAGCTCCTTCACAGCTACCACTCACTGGTTTGTCTTTTACCATTGATGTTCTGCTGATACAGGGAAAAGGCAGCAGTCATCTCATTTCTTTTTGTTTCCTGAATGCTTTAATAGGCTTCATAGTCCCATTAGCTGAGTACATCCCAGTCTTCATTCTATCAGGCCTCTCAGTATCCATTTTAAAGATGGAGAGAGAGTATTCTCCTCATTTATGGAAGTGGTCCTGAAATGCAGGGAGACTAATTTCTTGGTCACAGAGGGAGCTGAATCCCATCACAATGTTTCCTATCTTCTCTGGTGCCTGTTCAGCATCCCAGTGATGGCTGTCAAATATGCAGGATGTATGTTCCAGGCAAATCCCAGCTTGCTTTCTTCAAGAACATGAGCTTAAGATAACTTAAGATATTGAACAGAGAGCAGTGATTATTCCCTACCCTATAAAGAGAGGGAGTCATGGACCAAGGTGAGAATGAGTAAATGTTATGACTGGGTCTTGGGACTGGACTTAAGCAGGACTTGTGGAAGAATCAGTGTCAATACCTATATTTGCTTTATGCTGTTGTTAGCAGTTAGAAGAACTTTCTGTGCTTGCCTAATGTGAGGATTTAGCCCTTAGTTTGACTTGTAACTTTTGTTTCCTAACATCATGCAAAGCCAGAAATACATCTTTTCCCTTTGTAGGGACTTCAGGTATTTTTTTCAAAAGACCAATTCACACTGATTGCACACCAGACTGGATGCTGAATGGGACCTCAAACATGACACTAATCTGCCTCATTTACTTAGAAAAAGCAAATTCTCTGTATGTTTCCTTTTAAAGTAAGGGTTAAAGGCATCCTCTTTACTGCATGCAGTACTTGAGCTCTGTGGCTTGAAGAAAGAAGAGCATAAGAGGAGGATATTGCTAATAAAATAAAATATAGCTTTGGCTTTTTACAGCAGATTATCTAGGAAGAGCATTTCTGCAATGTGAGTAAAACTTGGCAGCTGCATGTTGATTAAAATGTACAAAAGACATACAAGAACAATTCAGGTTTACCTCAACAAAGCTACATCTCCTCCATTCTCTGTTTACTTTTAGTGTAGTCTAGGTCTTGGCACTGTTTCTGCAAAGAAGTGCTATCATTTGCTTCCTTTTCTCCATTCGTTCAGATCTGTGCTTTGCAAGAAAGAAAACTAACTCATGTAGGTATGTAACATGATATTCTCATTCATACTTCTCCCTGCCTTTGCAAGAAGATAATCATTGATTCCTTGGGATGCTTTTCCTATTGAAATTGTCTGAACTTGGGTAGACCTGTGCGGTGTCAAGAGTTGGACTTGATGATCCTTAAGGGTCCCTTCCAACTCAGGATATTCTATGATTCTATGATTCTAAATTCACTATAGGGAAAGACCAGTATAACCTATAGGAATAAATGGTATCTCTTTTTTGAGTTTGCTGAACTGGCATCATCGATAGGTACCATTGCAACTAGACTAAACTAAAGGTTTTTTCCAAATGAGTGTAATTTTTTTTCTATGTGTAACTTACAAAGGGTACTGTCATTACAGGTAATAGTTTAACTTTCAGGACAACCTTCTGTACCGAACCATCTCTTGGGACTTTTTTGAAGGGTATGGTTACGTAAGTGGGAGTGAATGGGGAAAGACTCTAAACTCTCTCTTCTCCTAAATGAGTTCATGTAAGTTGGGACATCGAGGTGCTTGAGACAGTCCAGAGAAGGGCAAGGAAGCTGGTGAGGGGAATGGAGAACAAGTCTTATGAGAAGCAGCTGGGATTGGTCAGCCTGGAGAAGAGGAGGCTCAGGGACGACCTTATTGCTCTCTATAGGTACCTTAAAGGAGGCTGTAGCGAGATGGGGGTTGGTCTATTCTCCCATGTGCCTGGCAACAGTGTGAGGGGGAACGGGCTAAAGTTGTGCCAGGGGAGGTTTAGGTTGGATATTAGGAAGAACTTCTTTACTGAAAGGGTTGTTAGGCATTGGAATGGGCTGCCCAGGGAAGTGGTTGAGTCACCAACCAACCCTGGAGGTCTTTAAAAGACATTTAGATGTAGAGCTTAGTGGTATGGTTTAGTGGAGGACTTGTTAGTGTTAGGTCAGAGGTTGGACTAGGTGATCTTGGAGGTCTCTTCCAACCTAGATGATTCTGTGATTTTGTGAAGTTGAGGGGAATGACTGTTCTGTGAGCCAAATAATTATTTATCATTTCTGTTATTCAGTTATTAAAACAAACAAACAAACCAACATCCAAAACCTCAGACTCCAACCTCACACATGTAAGTACAGAGACATAAATCACACACATAAATGCCAATGTATGTGGATTTACAAACTGTCCAGGTGGTCAGTGTGTATAATGGGATTAATCATATTTATCATGAGCTTCAGCAAGCCTAAGCATGCATAGGAATGTTTCCTATTCAGCTTGTTATGTAGAGATACATGTGTACATACACCCAGCATCAGCTCCAGACTTTGTTGAGATGCTTCTGCCCTATTTGTTACTCATTCACATACAGTAGAAGGCCAGCAACCCTGTGAAGATGCATCAGTCTTTCTCCTGCCAGTTTTTTTAGTTGTCTTTGGATTGTGGACTGTCATCTGGACAATGTACAGAGATTAATCAGTCTTTCACAGCCTCAAATCTCTACTCTCTGTTAGCATGACATATATGAAACTTGAGCTTTTGCAGTGCAAAAAGCATCTTTACCATGAACCTTTTTCTATGATCAATCATTAAGGGGAAGATATCAATCAGAGTAGGCATGGAAAATTAACTCCTCCTATGTGTCTGCAAAGCAAGGTCATAAATTACAGCAGTGGAAGATAGAAATGAAATAACAGTAAATGTTCTCTGTAAAAAAAAAAAAAAGTTTTCTAACAATAAACATAGTCAAGAAGTGGAATAGCTCATTTAGGAATGCTGTAAAAGGTGAGATATTTATCATTTAAATATTCTTAAAAACAGGTTAAACAGTCCTCTTTCAGAAGTTTTCTTAGATCTAAATAATATGCCTTTAGATGAAGGATTGAATTACGTGAACTACCGAGATTCCTTTTGCTCTGCTTTTTACAATTTCTTGTAACAAAGCTGTGGAAAGCTTTTGGTATCTTTTCCATCTGTTGACCTTGTAAGCAATGATTCCCTGGAAAATCGGTGAAGAAAATTTTCACAAAACCATTGGGTAATTTGAGTGAATCCATTCCCCTGATTTTTGATGAGGAATTGAGGACTTGTTTTTCAATAGGCCAATTAAGACTGTTTAGGCATTTGACAACACGGTTGCATGTGTCATATATAACTTTGCAAGAAAGCTTCACTGATGGTAAATATATATGTATGTGTTTAATACATAGGAAACAATGTTATGAGGACCATCCATGGTGTAGGAGAGATGATGACCCAAATGGTACTGAGCAGAGGATCTATATTTCCCCTCAGTGCCCCTGATGTACAGCCAAGCATTCACCCAAGCAAGCAAGCCAGCACCTCAGAGAGTGAAGATGTGATTGTAATGGACACCAAATTGAAAATCATTGAGATTTTGCAGGTAATAATGATTGATGGAGTATTGAATGACAATTCTTTTGCACTTATTTATTTATTCACTTAGTGGCAGGTTCTGTTACCCACATTCTTGCTATTTACTGATCTGTTCATTGAGTAAATTACGCTTTGATACGAGGAAGAAAATTTCTCTGTGTGAATTATGGTACAGTTATGGTCCTCACTGTGTTACATTTAACTTGAAGGATCTAGGTGCTGTAGAAACTCCATTGCTATAAATGTGAAGAGGCAGAACTTGTACATTAAGCTAGCTCTCTAATGTTTTCTAAAGACAGCATTCCTGTTCCAGTCTCATTACCACTCATTTTACACTGTGGTAACTTATTTGACTTTAATATTGACTCCACCTTTGCATTAGTTTGGTGAAGGGCAGAATTGGACATAGACCCACTGAACTCAGGCAAGGCCACACAATTTGGAAGTCCTTTTCAGATTTCCACTGTTAGCAGCCCACAGACTATTCTCCTAGCTGAACTGACAAGCTGTATGACACTAGTGTGCCTCCTGAGATAGAATTTCCACTTTGTGCTATTAGTAAGTAAAGTGGCACACATATGTTCTGCATATCAAATCCCAGTTCCTGCAATACTTATGCACTGATGGAATTTTTCAGTGTTTTCTGTAAATTCTGCTCATCTGTCACTTTTGAATGATTTCGTTTGTTCCGAATGCTTATAAATTATTTAGATTACCTTAATTACTTGTCATCTGAAAGGCTATCAGTTGTTAGATTATCCTCAATACTGCATATGTTACTTTCAGAGCTGCTTTAGTTTAAGGCTTTTGGGGGAGAAAGAAGTGTTCTGAAGTGATGTCACCTAAAGAATACCATTCATGTATATTGTTTCTCATTTTCATTTGATTTGGTGACTGTAGGTGTTTCTCTCCATGCTGTCATGCTCTACTGGTTGATACACAGATGAATGATTCCAGGACACCAACCTCTTCCCATGCATTCTCTGTTTGCTCAATGGAAAGAGAATCACATTTTGTTTCAGCCTTTCATCTTTCACAGCACATTCAGTGTGAGAGCTCCCAGGACTGGAGAGTAATCCTGTGTTGTTGCTTTATCGTTGGTTTGTTAGTTATGGTTTAGTTACATAGTCAAATTACTGCAGATTAGCAAGTTGTCATGTTGGGTGAACCCAGGTATATATGCTTATATATGACCTTAGTTCACAAGTAATGTAGAGTAATTCAGTTTAATTTAAAATGCGATGAAGAAGGATTAACTAAAATCATGTTACCTTTCATTATTGCACTATTACCCTAAAAGGCAAGTAAGAATATTTTAGATTTATTGTGTTGTCATGCATAGCTAGTAAAATGGTGATTAAAACTTCTCTATTCTAAGAAATATTTCAGTTTATAGTAATTGGATTCTCAATATATCCTCTTGTTCCTTTAAGTAAAATTGTATTTTTACTTAACAGTTTCTATTCTGCTATCAGCCAGAATTAAACAGACGGCCTGATAGACGTGACTACATGTGGACTGGAGAAATGTGTATTTTTAAAAATTTTGCTGCTACAGTGACAGGGTAACTTGACTGTGGAATCTAAATAAACATGCCTTTTTTCCCTTTTGTTAGAAATTTTAAAGAAAAAATGTTGTTTATTAAACTGACATTTTATTTGCTTTTAGATGGCATAGTCCTAGTTACCCTAGTGAAATCTTACAACAGTATTCAGGGTCTGGGAGGTTGTATGATTTTAGTTAGAGATCAAAGAAACAGGCTGCCACCATTTGTTTAGTCATCACTTGCCACCTGAGTCTTGGTAACTTAATGTGCGTGATTTCTTCCCCGCTGCATGTGAAACATGTTAAATAATTGCAAACCTCTTCATTGTATGCTTACATTTACTGCGGGCAAGGAGCATGTGCATGGGAAGTACTGAAGCTCAGTTGATGGGCAGTCAGTAGATAAAGTGTAGGATGTGTACCTCTCAGTCCTTCAGCTGGTACTAATGTCTGTAGCCAGGTTATTTTCCCCCCTTTTCCAATGTAAAAGCAGCACTTACAGGTTTGATTTAAGATTTTTCCTATGTGAGCTTCAGATTTCACAGCTGAAGACAGCAACAATTAAAAGAAAGCATCTGTCAGGCATCTGAGTGTGTGATCCTTGAGCATGTCATCTTTACTCTCAACCCCACACCACTTCTTATCACTATTGCTTATTAGAAGCCTGGCTGAAATATGAAATAATCTGTTTCAACGTGGGTTTGGATATACTGTTCTGGCTCGTAGGCAGCATGGACAAGGCAGTGTGCAGGAACCTCTGGACAAATAAGTCTGCTTCTTAGTATTCAGCAGATGACAGGGAAGTGTTCAATACATCCCAGGATGGTGGGAAGGAAGAAAGAAATCACAGCAAGCTGAAACAAATGTAGTGGATTTGTATTTCATAGTGGACATATTTATTTAAAATAATCATATATTCCTGTACATTCCACCACAAAAACAAACAAACAAACAAACCCTAACCTGTGTTATTACTTAGGAGAAGTCTTATTTTTAAATTTCTTCTTGTAGTTTATTCTCAGTGTTAGACTGGACTATAGAATATCCTACATGCTGTCTATCTATAAGAGAGAGTTTGGGGAAAACAATGAAAATGTCAATAGCTCTACAACGTCTCCACCTGACACACCAGGAATTCCCTCAGGTAAATGTTGCTATTGTGTTACAATGTAAAATAATTATGTGTAGACTATTACGTTGTTATAGATACTTTAGCAAGCAGTAAACTCAACTACACCAGAAGATGCATGTCACTTGAATTTGAAAAGCTCGTGAGAAAATGAAAATCTTAAGGAATTCCACAAAAAGATGCTTGCTGGTCTGTCATCCTCAAACTGAAATGTGATTCCTTTCTCCCATTGCGGCAATTCATTCTCTCATTTGTACTCTCCCCAAAACACTGGAAAATGACAATCATTTTGGACAAAATGGTTGTGAATGGATGAGGACTGCTTTAACTGAGGTTAATGTAGCATTGGAATGGCTTGGCTTTTCAGAGAGTGTTCTTGTGCATGCAGAGGTGCTTGAAAGACTGACAGCTGTATGTGTGATGAGCTACAGGTAGGGTAGAATTTAATTGGAGGTGCTGTGCAGCAATGGGGTGGTTAAAGAACATTGAAGTCTTAAGTAGTGAGGTATATTAAAGTTATTCTAAAGCAGAATAATGGTGTGGTAAATGATTTGGCTTATGATAAATATTCTGAAGTTCACGTATCTCATTTTGCTGCTTTATGGGGTTTGTCTGGTCTAACAAAAATGTAAAAGTTTCATATTCTATGTCATTTGTGATACAGCACCATGTAGCTCTAGTCCATCACTAGAATTTGGCTCTTCCTCGGTAGTAGTAAAACACAATTTAACCCTGCCCTCTGTCCTATTTCTTCCCTACTGTTCTGTTCCTTTTGTTTTTTCCTTGAATATACAGAGTTTTACTTAGTTGAGGAATGCAGTAAGACCTTCACTTTATAATATCCACTTTAAAGACAGAGTTCCTTTTCACAGTGCAGATATACAATGATCAGTATGTTAAAAAAATAAAATAAAATGTTATTTTAATTGTTTTCCAGCAATTGTTCCTGACATAGATGAGATTGCAGCTCAGGCTGAAACCATGTTTGCTGGCAGGTATATTCTCTGAAGTTTTACTTCCCTATATTCATCTATTTGTTCACTTTGATAATTATTATGGACAATGTCTCTTTATTCTATATGTGTTTTCATACCCGTTTCTCTTCCTTTGGTGGCTACTTATTACATAACCTATTTGTAGACAGAAATGTGCCAGAAGAGACCTGGATTTCAAACAAGCAAACAGCCCAGTGCATATGAGTGATTGACAGAATGCAATGATCTTCTTGATCATCTACAGTTGTAAGACAGTAGAAAGTTTTGCCTTGTTCCCAAAGGTAGTTGGGGAATGGTGTACAGGTGTATTGGGCTAAAACACGCTATTTATTTCTCTCTACAATGTCTCATATGGGTGCTTTTAAAGAAAGACCATTTTCTGGTGTAGCTTATGACTGTCATCCCAAATTTCTTGGATCTGGAGGGTATTGTTGACCCTCACTATTTCTTATTGATCACATGACCTGTTATCATTGCACCCTGTCCTTGACATTACTAAGAATGTAATGCCAACAGTGATCTATTTCATGTGACTCTGCAGATCAACTGTGGACCCACTTGCCATGATCTTCTGGACCACCAGAGGCCTGTAGATCACAAGTTATGCTTGCAGAGTCTTGGAAGTGGTTTCAGCTATGCTGTGAACAACAGCAAAAACAAAAAAAAAAAAGTACAGAAAATATCCACACTGGAGAGTTACTACCATTATCAATATATTGGTTTAACTTCGCTGGTACAATTTTATAATTATACCAGTAAAAATGATTCCCATTTAGACAAAGCCTTAGACTTCAAAGTTTTTCCTGGAACTAGGGAGAAAGATCTGCAAGATGGGATTTCTGATCTTTTCTCTCTGTCCCTTATGCGTTCTCAATCTTTACCAGTGAGAGCAATGCCTCCAGTCCTCTCCCTGAACTCCCATAATGTAAAACAACACATAGCCCCTGGCATCTGCATCTTTAAAATGAACAGAGAGACTGAATGTTTTCTTGGAAACGTTATTTCTACTTTGATATGTTAAGTGTAAATCTGCCTTCTGTTGCTCCAGATTATAAAAGAGGTTCCAGAAAAAAGATGCTTTTGGCAATTCCTACAATTTTTTGGTTTATTTTTTCTTGAATGAAATTTTAATAGTAGCTGAAAAGGGAAGGAGTGAAAAGGATGGGGCCAAATAAATCTCTGATAAAATGCTGTTGCCTTCAGTTAGTTTGGACTGTGAATGAGCTTGGCACAATTTATCTGCAACATAAACGAATGTTTTTGCAATATGGATTTTAATCACAGTATTTGGAACATTTTATACATATTTACTTTATTTCCATTTTGTCCATTCTACTACAAGATTGCCAAAACAGCATCCAACCATACGATTGAAGTCCTTATAAAAAACATTAAAGGGATGTTAATAATTTACATCCCACAGCATATTAGATTTGGTTTTAAGAGCTCTGTCAAATGAAGATTGTATGTGCAGGCATATTTATGTCAAAAGCTTTTACTTTACTTACTTTATTTGGTCTTTTTTCCCCCCTATTTCTGTTGTAGAAAAGAAAAGAACGCAGTTCAGCTTGATGATGAAGGGGGCAGAACTTTTTTACGGGTCCTCATTCACCTTATCATGCACGACTACCCTCCTTTGCTCTCAGGTGCTCTGCATCTGCTCTTTAAGCACTTTAGCCAGAGAGCAGAAGTTCTGCAAGCATTTAAACAGGTACGGATGGGCATGGTATTATTTCGGGGAATTGTGAGGAAAGTATTTCCAAAGGCTGCTTTTCTTACCTGAATTGCTGTTTGTAGCTTGATAATGCTGAAAGGACTTTTAAGAAAAGTCATAGAATCACAGAATCATCTAGGTTGGAAGAGACCTCCAAGATCACGTAGTCCAACCTCTGACCTAACACTAACAAGTCCTCCACTAAACCATACCACTAAGCTCTACATCTAAATGTCTTTTAAAGACCTCCAGGGTTGGTTGGTGACTCAACCACTTCCCTGGGCAGCCCATTCCAATGCCTAACAACCCTTTCAGTAAAGAAGTTCTTCCTAATATCCAACCTAAACCTCCCCTGGTACAACTTTAGCCCATTCCCCCTCACACTGTTGCCAGGCACATGGGAGAATAGACCAACCCCCATCTCGCTACAGCCTCCTTTAAGGTACCTATAGAGAGCAATAAGGTCGTCCCTGAGCCTCTTCTTCTCCAGGCTGACAAATCCCAGCCGCTCCTCATAAGACTTGTTCTCCATTCCCCTCACCAGCTTCCTTGCCCTTCTGTGGACTGTCTCAAGCACCTCGATGTCCTTCTTGTAGTGAGGGGCCCAAAACTGAACACAGTACTCAAGGTGCAGCCTCACCAGAGCTGAATACAGGGGGACAATCACTTCCCTAGCCCTGCTGGCCACCCTGCTTCTTATACAAGCCAGGATGCTGTTGGCCTTCTTGGCCACCTGAGCACACTGCTGGCTCATATTCAGCTGACTATCAACCAGTACTCCCAGGTCCTTCTCTGCCAGGCAGCTTTCCAACCACTCATCTCCCAGCCTGTAGCTCTGCTTGGGGTTGTTGCGCCCCAGGTGCAGGACCCGGCACTTGGCCTTGTTGAACTTCATACAGTTGGCCTCAGCCCATTGGTGCAGCCTATCCAGATCCTCCTGCAGAGCTTTCCTACCCTCGAGTAGATCGACACATGCACCTAACTTGGTGTTGTCTGCGAACTTACTGAGGGTGCACTCAATCCCCTCATCCAGATCATTGATGAAGATATTAAAGAGAACTGGCCCCAGTACTGAGCCCTGGGGGATGCCACTAGTGACCGGCCTCCAACTGGATTTGACTCCATTCACCACAACTCTTTGGGCCTGGCTATCCAGACAGTTTTTAACCCATATGCCAGTCCAAGCCATGAGCAGCCAGTTTCTTGAGGATAATGCTGTGGGGAACAGTGTCAAAGGCCTTACTGAAGTCAAGGTAGACCACATCCACAGGCTTTTGCTAATCCACCCAGCGTGTCACTTTATCAATAGGAGGAGATCAGGTTTGTCAAGCAGGACCTGCCTTTCATAAACCCATGCTGACTGGGCCTGATCGCCTGGTTGCCCTGCAAGTGCTGTGTGATGACACTCAAGATAATCTGCTCCATGAGTTTCCCTGGCTCTGAGGTCAAACTGACAGGCCTATAGTTCCCCGGGTCTACCCTTCGGCCCTTCTTGTAGATGGGCGTCACGTTTGCTAGCCAGCAGTTGACTGGGACTTTCTCTGATAGCCAGGACTGTTGATAAATGATGGAAAGCGGCTTGGCCAGCTCCTCTGCCAGTTCTCTCAGTACCCTTGGGTGGATCCCATCCAGCCCCATTGACTTGCATACTTCCAAGTGCTGTAGCAGGTTGCCAAGTGCATGTAGCAGGTTGCCATTATCCTGGTGGATAACGAGGGCCAGATTCTGCTTCCCATCCCCTTCCACCAGCCCAGGGTACTGGGTATCCAGAGAACAACTGGTTTTGCCGCTAAAGACTGAGGCAAAGAAGGCGTTAAGCACCTCAGCCTTTTCCTCATCTTTTGTAACTGTTTACCCCTGCATCCAGTATAGGATGGAGATTCTCCTTAGTCCTCGTTTTTTTGTTGATGTATGTATAAAAACATTTTTTGTTGTCTTTAATGGCAGTAGCCAGATTGAGCTCCAGGTGAGCTTTGGCCTTTCTAATTTTGTCCCTGCACTGCCTCACAACATCCTTATAGTCCTCCTGAGTGGCCTGCCCTCTTTTCCAAAGATTATTAACACTCTTTTTTCTCTTAAGCTCAAGCCACAACTCTGTGTTCAGCCAGGCCGGTCTTCTTCCATGCTGGCTCATCTTTGGGCACATGGGGACAGACCGCTCCTGTGCCACTAAGATTAACTTCTTGAAGAGCGCCCAGCCTTCCTGGACTCTTCTGCCCTTCAGAACCACCTCCTAAGGGACTCTGCCAAACAGAGTCCTGAACAGCTCAAAGTCAACCCTACGGAAGTCCAAGATTGTGGTTTTACTGATCCCCCTCCTGACTTCACCAAGAATGGAGAACTCTACCATTTCGTGGTCACTCTGCCCAAGACAGCTCCTGACCACCACCACATCTCCCACCAGTCCTTCTCTGTTTTTGAAGAGAAGGTCTAGCAGGGCACCTCCCAGGGTAGCCTCACTAACCAGCTGTGTCAGGAAGCTCTCTTCCCACTCAACAGAAACCTCCTAGACTGCTTTCTCTGGGCTGTGTTGTGTTTCCAGGATATGTCAGGGAAGTTGAAGTCCCCCACAAGAACAAGCGCCGACGATTTCGCAGCTTCTGTCAGTCTCCTCATTCTGGTTCGGTGGTCTATAACAGACCGCCACCAGGATGTTTGCCTTGTTGGCCTTCCCACTGATCCTAACCCGCAGGGATTCAACCTTATCATTCCCAGCCTCAAGTTCCCCAACATCAAAACTCTCTCTGATATAGAGAGCCACACCACCACCCCTTCTGTGCTGCCAGTCCCTTCTGAAGAGCCTATAGCCAGACATTGCAGCACTCCAGTCATGAGAGTGGTCCCACCACATTTCCCAATTAAGTCCCAATTAAGCAGAGATTTTCTTGTTGTTAGAGTTGAATATATGTGCTGGTGTATATTCTAGTTGTGCACCCGCTATTGAAAATGTATGTCGGTGGTGACATCTAGGACACACGTATCCCACAGTGAGACTTATTGTAGTGATCCTTCAGAGACTGAGATAGTAGCTTGTGTTCTGCAAACCATTTACCTGTGTCAGCAACAAGATTTTCCTGTCTTCAGGACTACCTAAGCTGTGTGTGAAGCTTTGTTGCTATAAATGCAATATTTTCAATTCTAGTTCTAATTCAGGCGTCCTTGCATTGTGCATGATACAGACACGCCCAAATAACAGAAAGTGAGTAATACAGCCAAGCCTGTTTTCAGCTTTTACTCTTTCTGGCTGATAATGTTCCATGTGCGTACTCCATGTGTCAGGGGATTAGTACTGGGAAATCTGATGTCATGGGGCTAGATGACAGAGACATCTCTGTTAAGTAACCCTATAATATATGTTGTTAAGACCATCTGATGCTTATTTCAGGAGTTTGCTAGCATGTTGTCTTATTGTTATGTAAGATGTGGAGGTTTCTCTTGTTTAAAAACAGATGAATGATAAAGACCTGGAAAGCTTTTGTTTAATTTTTTTTTAATTTTTTTTTTTGCAATGTACTATAACAGCCTCTTACCTGGATGTTAAAGTTAGGCCTTGCTGGTTAAGGTGCATAAATAGCTTTTATTATGAGGTAATTTGAGAAGCTTTACATGTTTTCACGTAGGAAGGAGAAGGCTGATTGGCAAATACACAGAAAAGACTACAGAGACCATGAAATACGAGTATTTGTGGATGAGCAGCATTCATAAATTCTGCAAAATAATGAATTGTACCGGACTAAGAGAAGATGATGAAAACTTAATGTAGCAAAATAGTTAATATTTGCCTGCAAGTGATTTTTAATTTCCCTATCAGTGTTCCTATCTGCGATGTGACTATACACTTTAAAATAAGTGTAAATTCTTAATAGTGCCTATTGATTTATTGTACAGATTGTTGTTATTTTGTTGGTACGTTATCTTAATTAATAATCTTGGGAGAACAAAGACCATTAGAAAGAAAGGAAATGTGTAAATCGTGCTAAATCAAGAACTAGAAATAATAATGAAAATAAAGAACAGATAATTTCAGCAGTACAAAAAATGAAAGTGAGATAAAGAGGCATCCACTCAGATGGTGAGAAACTGTCTGAACTTGAACATCAGTTTGTGAGCTATTCAGACAGGTTTTTTTGATCTGCTCTAACAGTGCTAAAGGTACGATATTTATCAGTATTTGATTATGGTGATGTAGGTGATCATTGAAGTTGCTGGCCATTCTCACTTTTCTTTGGATGTCCTGATTCCTTGTCATATAATCTTTTTTCTTTTTTCCTTTTCTTATGAAGTACAATGCTGATTGGATAAGATATTTCTAATTGTGTTGTTTTAATACCATGAGGATCATAACCATAGCGTCAAAGCTAACTCTGCTGAGAGCTCAGGGGCTTGTATACATGTACTTGTGCTGAAAATGTTTTGCAGCATATTAAAGGAGGGAGAATGCTGTGAGTGTTACAGCTATTCTGCTTTGGGCAACCACAGCTCTGTTAAAGGTTTTTAGTGAATGGAGGCTAAAAAGACTGTTTGTGCCATGTTTCAGTTTCACAGGGAAGGTTGCAAAAAACATCTGAAAAGAGGGACTTAAAATGGAAACTGGCAAGCAAATTTCCTAGGTGTAAGTGCTGGTGCTAGTGCTATAATAGCTTTACAATTTACTGTATTTCCAGGTTCAGTTGCTGGTGTCTAATCAAGATGTTGATAACTACAAGCAAATCAAGGCTGATCTTGATCAGCTACGTCTGACTGTAGAAAAATCAGAACTGTGGGTTGAAAAAAACAGTACTTATGAGAGTGGAGATGTGGGCGATAATCAGACCAAAGCAGGAGAAGAGCCAATAGAGGTGAGTTTAAAGCCTTTGCTGCTAGAATTGTTTTGATATGAATGTGTAGTTTGATGAACAACTGCAAACTAGTGATCTGGTTAATCAATATAGCAAAAGCAAGAATAATTAGTATTCTGGCTGACCTTTAGGATTAGACAGAGTAGAAGATAAAACTTCTTTCACCAGTGTGGTGAATGTTCTCTCCTGCTCTTTTCACTAACTGCATTCTTATGTTACAAAGCTGTCTTCCTTAATGTCTCGCAAGCAAGACATAGTATATGGCATCACCCTGTAACCATGGAAGTCATCTAAGGATCACGTGTTGGCTGTTGTGTTGACTTGCTAGAAGAAAGAATAGGCAGTATTTGTTCCTACAGCTAGGAAAGACAAGCACAATCAAGCCCATGTTTTTCAAACATATGAGTAAGCCTCACGTTAAGGGGTGTAGCTGATTAACCATTATGGGCCTGGTTGGATTCAGGGTACTGAACTATCACAATCACAGATTTCACCAATAACACATTAACCATTAGGGGTCCAGTTAGATTCACCAATAATGCATTAACTGTTAGAGGTCTGGTTGGATTCAGAACACTGAATTATCATGGTCACGGATTCACCAATAACATATAACCACCCTTACCCTAGTCACACTTAATGAGAGCTATAACAATGCAATCAAGTGTGATTTATTACAGCAACAGGTACTTTGGATTGCTGGCAATAGTGACTGTCTGCAAAAGCAAGCTAGCATGCATGAAATACACAGGTGTTACAGGTGCACAGCCTAGAAATTAATGCATTAAAAGGATCAAAGCCTCTAGAAAGATTTATCACCAAGTGTTCAAATCTCACCCAAAGGCGTCCCAATGGGGGGGAGAGGCTCAGCTCATCAACTGGTCCTAGGAGTCAGAGGGTCCTAAGGATGTTGTATTCCCTCAGGATAGCATCTTCCCTAACATCTTCCTCTCTCTTAGGCCAATTTATATTATTTTCTATCTTTTAGGTGGAGCTTGAGTGGCTCTAGTCAAGCATATCTTAGTTGTGATTGGTGAAAAGTTCTCCTATCTCCATTTAAAGTAATAGGCTCTGAGAAATTCAGAGCACATGCTCAGTGAGGGGTGGTCACACCTTGGAGGTGGGTAGCTTTTGGGATGGAGGTGTGTTTTGGTATTATAATGATTTTATAATGAGCAAAAAGTGCACTAGGGTACAGCATTTGTCAAAACATGACAGGTCCTTGGCTTAGGGTAGCAAAAAGTGCAGCTTATTGGTCTCGGTGTGCACAAGAACAATTGAGTCCTCACCTGGTTACAGAGCCTCGCCGTGGTGTCTCCACTCCACTCTATGCTCCGTACTGTTCCTTAGAGCTAGCACACCAGGTTTCCCCAGCGCGATAGCATCTAAGGTTGGAAGCCTAGGGAATGCTCAGGTAATGCAGCTATGCCCTACCCTGAAAGCCTCTTCAATGCTGTACATTTTCTTTAACATGTGAATGTTAGTTTTATTTTCCTAGTTATTCCAGGCAATTACACCACAGTATGAAGCAAGTGACTAGATGCAAGCAGATAAATATCCCTGTAAGATCCCATGCGTTTTTGGAATGGGTCCTGAGTATTTGGTACTGATCATGATGAGCATTAGGTCCTTAGGAAACATGCTCCTTTAGTGTGTGCTGCTTATTTTATCTCAAACAATGTTGAAGTGTGCATAAGGGCTTCAATTACATTTCAGGACAATCGTATGTTAAGCGCACATTTTTGTCCTCATATTGCAAGATTAATGTAAGGATTAAAAAAAAAAATCCTCTCTCTATATTTTTTTTGCCCTTGGGCTTTTGAATCTTTTTGGGTCATTTTTCGGGTCAAGGGCTAGAGACTTGTTTTTTTGTTTTGTTTTGTTTTTTAAATACAGTCACATGACTCCAGAAGTTTTAGGACAGTGGCCCTGTTCTTCTAAATAAAGTATCCACAACACAAGATTTTACAGCCATGCAAGATCATTTTGGTAGAAGTGGAGACCAGAATTACAGGAAAGAGTGTTAGGACTTAGGACAGACATGAACTAGACACTGCATAGCATTAGGAAGAAATGCTGAAATTGATCCCACATAACTGAGCCTTGCTTTGGAAAGGAAAAGTAGATAAAACCTGTTTGCTTGGGTGTCTCTAGTAAGGATGTTAAGAGTCTATGCATACCCTGGACTAAACAAAGTGTGGTCTTTACTGTCCTGTCACTGGAGGATGTGTTGGTGGTGTAGCACCAGAAACATAGAGTAGAAATATACACTCTCAGTAAAAGGACTCAAAGGTGAAACTGGAATACAGTCCAGTGAAACTTAACAGAACTTCCCACCTTCAAAATCTGGTAAGAAAGTTCAGAGAGGTTTCAAATGGTATAAACTTTAAGCTCCCTCAAGTGTTCAGTGTTCCTTGCTTGCCTTCTGTGCTGGTCTTTGGTAGATTGCCTTGCTCGTGGAAGTGTTTTAAACATCTCCTGAATCACAGAATCACAGAATTTCTAGGTTGGAAGAGACCTCAAGATCATCGAGTCCAACCTCTAACCTAACACTAACAGTCCCCACTAAACCATATCCCTAAGCTCTACATCTAAAGCTCTACATACACCTAAGCTCTACATCAAGCAACATACCTTGGTTGAGATTTTGAACTGAAGCCTGCGAATGCTCCTCACTCCCCTGTTAAATAAATATAGCCCATGGAAGGCAGAACTGTGCTGCCTTGATGCAGATTATTTCCTCGCATTGTGCTGAATTGAATGAGACTATGTCAGCAGTGGGGAACTGCTCAGACTAAATGCTAGAACCTGGGTCTTTGTTTTTAGGCTGTTAAAACAAAACAATCTTAAAACTGCTGCAGAGTGATATCCTGGTTGCCTGTGAACTTTATGAATCAAGAAAGTATTTTTTTTTCCAGAAAATCCTGTATACTAAAGGTGAAAGAGAGAGATTCTCAGAAAAGAACCTTTCTCAGTGACTTAAGCTCTATGACTTCCTGTCCCCTGTGGAAAAGCGTGACAGAGAATGTCTATCATGGGGCGTAACAAGGCAAGATATGCTACTGAGTGTCTCTGGTATCCCAGTAGTGTGATTATCTTTTGATAACTAAGCCCCTGGAATACTATTACTGGTTCAATAAACAGGTTTTTATTTTGTTAGGAAAAAGGGATGAATTCAGCAGTTTAATGCTGATCAGCATTTCCAGATAAGACGCATAGTTCACATGGATTATAAAACTACTTTGATTGAGGAAGAAGGCTGATAAAAGTAACAGGTAGATTAATCTTGGTTAACCCACAGTCCCAGAACAGAAAAGAGTGGTTAATTATAGCTAAGAGTCTGAAATATCTTCCAAAGCATTGATTCAAACGGCTAGAGAGAAGGCAGAATGCATACTAACAACCTAAACAAATAAAGATCCACTGTTGTTGCATAGATCAACATGACCATGCTGAACAGCAGTGCTGACACCGTTATAAACAGTTTCCATGGCTAAGTGGTTCAGCTGTTCTTGCCTAGCTTGAAATTTAGTCCAGATGGAATTTCTAGAACTCCTAATCTTCACAATCAACTAAGAAAGTCCAGAGAGGGGTTTCAGATGACAAAAACATTCAGATTGTTGTGCATGTGTCTTTTTTAGCATTATTCCATTTCCTAAAACATTAGGAAGTTTGAGAATACAATGAAATTTGAAAACGCACGTTTTTGGGCAGTGGTGGCTATCCAAATACTGTTACAGTTCCCATTCTCATAGTGCATGAATTCCTTGTTGATTCCATTCATTTACATTCCATGTCTGGTCAATGTTTTAAGGACATGTTATTTTTTTAGGAGAATCAGAAGCATGAAGATGTAGAATAATTGTTTCAAATCATGTTGGAAATATGAAACAAGAGAAGGATTCTTGAATGTGAATCTTTTAAATCACTGAACAGTAACTGGTGGATAGTTATTGAAGAGTCTTTTTCTTTATCATCTATGTTATGTCTGTGCCCTGTGAGGTGTTGTGATGTTGTTTCTTCACTTGTTGCTCTGTATAATTAGTTCATGTTGAGAAAATTGCAGTAGATCAGCTTTTGTTATATGTTCTTTGTTACAGGAGTCAAATATTTTGAGTCCAATAGAGGATGGAACCAAAAAACCCCAGATAGACAGCAATAAAAGCAATAACTACAACATTGTTAAAGAGGTTGGTATATTTGCCAAGAAACTTGCTTGCAATACTTGTGATAAGAAGATTCAGTAATTGTTTTAAAATATTTTGTGTTTTTATCTAATATGTCATCTTTCTTTTTTTTGCATACATATTTATGTATAGATTTTGATTCGACTCAGCAAACTTTGTATTCAGAATAAAAAGTGTCGAAATCAGCAGCAGCGCTTGCTGAAAAATATGGGTGCCCACTTGGTAGTCTTGGACCTTCTGCAGATACCCTATGAAAAGGTTAGTCTGATAATTTTGTTGGTTAAGGACATGAACTCAGTAAAGAGAAATGCCTCAAAAGGTCCAAAAATCAACTTGAAAAATTCTCCTTGCCAAATTTAGTGAACCGTAGCACAAATGTTGTGTCACAAAATGGTGTTGCTGTTTACTCTCCCTTAATAGTAGTGGGTTTGGGATCGGGATTGAGTTTAAATATGGGTGTCGACAAAGAATATATTTTACTAAGAGTTAATGTTGACTACCTAAGGTTCCTGGATGTCAGAGTGCTGTCATCCCATTCCTGTAATGGGCATTCCTTTGAACTGCAGACACTGTACAGTTAGAAATTACAATTCAGTGGAGCTCCTGGCAGCGTATCTAAATTCCACTGTTAGATACTAATATGAATGTTATTCTAAGTACATAAGACGAACACATAAGCTTTCAAGGACCAAGTCTGAAATCATTTCAGTGTTTCTGTAGTGGCAAGCCTCCAGCCTACTTCCATCTGTAGGCTTTTCATAAGACTTCGCCATTTTGTACTGATTTTGTGGTAGTGAGCAAACAAGTGAATGATCTAGATAACTTTTTTGAGAAGCACATCTATCTAGTTCTTATGTGAAGCATTGGAAGGAGATAAAAGCTCCTGTGGGCTGTGTGTTCCTGAGTGTTATATACTAATGTTATGATAGAGACACTAGGTTCAGCTTTCTTCAGTAAAATAATAGTGCTTGTTGATAATGGTGGTTTATTACATCATGGTTAGAATATTATATGAGGGGAATATAAAATCGGGATGAAACCAGACATATATGTTTGTGTGGGATGTATATGTGACCATGAGTGTAGGTGCACACACACGCACATATACGTGTATTTTGTATGTAGCTATATAAAAGCCAAAGCTTTTCAGAAGCCTGAAATCAGTGCAGACTAGACAATGTTTTTGAAAATCAAGCCACTTACTGCTTTTTTTTTTAATGAGGAAATGATAAACGTGCACTAGGAAATCTTGCTTTGAGATCAGTACCTTTAATATCTTGCAGTTATTACTTAAAAAAAAAAATAAATTAATAGTGTGCTCCAGAAATTCATAGAACAGTAACTACAGGGTAAGCCACGAGACCCAAGGCTAAGAAAACTGAATGGAATGAATTGGAAGCTTTAATGTTTGTGCCGTTACCTGTGACTCCCTATAGTTAAGTAGATTCAGAGTAAAGTATAGTCAGTAATGGACTCTAAAGGAAACTGTATCAGTGGCTTTTACCAAAGGGAGAATTCCTGGCCTGTAAAGAGTCAGGAGATTTGTTTTGCTCCTGGCTGAATTCACACTGTGCAGATATAACAGGTATGTTAAGGTACATCCAGGTAATGCATTCTCTTTCTCAGAGCGATGAAAAGATGAATGAAGTTATGAATCTAGCCCACACTTTTCTTCAGAATTTCTGCCGAGGAAATCCTCAGAATCAAGTTCTCCTCCACAAAAATCTCAATTTATTCTTAACTCCAGGGGTAAGTATTTCATTTTAAATAGAATGCTATAAATGGAAGTAAATTTAGGCTCACTGAAAAATGACAGTGCTAAATAAATAATTTAATTAAAATTATGCCTTCTCTGTCTTCTGTCTCCTGTCTTTTCTCTGTTATCATTGCCCTCTATTTCATTGTTTTCAGTGTTGCTGTTTTAAAAGTGGAAAACAGTATTACCTATGGGGTTTATTGGAAGTACCTATTAACATGTGTCACATCATCACATTGTGTGTAGCTTGACTGTGATAATTTATTAGGATGAGTTAACTTACATCTGGACCGTAATTCAGGGAATAAGATGCTGTGACTGCTTCCATGAGGCTTGTGTGATTGCAGAATCTGACCCATGTTTTTGGTGATGATGATTAAAAATGAGTTCTATACATGTCTCTGTATGTGTGTGTTTACAGATCTGGCCATACAGAATAACATCTCCCTCAATGGCAGATCTACTGAGCATAATATGTTTTTATTAGAGAAAGTATAAATATTAGGACTGTAGACCTCTGACTTGTTTGTATTACTTGAGGAAACATTTGTTTTGTTATTTTTTATTTATGCCTTTTTGTGAAGTTAGTGAGGGCTGCTGCCCTGACTGTGATGGAGACTAGATCTCATATTCCATCTTATCCAACACTAACACTTAATTCAGGTGCCAAGTATGGAGCCTTCTTGCACTTTCTCATATTTGTTCTTTGGAAGCTAGTTTTCTGGTCAGCTCAGTTACTGTGCTTTTGTTTATGTTGTGGCACAAACTCAATGTGTTTGAATCATCTCCTTATACTTTGATGATTTGAAACAGCAGTGTGTGCTCCAGGAGCACACCTGACTCTCACAAGCATTTGGAGCAAGTTTGAAGTAAAAGTTTGCAGAGTGCATGCTGTCTGGATGTGCTCTAGCCGTGTACTGTATGTATGTCTTCACCTTTCATGTGGGCATATATTTTGCTTATGCCTACTTAGGACATTTTGGAGTCATAAGAAAGTGTGGAGAAATGTTATCGTAAAATCCAGAAAGGAAAGTAACCTTAAGGTTACTGGTTAATATCTGGGCTGGTGCACACTATATTCTTTCAGTCTCCTTTTACCAGTATGCCTTTCTCCAGCCTAGAGCTCTGTGTATTTCTCAAGCTCAGAATAAATCTGCGGTTTCAATTTTAATCTGTTTAGCTTCTGGAAGCTGAAACCATGCGGCACATCTTCATGAATAACTACCTTCTTTGTAATGAAATCAGTGAGAGGGTGGTGCAGCATTTTGTACACTGCATTGAGACCCATGGTCGTCATGTGGAATACTTGCGTTTCCTGCAGACCATTGTGAAAGCAGATGGCAAATACGTGAAAAAATGCCAGGACATGGTAATGACAGAGGTAAGTTAATGCTTCATATTTTAATTGTTCACATGATGTCTTTTTAACACATTAGTATTTTGAGGTTGCTTTCTTTGCTCTTAATACTAATGGGATAAAATGGCATCATAGCTTTAGAATTTTAACTGGTATCATAAATAATATTTTAGCAGATGTTTTAGGGATTTAGTCTAATTTTGTAAGGCTATCTGTATAGCTACTAGAAAGAAAACATGGGCGTTATCATGGTGATACAGAGATGTCTATTTGCAGAAGATGTAGCATGTAAATCTGAGTTACATAAACCTTCATTTTCCTGTAGTGTATCTTAGGATCCCATCTACATGCCCAGCTTAAAATATTGTGGTACTATTTTACTGTATAACAGGCTCTTACCTCTATCAATTTGTCTTAAGTGGTATTGTAGACTGCTTTTTTACTGTGTAACCATATAATGATTCTACCTACTAGTTTCTGCTTTTGTTTATAATGTTGTAATTCTGGAACATTTCTGCTAGAGTTAGTAGAACTACTCCAACTAGCTAAATTTGGATTCTGACCTGATAAATTCACAGAGTGGTTCGTAGACAAACCTTTATGCCAGTAATATTACTAAGGAAATACCCAATTGACTTCTTTGCAAGTAGGATTTGATATATAGTGTGCATGATAAATGAAGTCTTCAACTTGCAGACTCTTATGCATTTAACCGTAATTATGTTAAAAGTTCAATGAGATTAATAAAGTGGGGAAAATTGAAAATGGTAAAAAGCCAACGTAGGTTCACAGTAACAAACACTTTTCTTTACTTTTCAAAGTGCATTTGCTTTTTTCAAAGTGTATCTTCAGAAAGAAAACAGAGAAAAGCTGTAGTTCGTGTATGAGCAGAATTAAAACCTGCTGAAATTTCATTCCACAGCAACATAGAGGAAAAACTTCTAATTAAGAAAATAAAGCTTCAGCCTACATGGATAACCTTTAATGAAATCCACCTCAACCTTTTCAATTTGACTGAAGTGTTTTAAAATGTAATATCAATTAGAAGGCTTTGATTTACATAATTCAAATAGTTCTTGTGCCTCAGTGCTTTTAGATATTGCCCCATCCACCTCGGCTTCTTGCAGATTTTTACTTTCTCATAAACACAGTTATGAGATTTTTCTCAATTTAAATACCTTTTGTTACTGATATATAATAGCACAAAGATAAGTTGTCATATTACGTTTTCAAGCTGACTGCATGATGAAAATCAAAATCAACTTGGATGTGACATTTACATCATGAATTCTGCAGGTATTTAGCAGAGAGGAGGGAACACCCTTATTTTGATGAAAGAAGGTAATATGATGACTTGCTTGAAAAAATGTAGGAAATTACAGTTAAGCAATCATGATTTGTTAGAAAAGAATGATAATAGTAAAAATTGAATGGTATTGGAATGGCTTGGCAATGTAACAAAAACAGTGTAGTGTAATGGTTGAAACTGAGAAGTCAGGACAGCTTGTAAGCAGACAGCTGAGATGTACTTTGTGACCTTAAATAATCAATGGGATAGCAGACTTTTCTATTATCCTTAGTATTCCAGACTGATACATTGTGTAGCATCAACAGTTCTGATGCTGGCCAGCCTTCCTTATACTTGAAAAGAATTCTTAACTCCTTTAACTTAGTTCATGGAGCTCAGTGAGAACTTTCTCTGTCTAGCAACAGATACTTGTTTTCCTTTTCTGTTTTTAGAAACAGAATTGTTTCTTTTTAGGTCAATGTTTGGATTCCCTTTGCAAGTTGAATTTAAAAGTGGATAAGTTGGGGAAAGACAATGGCATCTTCTTCTTTACTTGCACTTTAGATTATTACTTTGTCCCCTTAGCTCTTTCTGCGATGTTGCAACATTGTCTGCTGTGGTTTGTGATTCCTCACATTCAGTATGTTGCAAGTTTGCTGTGCATCATCATATTTCACAAACTCAATATCCCCTGGTATTTCTTACTCATTCATCAGTGATAAGTACATGAAAGGATGAGGGATCAACTTGACTTGCCCTTTTATCAGGCAATACTGGAAGAGATATGTCAGGGTTTGACATAAGATTGTAACTCTGAGGAAACCTGGGAAGATTCATCTTCCCTCTCCTCTGTGCAAAACCTAAATAAGTGGAAAACATACAGGAATGTGGTGGTCAACTTGAAAGTGACAAAACATCTACCTTCCCAGAAGGTTTGCTGTAGATTTTTTATTATTTTGTGTTTGAAATGTCTTAAGAGCATAGTACTCCAGACATGAGTATTAAATTATAGGATAGGTCAATTTTCCAACATTTTGAATACTGTTATTTGCCCCATTTCCTTTTTTTTCATTGAGTGCAAATTAAAAATGTTTTTCTGTTCTGTGGATTGTCCAGAAAATGTCTATTTTGAAAAGTCAGACTGGAAACATTTTAAAAATCCAAGGATAAAAAGAGGAATAGGAATTGCACGAACAACTGAAATCATAATTTTCTATCAAAATGACAAAGTAAAAATATGAAAGCAATGAGGAAAACACAGTCCACACAGTGTAAATTCAAAAACTGAAATTTTGTGACACTGGAAAATGTAATGAATTGTTTCTTGAATGTTGCTACTTCTCAGTTCCTGTGGGAGACTAATTTTCATTCCTGCTGTTGCTGCTTTCTTATTTCTTTACAGCTCTACCAACTTTTATTTCTACCCTTGAATTCAGTAAGCTAGGATTTTATGTCACCTGTGGACTTGGATATGTCAAATGCCTTATTTGCAAAATAGTATGGCTGTTGTGCTGCCAAGTTGTATTCTGTATTAGAAAGGGTTTATGGGAACTTACTAACACCTTCAATGAGAGTTCACTATGTTTAAAAGGAAAGTGATGGAGAGCAGATATGTCTGTGGCTCCACACAAACTCACAGAGCAGTACTGCCAGTAGGTAAATTCATAGAATCATAGAATATTCCAAGTTGGAAGGGACCCACAAGAATCATAGAGTCCAACTCTTGGCACCACACAGGTCTACCCAAAAATTCAGACCATGTGACTAAAAGCATAGTCCAAGCACTTCTTAAACTCTGACAGGCTTGGTGCTATGACTGCTTCCCTGGGGAGCCTGTTCCAGTGCACGACAACCCTCTCAGTGAAGAACCTCTTCCTGATATCCAGCCTGAACCTCCCCATCACAGCTTGACACCATTCCCGCAGGTCCTATCGCTGGTCACTAAAGAGAATAGATTGGCATCTGCCCCTCCATTCCCCTTGTGAGGAAGTTGTAGACTGTGATGAGGTCTCCCCTCAGCCTCCTCTTTTCCAGGCTGAACAGGCCAAGTGACCTCAGCCACTCCTCATACGTCTTCCCCTCTAGGTCCTTCACCATCTTCATAGCCCTCCTCTGGACACTCTCCAACAGTTTTACATCCTTTTTGTATTCTGGTGCCCAGAATTGCACGCAGTACTCAAGGTGAGGCTGCATAGCGCAGAGCAGAGTGGGACAATCCCTTCCCTCGACCGACTAGCAGTGCTGTGCTTGAAGCACCCCATGATATGGTTGGCCCTCCTGGCTGCCAGGGCACACTGCTGGCTCATATTCAACTTGCTGTCAACCATAACTCCCACATCCCCCTATACGGGGCTGCCCTCCGGCATCTCATCGCCTAGTCTGTACATACAGCCAGGGTTGCCCCGTCCCAGGTGCAGGACATGGCACTTGTTCTTGTTAAACTTCATGTGATTGGTGATTGCCCAGCTCTCCAATCTGTCCAAATCTCTCTGCAAGGCCTTTCCACCATCAACAGAGCCAACAACTCCTCCAAGTTTAGTGTCACCAGCATATTTGCTCAAAACACCTTCTAGTCCTAATCCAAATCGTTTATAAAAGCATTGAAGATGATTGGCCCTAAAATGGAGCCTTGAGGGACCCCACTAGTGACCATCCTCCAGCCTGATGTAGTAGCCCCACGTACCACAACCCTTTGAGCCCTGCCCATCAGCCAATTGCTCATCCATGGGATGATGTTTTTGTTTAGCTGGACATCTTGTCCAGTAGGATCCTATGGGAAACTGTCAAAAGCTTTACTGAAATCCAAAAAAATTACATCAGCTGGACTAGATGGGTGATCTTATCATAAAAGGAAATGAAGTTAATCAAACAAGACCCACACCTCATGAACCCATGTTGGCTGGGACCAATGACTGCATTGTCCCCCTGGTACGCTTCAATAACTTCAAGGACAATCTTCTCCATAATTTTACCAGGCAATGATGTGAGACTGACAGGCCTGTAATTGCCAGGGTCTTCTTTCTTGCCCTTCTTGGAAATTGGTACATTTGCAAGCTTGCAGTCTGCTGGGACCTCTCCAAATTCCCAAGACTGTTGAAAAATAGTTGAGAGAAGTCCTGCAATGATATCAGCCAGCTCTCTAAACACCCTGGGATGAATCCATCTGGACCCATGGACTTGCATGGATCCAGGTGGAGCAGCAAATCCGGCACATGTTCAGGGTTGGTTGGGAGTTTGTCATTCCCACCATCACGGTCCTCCAGCTCAGGGCACCTGGGGTCCCGAAGTCCATCATCAGCATTGAAGATGGAGGCAAAGAAGGCATTAAACATCTCTGCTTTGCCTATGTCCTTGTCTGTGAGGTGACCTTTCCCATCAAGTAGAAGACCTATGTTTTCTCTAGTACTTTTCTTTCTGTTCACATATTCGGCATAGGTGTGTGTGAAGGACGTATGAAACAGTATTAGAGCAAAATTTTTTGTGAGATCTGCTGAAATGGTGCTGCCAACATCCACCTCTGCTCTGGATCCTCTTGAGATGAGCAACGTACTTGTAGCAAAATCAAATATTTGTCACATACACCAGTTCTCTGATAAATGGAAGTGCTGGCATGGCAATGACAGTGTCAAGACTCACCTGCCAAATTTGCACAGTTAGGAAGAGTCATCCTTGTTTCAGATGCTGAGCTCTTCCTAACAAAAGAATGGTTGAATTCTGGGTGAACCACATGCTTTTTGTGTGAAATAGCACATAAGATTTAATTTCTGTACCTCAAGTCCCTACCTGTAAAATAGGGATAATGATGCATCCCAACCTCGTAACAGGAGGTAAGTGTAATTAATTAACTTCAAACAAACGTTGAGATAGTGGGAATAATGAGGATGGCATAATGTCTTAGGTAAACACAGAGTTACATAGAGATTAAACTTCAAGTTCACCTTGCATTAGCTCATTCCTTGTTGAGTTATTCCAGATTTGCACTTATAGTAGATAAGAGCAGAAGTTTGCCTTGGCTATTGTTTTGAAATATGCATTTGGTAAGCCACATCAGACTAATTTATTTTTTTTCCAGAATGCTCTCTCTAGCTAGAGAACCTTTGTGTACTTAAAGGTAGAACTAAACAGTTAAGAAAATGATTGCATTGCAAGGGCACTTAAAGCTTTGTGGTATCTTTTTCAGCTGATAAATGGTGGTGAAGATGTGCTGATATTCTACAATGACAGAGCATCATTTCCAGTTCTACTCCAAATGATGTGTTCAGAGCGAGATCGAGCAGATGAAAGTGGACCTTTAGCATATCACATCACTCTAGTGGAATTGCTAGCAGCTTGTACAGAAGGGAAAAACGTATATACAGAGATCAAGTGCAATTCACTCCTGCCACTGGATGATATAGTGAGAGTGGTGACCCATGATGACTGCATACCTGAGGTAAGACTCACTGAATGATGAAGCAGACTTAGCATTTTTAGAAACTCAGAAAATGTTTTGTTATTTCTAGTATCTTGAAAAGTTAAATATTTGCACAGAAAACAGGCTGGAAAAAGGTGTTGCTTGTTAAGTTGACTAGAAAGGATAGCTAGCATTTTCTCAAAATACTTGTGATCTGTGATTTTCTGCAACTGATTTGTCAAGTTAATATTTTGCCACTGCCACAATTAGTTGACAACTGTGGGGTAACATTCTGGGCACGCTGAAATCAGTGGGAGCTTTGTGAAGTCTTTTTTTTTTTATTTTATTTTTATTAACTTCAGCTCCAGTCTGGCAAATGTTATTATTGAATGCTTATAGAGGCCTAATTCTGCAGGTACTACCAGTCACGGTTCAGCAGGACTGTGATACCTCAGGCTGATGAGAATGGAAGTGCTTGTACCAAACCTGATATGATCAAAAGAAATTTTTCACTCTGCAGGAACTTGTTCTGGTCCTATGCATTGGTCAGAGGTGTGAGATTTCTACAGGCTATCTGTTGGAGGCATGGCTCTCATATCAATGCAGTTGGGCCTTGCAGAAATACAAAATCCTTCCATACCATGAGAAAGTTACCTTGTGATAACCAATTATTTTCTTATTAGGAAAAATGCTTGCTTTGCTCAAAAGTTCCGCCTAACGTTAATGTCTGTAGTTCCAGTGCTGCACAAGCTTTCTCTTCCATTTGAGTCTGAGTTATACGCACCCTGAGTATGAGTGCAACGTAGGATTGCAGGAAAATAGGGATTGCAGTCTCTGCTCTGTTAAAGACCTTTTTTCTGGTATTTAGCAAACCTGTTGCAAGGCATCAGCCCACAAGGATCATCTGACTAGTACCTGAGTGTCCTCCATTTTGACTGTTCCTGACTTTGGAGCCAGGCCCTTGTAGTCTGAATGTCATTTTAGTATCAGATATATTATTGATTTGTTTTGTAGGGGGGTTAATGTTAGAGTGTTTGCAAAACCTCTAAATTTTTCTTCACATGATCATTCATTAAGTATATTAATGCGTTTGTTGCCACACTTACTACTTAAATCTTCAGAACTAAATGTACAGTATTACTGCTATTGGCGTTTCTTATTATGTAAAGGATGCTCTTTATCATTCAGTGTTTTTGCAGGTAGACAACAGAATATTAATGTTTTTTGTTGTTCTGTTTCATATTGTTTGTGCATTTTCTGTTCCTGCAGGTGAAAATTGCCTATGTTAATTTTGTTAACCACTGCTACGTGGACACTGAAGTGGAAATGAAAGAAATCTATGCCAGTAACCATATTTGGAAGTTATTTGAGAACTTCCTTGTTGATATGGCAAGGGTAAGCTTTATAAATATTGCAGTATAGTTGTTGATGACAACTGAACTGTCAATAACTTCTTTCTGCGAACTTCATTTATTTTATTAACTACCCTTTCCAAGGTTGAATATAAACAGATTTTTTTAAAACAAATGGCCTTTTCTATTGTATTTTATTTATCATCATTCAACCTGCTAATTACTAACAGTCTTTTCTTTCTAAAAGGGTGTTTTGGAACCAATGTCCCCTTCTCTTTTCTTCCAGAAAAATAAGTCATACGTGTATGTATGGATTTGACTCACAATGAATTTTCATTCACAATGAAAATGTGTTCTTCTGTGAATGTGTGTTATATGTCATTGCAGTGGTAATTAAAAACAAACAAACAACAAAACCATGTTTAATTTCCTTGGTTTACTCTATTAATACAGTGAAGATCAGGGATAAAGAAATTCTTTGTCTCATATTCCATATTCCTTCTTTAATTTCATCTTGACCTGTTTTTTTTCTTTTATTCTACTGTCTCTACATTCTCAGGGCTGTGAAAGGCAGGTGTAGACCTTATTTGTGTATAATCTATCAACTGCAAGGTGATGGGATAGGGTTAGTACTGTAGGCATTCAATTGCTGTAGACCCCAGTCATTTTCTTGGTGTCATTACTTGTTGCATTAAGTTTCTAGTCATCGGTTGTTTTAGGCTTCCATTTCCTGATACTTTGGAGGCAGAAAAGCAGGGAAACTGATGACTTAAAGAAGGATAACATACAGTAGTGGAACTATGAGGGGAATCTAGTGTGACATAATGAGTACAGTTTATATTTCGTAACTCTTTTCTTGCAGGTAATGTTTCTTGTAAGAGCATAATATTAATGCCAAATGATAGAGTTGCTCTTTCTCTGAAGAAGTAGAAACACATTTTTTTTGTGCTTGTGGCCTGTATTTGATCATTGTTGCTGGACAGCATTTTAGAGGTCTTACAAAGCACATTGTCTTTGTGTATGCCTATCCTGTCCTTGTCCATGGTCCATTACATTTTATAATCCTTCATGTTTTCACTCCTTATATTCTTTGTTTTGTTGAAATTAAGGAAGGAAAGGTAAAAGAATCTCAATTCAGACCTGCAGCAAACACTTCCACCAAAGTAATAGTGTGCCACAAAATAATTTCTTTAAAATGTTTTGGGAGAAAATACCATACCTCAATAGTAACCATGATTTATGGCCAAAAGAAGAATGAGTTCAGAGACTTGTGGTGTTTGATAGGCACAGGGACCTGGTCATTTCTTTGTGAAACAGAAAACTTAAAAATGTTTTTATTTTTGCCTTTTTCTGGAGACAGTTTAACACAAGAACACTCGTTCTCTCTTTTTTTTGGTGGTAGCCATTTTCAGCAGTAATGAGACCTTTGCAAATCCTATTTTCTTGCTGTTTGTCTTGTTTCCGTGGCTCTGTTCTACAGTGAAAAGCCTTCTGGACACACCAACCTCATTTGAAGATTAAGAACAGAAACCTTCTTGGAGGCAGATTTTCTTTTTTAACCTTGCTGTTTTTATCCCTAGAAGACCTTCTAGACAGACTGCCCTCCCTAGCCATTTAATATGATCAATTTCGCTTGCACTTTGGCTAGAAGCAGACATATGCATAAAGAGGGCTCTGTCCACAGTTCTCTTCACGAGCCTGGAGACATGCGGCTTGGTGCCAGATGATTTAGAATTATCCTGATGTGTGAGCCCTGAGTTTGTTTTTCTCCTTCTAATAAGATATTAGATTCCAGGTCTTCAGAGGTGAATAGCAAGTATATTATTAATGCTGTATTTTGTGTATGTATGCTGTTTTCTCTGAACAGCAAAATGCAGTTTTATTTTGTTCCGCAAAGTCATCAGGGTAGGTGCCTGATTAGTCCTTTTAGTTAAGGTTAACTGCTAAAAGAACTAAATGAGCATGTCCAAAGTGGCCTGTTCTGCTCTTCTGCCAGGTCCCCCTGGGTAGCTGTATCTTCTATGTTATTGAGTGTATTTGTTAAGATTTGGTTTTCTGGGTCCCAGGCAGAGCCTGTGTGTTATAAATACATCAGCGTTATGTAGCTATCAGGACAGTTAGAATGCTGTCAGCTTCATGAAAGATGTTACAATAGCTTTCAAAGCATTTAGAAAAAGAGCCCTTTGATCCTCTGTGTTCCAGTGAGCTAAAAGAGATGCTTTTGTGTGGGGGAGGGGAAATGCTTTCCTTTTAGCTGCTACAAATGGCTGTCAGTGGGTGAGTTTGTGAGCTTTGAGTCTGAGTCTGTTATTAGAGAGCAGTAAGGTGAAAGATGGACAGTGTTATCCCCAGGTTGGATTTCTTTTTCTTTTTTTTTTTTTTCTCCCTTAAAAAAAGGAAAGAAAACACAATTTTCTTATCTGTTGCTACACCCAAGAAGGAAATATGTAGTCCTCAACTGTCATTCTTTTTCAACAGTGTGATACATTGCGAAACAGACATTAGGTGGATTTGTATATAAATTCAGTTTGCCAAAAGCAGTTTCACTTTCAAAGACACCCTTTTTCTACAGTTTCTGCCAGCCTACTTTCTCCCAGGTATGACAGAGAGTGTAACACTAAGTGAAGTGGGTGCAGCTCAAGGAATGGCTTTCCTTCCCTGCATGTATCTTGTTCCGTAAAGCAGCTGTATTCAGAACAGGATTAAAAGAAGAGCCGGCATCTGACAGCTATAAAGTCATCGTGGCTTTCTCTGCAGAATTTTTGAAGTATTATTCATGTGAGTTTTAGTTCCAAAGCCTCTTAAGGGGTTTTTAAACACTACTTTCTCAATCTTTATCACCATTTCATTCATTTCAGGTTTTTTCGTCCACAAGGAAACATTTTTTAGTCCATAAAGGGCAGAAGGATAATAGGAAATGAGAGGATTTCCAAATTCCTTCCATGACGGGAATTTTTCAGACCTGTGTTGGAGCACAGTTGTGTCCCCACATATGGCTCTGCTTGTTAGATGAGTGAAGGGGAAAGCTTAAAAGCATATTGGAATTTTGTTTTGTTGATTTCTAAATTCACCATGCTAGCGCTACACGGCTCTCTCTCTTCCCATTGGGATCACAAATGCTAAGCCTCAGAGCTATTGGTTGCAGAGAAAATGAGTATGCAGATTAATTAAAAGCATAAGAACATCAAGAGGTTTTTAGGTCTATGATTTTTTTTTTTAAATTATTTTTTTAAGCTTTATTATTAACTCAGTATTTTATGTTCATGAGGATTAGGGAAGAGAAGGTGTCATAATTTTCCCAAACCGAAGGGCTGAATAATTTGCTATTTCAGTTTGGGCACTGTTGCTTCTCTGACAAAAATCTTTCCTTTTCTGGGGTGATAAAAATGCACTGTCTTGAGCCATGACTTGTTTTTCTGACACGTTTTAGAAAAACAGAGCTCCTCCAGATGCCTAATTCTTGTAGGTTGCAAGTTATCTTTGGCTATTCCTCTGCCTACCACATTACAATGCTTTTGTGTTATACTCTACTCAAAATGCTTTTGTGTTCCCATGAGTCAAATCTTCCACTGAATGTGGGTGCTTTTGGATGTCACATCAGTAACCTTCCTTAAAACACTGCTGGTGAAATTGCTGTCATGTGGTATCCAAGTGTCACACTGGCACTGTGTAATTAGAGAGAATGTTTGCACTGTGTGAGATTCAGGTGCTGCAGATTATTTCTCTGGTTCTATCACCAACTTTTCTTGGGGACCTTAAGCAATTCACTCAGTTTCTCTGGACTTAAGTTCCCCATCCATAAAGTGATGTAATGATAACTATATGCTACTCAGATTCATGATTGTGTTAAACGTTTAGATAGTAATTTGAAAGTTATCCCAGAAGTCTGTAAAGAAAATAATTTCTGTTCTTGCATAGATTCTCTAGAACTATGTCTAGAAGCCACGGAAGTCTGTGGCTTGCATCGGTGAGAGAGAATTTATTTATTTTTTTTAACATGACTAGAACTGCTTATTCAAAGGCTGTTGAGGAGATAGGATAAGTATAGTCCATAGTCCTTGTTTGCCTTTCTCACTGTCTTTTTCTGTGTAGACTCCTTTTAGGTCTCCTTTTACTACTGTTTTCACTGACATATGCAAATTCAAAAGGACTAAAAATATTAATACATGTTGGAAAAAAAAAAAAAAGAAAAGAAATAGTGAAGCATCTATTTATGCAGGAACAAACCTTCAGTGTTGTACCAAAGGTGTCTTCAGGACTCATCTGTGTAAATCTTTCCATATCCTCCTACTATTTAATCATCCTTCTGTGCTCCAGAATTGTCCCAGTACCATTCATTCTCTTCTTTCATTGGTTTTAGTTTGTCATTCATATTTTCCTCATGTGGCTTTCCTAAGAAATGTTGTCTAAGGTCTGAAATGCTGTTGGTATTGACTATGGTATTTCCTTCTGTTTCCCTCTCTTTAATTTTTTTTCCTGCAAATGGGCTTCGCCGTTGCTACTCATTTGAAGTGACTGATTGTAGCAAGAAGTTAAACATTACATGAAATCTTTCTAATCTAATGTGTTTATGTCTTGTCTGTCTCTAAAGCCTCTTCCAACCTAGTTTCACAGTGGGAGGAAAGGTCCATTTTCTTCTTGAATCTGTCTAAATGTGTAAGTGGAACACAATGTGCTGATTTAGGGGGATCTTTTTTCATGGTGTAGGAAAGAACAGACAGACAACCAGAAGGAATTAGTTCAGAAGATAATGGAATTTAAAAGACAATGTGTATCTTCAAGACAAGCTACCACAGATACATCTTGAACTCTAAGATAATATGCTCTGATAGATCTTATATAAAAATCATTCTAAGAACATACTAAATCATACTAAGAACAAATCTTATTACATGGGTTGTAATAAATACAAAATAACATAGCTGGCTTACTTAAAAGTACTGAATCTCATTGTTGTCCTCTTCTTCCTGTAGGTTTGTAACACAACCACAGATCGTAAACATGCAGACACATCTCTGGAGAAATATGTCACTGAGCCTGTAATGAACATTGTAAGTGGCTTCTTCAATTCTCCATTTTCAGATAACAGCACCAGCCTGCAGGTAAGAAAAAGAGACTGACAAATAAGTAATTCAGCCCATTGATGAGATACCTTGTCATAGTAAGGAATGGTGATCCTGTACCTTTTTTATCCTCCTTCAATTTCTCTCTCCTCGCATGCCACTGGCTAGCAGTTTAATTCCTCTTGAAATCATTTATTCTTAATTTTTACCCTTTACAACTCTGAAACAGCACACAGCTCAATAAGGTCATATTTACTCCTGGCTTTTGTGAATTCACTGGATAGAGTATCTTTGCAGAATCAAGGTCTATCTTTGTATTTGTATGAGAAAAATGCTGTGCGTTATGACAAAAAGGACACGTACCTGAGAACCAGGAAGACTCTTCAGTCCTTCTGCTCTGTACTGTGCTTACTTGGTATCAGTGGTGATCTTAGTAAAAATTGTATGATTTGGTCTCTGTAGGGGTGCAGAAATGATTTGCATTCCCTCCTCTCCTGAAGAGCAAAGAGAATTTAATTGATCTGCAGCTTGAGTAAACAAGCTAAATAAAAACCCATGCACGTGGTTTATGTTATATCAAACCTTAGGGCAGTTGTGAGGAGATGGTGAAGTATAAAATTATATGTTTATCTTTTTGTTTTCAGACACATCAACCTGTTTTTATTCAGCTGCTGCAGTCTGCTTTTAGAATTTACAACTGTACCTGGCCAAACCCAGCTCAGAAAGCCTCAGTGGAGTCATGTATCAAAACTTTGGCTGAAGTGGGTAGGTGCCAGGTTTTTACCTTCATTGTTTTTCTCTGTATTTTAAGATCAGAATTACTTGAGCTTGAATGTTTTTTTTTTTGACTATAGAATCATGCAGTTGTGACAGTGGTAAATAAAGAAATCTCACTTTGAAGTTAAATTTTGTCTCTTTTTATAATGCATTCAAATGTATTTCATCAAATAGGTGAACCTATAGGCCACAGAGGTGGGTTTGCTAAATGAGTGATGGTTGAACTTGACCTCAAGGAAGTTATGATATTGAAATGAAACAGAAGCTTCATATATGGTATAGGAAAACATAGGCAATTCCATTTGTGCTGGGCCGTTATGAGCAGTGATGCATGGAATTGTGCATCAGAACACTCATCTTTTTTCCTTCAATTCCTGTGAGAGGTATTCGTTGTTATCAGTCATCATCCTGGGCTTGTTCAGGTTTTGTCCCATCAGTGAGTTGGGGGTGGAAAACAGAATTCTGCCACACCATAGCTTCTCTGCTTACTCATCTCTATCAGGTCTATGCATTTACTGATTCTACACAGCCATGAAAGGGGCATATTGCCTCTCACAGGCACCAAGACTTAATTCATATTTGGTCCCAAAGCCAGCTAGGAAATTACATTGCTTTCAAATAAATTCAAATACTATGTTAGTCGAAGATTTAAATCTTCTTTGGGAATGATGCCATCCTAAAATAAAAAATAAAAAAATAAAAAAGATTCTTCACCTGTACATAGCTAAGACTGGCAAAAGTTCATTCTTAACTTAAATTTTTGTGAACAGGATTTTAAAGTCTTCAGCCACAACTGGAAAAACATATTTTTCAATCTAGTTTCTATAGAATTTATAGAGTAAGTTTTTCCTCAGCATCAATCAAAACTGAGTAGAGGCAGAGACATATAGAAACTGGCTAAATGCTATAGTTGATGCAATTTTTAAGAAGCTTTAATAAATAATGATAAAAAGTATGAGAGGGTCCCGTAACCATCTGCAGTATCTGTGGCACTGTAACAATCAACTCTAAATTTAGATTTTGGGATAGTTTTACAGGGATATCATCTAACATTTTAGCCAAAATACCTCATTAACTTTTGTGTGAGTGAGAATAGTAGTTGCCTAAAAACTTAGCAATCTTCAGATGTTTTATTTGTTGTGCAAATTATTTAATTATGGATCCATCTGGTAAGAGAACTTTGAAAGCCAAAGATGTTTTATTTCCTTTATGCTACAGCTACTACAGTTTCAAATAAAGCTCTAGTCCCACAAATCCTTTTTTGTGTGTTTAACACTTCCTTTCCTGCTCCCCTCTGGCAGTTCTGGAAAGAGTCATCAGTAAATTACTTCCTTTAGGAGTCTGAGGAAAGAGAAGAGAAGTAAGGCAGGTGACAGTGTTTTTAAGACCAACTTTGGATGCTTCTAGACGGCTCCATGCCTACCTTTCTGTGGAGCATAACCTAAAAAAAAAAATAAAAAAAAAATTAGAGCTTGGAGAGGTGTTTGTGTTATCTTATAGAGACAAGGGTATTTAGAGTCACCTGAGCCTAGTGCTGAGACAGCCAAGCTGAACTTGTCCCCACAGCAGCAAGATAGGGGAAAAATGTGGGTTACTGTAATGAAGATGATCTACTGTGTTTTGTTTTATTTGTTCATTTAAACTATGCCCTAATGCTGTCCTATGGATCCAGCCTTCTTGCTGCTCTGGCTTCCCACGCATGGGATCCCACTCTTGTCTTGGGTATTGTCAAGTGTGGAGAGTGGATCTGAGGTGCCTGTGAAAGGCACCACCATGTGTCCTTGTCCTCCTCCAGGACTTTCATGTCACCAGCAGTAGGGCAAGAAGGCTGTGTGTCATCTTGGGGTGCCATGGGACTGGTAGCCTCAGAGGTGGCCCTGAAAGCACACTTTAGCATGCAAGTTGATGATTTCATTGTCCATATCATAATAACTGTTTAAGGATTCATTATTGGTACCAATATTGAATACAACTGGTACAATTGTATCATATTAGCAAATTACCACAATTTTTTATTTGGTGTTTTATTCTGCCAGTGCAGAAAGGGAGAATAAGGCAGCTGTCAAGGAGCCTTTTCCAAAAGAGCAAACTAAAGAAGTGGAAAATGGAGTTTTATACATCCCTGTATAAAAGTTGAGGTGGCTAGCTGAGATTTTAGACTTGTGTGATATTCAGTATTTTAGACATGTTGCCAAACTTGGCTTGCCTTGGCTAATTGAGTAGGCCTGTTCTGCTCTGCTGAAAGCTTTGGAAAAACTACCCCAGTTGGATGTACTGATGACTTTTAAAATTGAGGCCCTTGTAATTGCTGTGTGTACCAGGCTCCTGTGTCTACTGGGTGTTCCACCAGCACAAAGTGGTGCTCTTTGAGCAGGCAGAGGTTTCTTCCATAATGCAAATAGGCCAGCTTTTCCTTTCCTTTTTTTATTTTATTTTTATTTTTTTATTCGTTTTGCCTCTTTTTCTGGCTGTATATATGGACTAGGTTTGGATTTTGGCTAGGAATCTGTGACAACTTTTTTTTTTTTTTTTTTTTTTACCTTGAGACTCTGTCAGCTTTAATGTTAGGTCCTTCATGTTTCACAGCAGGGTTTAAAAAAAACAAAACACCTCTAGAAAGATTTTGCCTATATCAGAGAGATAAAGTATTGGACAGATTTACGGCAGGGACCAAAGACTTTTGATGGAAAATAAATGTAGTATAGAGTTGAAAGAACAAACATTTTTTTTGTAGTAGTAGTAGCCCTGGATTTAGAAATGAATCTCAGCAGGAAGAAAGATCATACACAGATTTCCCAAGATATCAAAGATCCATATAAAAATGCACTTTTAAAAGACCCATTTCAGAGCAAGTTTAAGCAATGTACATTCTGCTCAGTGCTTACTACTTATGTTGCTGGCAGGTGTATATAAGTATTTTCTCAAGAGCTTAAGATCATTACATCTGTCTTCTTATGAGCATTGTAAGAATGTACATTATCTTCCCGGTCAACAAAAGGATATGTTGCAGAAGCTAATTTCTTATAACCTTGGTACTTCAACTCCACTTGACCACTAGGGAAAAACTTCATAAGCTTTTCAAGCTTCGCTTGCGTCTTTGTCTCCAGGCAGTTCTCTGCCTTCGAGTTCAGCAAGAAGTATAGAGGCTTGCTTGACTTTTTTAGCAGACCCTTCTGTGACTCCAAGAGATTTGGAACACAAAGATACTAGTGCTCATCAATTTTTTATTGCCTAGTAAACATTTGGCTACAGTTGGATGAATTAAAATAATTACAAAATAGTTTGTGTATAGTAATGCTTCTTGTTCTTGGACTTCTGAAGCAGATTATCACATTAACAAAAATTAACGCATTTTACATAGATCACTCTCTCCATTTTCTTTATTATAACATAGCACTTAGTTTTGCTTTAGAAAATAATCCAAAAATGAGTGATCAAAATAGCATCTTCTCACTGGCAAAATTGCTACACATGGAAATTGTTTAAAAGGTCCACTGATCTTTGTGAAAACAGAGGAACTAAGAAGACAAACAGTTACATTTATTTCAAATGAATTCATTACCAAAGGACTTTCAGTTCCTACATTCTATAATCTTTGCAAGATTGAGAATGGTGGAGGCCAGAAAGTTTGCCTTTAAAACCATCTGCTGTCTTCCCATATGGTCAAATTGGGGAATGTCACCTGTCCTTAAAACTAAAGATCTGGACTGTATATCTTAAATGCTATTGGAGAAAGTTCTTTCTCCCAGCGCTGACCAGTCTTCTAGATCTCTGCAAAGAACTGCCTTGGCCTCTGAATTAAGCAGTAATTCTTGTACATTCACCCCTAAGCATCAGTTTTCTCTTCTATTACAAGGTTGAAGCACCTCAGTGTACTGAGCTACATGCTAGATATATCTAGTTATATTATAGTCTTGTCTCTGTAGTATCCATTATTTTTTTCCCCTACGTTTTATACAAACTGCATCTTCCCTCTGATACTGTGTGTGGATATAAAGGATGCTTTCTGTAGCATGTGCATGGCTGTGTTACCACCACCAACAATGAAATAACTGTAATTTCCCAGATGAGCAAACAGTGACAGATAGGAACCCACATTTTGTTAGACTATTTCTCTTAGTAGACCCTTTAAAAAAATCTGTTAGCAAGCTGAATCACATTAGTTGTTGTCAGATAGTACTCTAGGATACTATGCAGGAGAAGCAAAAAGAGTATCTGTGTTTCTATGCTAAAAATTGGAGACAAGTTTTTTAAGAACTCTGTTTCAGAAGTTCAAAACTGTAACAGGTACAGAGGAAGTACTATTAGGGTGATCAAGGGAATGGAGAAATTGTATGACAAGAAGGGACTCTATAATAGAGTTCCATGCTTTTTCCATAGCAAAACAAAGGACTGTATTATTTCTTTTCTAAAGTACTTAGGAAGATAATGGTCACAAAGAAACGTTTTAGCTAAAGGATAGTACTGACCCCAATAATCAGGATATAAAGTATGTTAGGCTTCAAATAACCTAAATAAAGTTAGATTGTAAATGAGAGGTTTAGAACCAACTTTGGAAGGATGTCCATGATCAACAGGCCACTAGAAAATGTGGAGAGGAGGCATGTCAGAAAATGCAGCTTTGTTTTAAATGAAGCTTAATACATTTTCAAAAGGGATTAAAGAACATGGATTGGCTGTAACGAGGAGAGCAAATGATCTAAAGGGTGAAGTCCATTCTAGTTATGTTTGTTCTCCAGGTGTACAGAATCAAAAAAACCCTCCTGTGATGCATCTTGACCATTCTTATAAGTGCTTAAAAAACTTTTCCATTTCCCTGTCAAATTACAAATAGGAAACATTAAACATGAAATAACATGAAATCTAGGTTATGTTTTCATGCTTCTTTGGAATTATCACACTTGTTTTAATGTCCATGTTGATGAATTTTCCTAAAACATTTTTTTTTTCAGCCTTGAAAATACTGTTTCCTTTCCCATTTGAGTTTTTAAGTCTTTTTTTTTTTCCATTTTATAAAAAGCTAGACCGTCACTTTCAATTTTTAGTTCAAATAAGATAATTATCCTGTTGTTACTTTTTTGACAGCAAGAATAATACATTGCAAATGAAAAAACATATTTTATTCTATTTTAACTGTTTGTGTTTCCCTAATTGCAAGAAAAATTCAATGATGATCTTTTTACAGACTGATAAATATTTTAGCATAGATTTTTTGCTGGAAAAAAAACATCCAAGTGAAGGGTACAAGATTGGCAGGCTTGTGTCTTGTCTACACAAAGCTTTTATTTTCCTTAAAAAGTCATGCTGTTGCTAGCATTAGTGTCTCTCCATCCAAATGTGTTTGTTAAATAGTCAGTAAATGATTAAGAAGCTGGAGGGACTGATTCATGGAGCAAAATTAATTGAACTGTATATACGTTGCTCTGTTAAGTGACAACTGGGAGTGTGGGAGAACATGAGAGCTGTCTGGGAGTACAGGAGCGGTGTAAAATGCAAGTAGAGTAAGGGACTCACAGCTAGGTTCAGCTGTGGGTATTTTGTGACCCAAATTGTATGTCCCACTCCTCCTTGAGGAATTCTAAGGGGTGAAACTCCTGTGTGTCCCCCATAAAACCTACATTGGGGATTGCTTCAAGTAGTACAAAATATATTAAATACCGTGAAGCTACTAAGTACTGTAGCACTTTGCAAATACCACCAAAGCTACTAAATACTGTCGCACTTTGTAAATACCACCAAAGTTAATGGAGTGAATTTGTGAAATAGGCCCTTCTGCTTCCAATTTCTGTGATTCTGTGAAGAGACTTACATGAAGGTAATTCAACAAAATACAGCCCATTTCAGCCCTTCACTTAGCAGCAGGAAAATGCTCTTGGGAATTCTATAGAGCCCAGATGGCTCATAGAGAGAGGTCTGAATTTACGTACTTGATTCTCATTGTTAATATTCACCTTTTCTTTTGGGTCCCCGTCTCACAGTATGGTTTCATAGCTGAAACAGGAAAGGGGAGGAAAGCTGCTGGGGCATTAAGTATACCCAGAACCATCCAGCACGAAACATTAGCCATGGCCTAACTGAATTTGGTGTACTGTGTTGCTTATCCTTTCTGCTGGTACTGTTTGCTCAATTGTCTTGACCCAGCTGTAGTTATTGCAAATAGAATTAATTGTGAGGGAACATCAGATAGAGAGTTAGTCATGCGAAAGATTTCCCAGCAAATAATTTTGTTCTGGCATTGGCAAAACAGCATAGTATATTCAGGGTGTGACTAGTCCTGCACAGAGTGCCTAGCTGGGATTTAGACAGTATATAAGCAGGTACTGTGACTCCACTTCAAGGCAGATTTCCAAATTAGTTGAAGACATGTTCTAGTCCATCATGGTAAGTATCCTGCTGGATACCTATTGTACCAGTTTATATAGAGGCATGTAGCATGCTTTTTTCCCAAGTTCATCAGCCAGAGAAGGACAGAATTTTACCCCCTCTTATATCCTTTGTCTACCAGCTCTACATCGCAAGTTTGAGTTCTGTCCAAAAGTATTTCTAAGTGGAACAAAAATAAACATGCTTTTAAATATTTTATGTTCATACTTTAAGGGAGATTGACACATATTGAAGAGGAAAGCAGCCTACAACACCTAAATTAAAAATAAATATTTATGCTCACATTTGTTCATCAGCTTTCCAAAATGTAAAAATATGCTTCATGTTGTTTTAAATAATGAAATGTGAAACAAATGAAAGATAAACTTTCTACAAGCTGCAAAGAAGTAAGAAGACAAAGACTTTGTTTACAGCTTACACTTCAACAGTGCCCTTTGACAACCAATACAAATCTTAATTACAAATGGAATTATACATATAAGAACTGTTTTCAAAACAAAGGAGTATTTTTTTTCTCTCTCTGGTTTTCTTTATGATAGTTTTAATTAGCTGCAGCTCTTTGAACAATCATAGTCCTTGACTGCTACTCAGACATTGATGGAAGTTGTTAACTTCAAATGGCATCATAGGACTACAGAAGTCTGGGTTTTCCTCTGAACAGCATGCTCCCCATTGCTAAATTTATTCCTGGGTATATCAGGACTCTGTATACATGCCACTCGGTTGAGAAGCAAGCATTGTCCAATAACATTCTAATGATTAACATTAGGACACAATAAATTGCATTAATAGGCCACAGCACCCTAACCACCCTGGCAGAACTTTAATGGACTTCTTTAATAAAGTAAGCAGCAACAGGGCAAATGTGTCTTGAAAAACAACCCAGTCAAGTAACATGGAAAAAAGTCGTTAGAAATAATGGCCAGCCATACATAGTATTTTCCTCAAGATAATCCAGAACCTTGCCTTCAAAGCAAGTAGAGAATGGGAAGGAAAAATCAGCTGCCAGTGTCGAAACTGCTGTGCTTCTGATGATGATGATTCATGTATGGTTGTTGGGAAACATGTCATCCCATCCTGACCTAAGCAACTTTTTTTTAGGTCTGTGTGGCAAGCTATTTAAAAGAAAGTGCTTGCCAGAAATAGAATAGGAGAGCTTTCTTCCATCCTAGTTAAACACCCTAATCTGCAGTTGAAGGCTCCGGTCCTGCATCAGGATACACCTTCACAGGCACGGCTGAGCCAGGGACAGGAGGGGCACCCTGCACCAGTGGGAAATACTCAAAGGATGAGGATGCATGTGACAGCATGCTTACTGTAGTCTGAGACTGGGGTTGAGTTTTCACAGCCAATTTTAATTTTATTATAAATGTTGGCATTACAGTGTAGTATCTGGGAGTAGGGAAAGTTTCTGGCTGGGATCTGAGACTCACTGTGCTTGGTAACACACGAGCCTTCATTCATCAGAGCCATATACATGACTTTGTGCTTGCATGTACTCCTGTTGGTTTTGATGGATATCCTGTTTAGGAAAGGAGGGCATCTGTTGACATCATGAGTTCAGGACCTAAAGTTTTAAGAAATGGGAGGGAGAGGTGGAATATTTTTGAAGCCTTCCAGTTCTATGCAAAGCACTCGTGTTAGTGCAGAGCAGTGGGGAAATGCCTTAGAGAAATGACATGTGCAGAACTCCAATATGGGCTAATGCTTTTTAAAAAGCATTTCAATAAGAAAAAGTCAGTTACTATCAGCTTATGGTAGAAAACCTCAAATGAACTGTTTCCCCACTCAACTTCTCAGTTTATTAACCATAAACTGTGCTATGGAAACTAAACGAAAAGATGTAGAATATAAAGCCTAAAATAAGCCTTGTAAATGTGACCTAATCTTTCAAATATAGGTATTGCTGCATCAATACGTTGTTTATTTTTTGAATTTCAGATGGCTCATGCTGAGCCTTAGAAGAATGTCACTATGATCTCCAGTGAAATCTATGGTTCTATGGAATGGAGAGATGCAGCTAGTACAAATATATTCATAGAGGAAAGGGCAGTTACCTTCTAGCATTGTCTTCCAAACTTTGTTTTCAAATAACAGTTCACTATGCAATGGTACTTTAATAGTGGATGCACTGTAAGAATTGGAACAAGTTGTCCCCCATTTTTTCCCTAATACTCTGTCTTTTGTTACCTTCTCCCTACCCCCAAAGTCTTAAAATAAACAAATAAATAAATCACATTATTGATCTGGATTTGCCAATTGTAGCTGTTTATCAGTCATATTGCAGTGATGTCCAAGAGTCCCATAGCTTAACAATGCTGGCTGTGTAGGAAACTGAAGGAAGAGAAAGAAAAGATTGTCTTTCAAATGTAATTTGTATGCACTTGGTTTCTCAAGGACTTTGCAAGAAAAATAGGCAGAAAAGCAATATACAGCACTTGGGATAAATTGACTAAATGTGCATATGTCGACTGAGAAGAAGATCTTTCAAATTTACTCCTGAATACAGGAAAAACTAGCTGTTGAAAAAACAATGCGTATTCTTTTTGTTACTCTTATTAATATTTGTGGTTCTGATTTTTTATGAGTTAGTAAAAAAAAAGTTTTAAAAAATAAATGTCTGTACCTATTAAAATACATTGTGGAAATGATCCTCATCTCATTTTAAGTGGTACAGCTCACTTTCTTTAACTAGAGTATATCTGATATTTACCAGCTTAGGTTTTGATCTGTATTTTAAAAACCCACTGAAGTGAAATCCCAGCCCCCATTCCATCGTCCCCCAACTTCAAGGATATCAGGATTTTGCATGCCTTGATCTGCAGAAGATTTTGAAGTTTTTCCCACTGTAAATTTCTTCTGTTTGTCTTCCTCATAAAGCAAAGAACCGTGGGATTGCAATTCCAGTGGATTTGGATAGCCAGGTCAACACCTTGTTCATGAAGAGTCACTCTAACATGGTACAGAGGGCGGCAATGGGGTGGAGAATGTCAGCCCGCAGTGGACCTCGTTTTAAAGAAGCTCTTGGTGGGCCTGCCTGGGATTACAGAAATATAATAGAAAAACTACAGGTACAAAATAGCAAATGGCTTGGGTGCTAGTAATGGCGGTGCATTTGTCTAATATGGGCCAGGTGGGGAAAACACCAGAGAGAGACTCATTGCATTTGTAGTGCTGGATTACAGTGAACGTTGTACTTCTAGGTGGGAGGAACAGAGGACTCAGCTCTTCCTTGGTGTCTGTTCAAAGCGAAGCCAACACTCAGGGCCTTTTGATTCATGATCTGAATTCAGAAGTAGGTAGAGAGGGGTAGGAAGTGTGTTTTTTTACCTCAAAGTGATCCATAGAGAAGGATCTCCTTTCTGCCTTGTCATGGTCACATGTCATTGTCCTGTTTGGGGTGCAGAGCAAGGTACTGGGCTTTGTAGGTGCCATTATGTCAGGTTTGTGTCACTGGAGTTTACATACGAGATGAAAATCACCTGTGTGGTTAAATGACATCAAGTGCTTATGGGCTAAGAAAACAGCGGAACCCAGAAAAATGGAGGAACCCTACATACCCAGGAAGCAACACTTCAGGTGATATACTAACATCATGTATACATGTATGACAAGCAGTGTTTTTCCAGCACATCATCATCCTGACTGTTCCTGAGTGTTTCTGAGGCATTACTAAAGAGAAATTTGAAAGAGAATAGCAACATGAATAGTTATGGGCACCTTCCCCTCCTCACCCAGTTTGAGGAGTGACATGGAGAAAGGAATGAGGTTGCTTTACTGTAACCTGAGCTAACAAGTGCCAGAAATGGGTTGGGTAGCCCATAGTATTTTTCAGCTCCACAGCAACTTTCTTCTAGTTTTGTAGGTCAGCTGTAGTGACATTCCTTTTTATTTCCTAGGATGTAGTGTCCTCCTTGGAGCAGCAGTTCACTCCCATGATGCAAGCTGAATTCTCAGTGCTGGTTGATGTGCTGCACAGTCCAGAGCTGCTTTTTCCTGAGGGGAGCGATGCCAGGATAAGATGTGGTGCTTTCATGTCCAAGTAAGTGGTTTAAGGAGAGACGTATTTGCTTCTTTGGAAAAGATGACAGGGAGTTAAAATTTTCAACAGCACTCGCCTCTGATCTTCAACAGCGACTTAAGCATATAGGAGTCTTGAGTTCATATTGAAAGCTTAAATTGAGGTCTTTGGCTGCATGTTTTATGGTTCTTGGAGGTTTAGGAGTCTGGAGAGGAGTGGGGAGAGAGGTTTACTTGACTTGTCTGCCTAGAAATTTAATCTTAGTAGCTTGTTATGATTCTGACAGGCACAATCTACTTCTGTTTTCTTAGTGGGCTGCTTTTGCTATTAAGTTTCTTCAAATTGACAGCAGAAACTTGGACTTCCCATGGTAGAATCTTCAAGAATTCATAATGAAGTAGGGTGTGCAGTGCTATTTTTTTGATAAAGCAGATAAATCTTTTGATTTTTATTTTAAACTGCCAACAGCTCTTTCTAAAATATATTTCACTGGCACATTATCTGATCCTGAATTATTAGATGCTTAATTTGCAGTTTGTGCATTGAAATAAAGATGTTCAATATTTTTTAATAGTCCTCTAGTGAGATGCCCTCTCTGCCCTTGAGAAACTCTAATTTAAACAGAGGTAATGTGAGGGAAACGGACACATTAGGCAGCTTGCCTGTTTCCTTGGCTTTCTGCATCTTCTGCAGAGGTAGTGTTATAACAATATAATTTATATTTTTGGAAAAATGAAACTAAATTCTGAGCTTGTCCCATCCCATCCCCTATGTCCAAACTCGTGTTCAAAGTCAGCACCAAATGAAGTCTAGGGCAGCTGAATGTGGCCCCTGTAATCAATAAACAACTTTCTCTTGTATTTAATTAACTTCCATGGCAAAGAATGTTTTGCAGGACTATGCAGGATATTGTAAGATAAAGATGTAACTCTTCACAAAATATTGTTAATACTGCAGGCCTGAGAGCTGATTTTTTTTGAACTCATAGCTCATGAATTTGGTTAACATGACCATGGGAGAGTCCTGCATGGTATTTCTACTGAGTCCCGGATGGCCTTAGCACACAAACTCAGCAGTAATTTAAATATAATTGGTTCTGTTGTGCTACAGATGATGCAGTGTCATCCCTCCTAACCCTGCTTTAGGTGTCTGTAATATAGGATTGTTAATGGGTAGCCACAGTGCCTTTGATGTGTGCTGATCGTAGGCCATAATATGAAGAACACTGTTCTGTCTACTGTAAGTCAACACTGGTACTGAAGGAAGAAAACCAGTCTAAGGCCTTCAGATATCTTCCTTTCTTCTGTTTTCACAGTAGCAATACAAGGACTTGCTCTGTACAGAGACTGAAAGGCTTCTTCTGGCATTCTGCTTCTTCTGCTTAAGCAGATTTAAAACTCAAACTCCCATCATAGTCTTAGTAGGAGGCAGAAATATACCTTGTTTTCTGACTGTAAAACAGTCCTGTAAAGTTGTGTGAATGTGTAAACAACAGTTATGTTTCATCCAAATAACTGCATTTCTGAATGACTCCATGTAAAGTTTTAGGATTGCTTTGGAAATTCTTCTGGATCCTTTTGAGTGGATGCTGTTTGCTAATTATATGATAAATATTATTATAAACACCACTGGGGTTGGAAGTTGTATAAAGGCTATAGCTTTTAAAATTTCAACAAGTATGGTGAAGACTAAATACCTTTAAATTAACGTTAAGATGAATGCATACTTATCTCTAAATAGATAAAGAAAGGGTGAAAGAGCAAGTTTGGACCTTAATCTGAAAGCATTCAGGAAAAAGTGGATGTACAATTCTGCCTTCTGTATGGCAAGAAGATATACAAATTGTAACAAAAAACAACACATTGAAAGTCCCATTTCCTTTTTTAATTATGATTTCTCATGTCTACTTTTATTTCCTTGAGGAAAAATACAGCGACAGGCGATTTTTGCATGAAGAAATTGTAGCATGGCTTAGTAACAATGTGCAATGCTCTTTAAGGTTTAATATTTTACTTTAAGGTTGATTAATCACACAAAGAAGCTAATGGAGAAAGAAGAAAAGCTCTGCATTAAAATTCTTCAGACATTACGAGAAATGCTTGACAAGAAAACTAACTTCGCGGAAGAGGTACTGCTACCATTTTACTATTAAACATAGAACTAATTGCATGGTATTAAAATGTTGGCTCTAGGAAAGTAACAGAATCTGACATGTTTTCAATTTCTTACATGTTTTAAAGATGATGTGGTGTCTCAGAAACAATGTGGCAAGACAAAGTAAGATTTAAACAAAAGAAACTATGTGCCTTACATGGACAATTTTTTATCAGGGACTCTACAAGAGTTAAAGCAATAAATTAGCAGCAGCAAGTGTTGGTATATGTGATCATTATGTATTAAATATCCTGTATTTATGGAAACTAGTCCTTAGGTCTGACATCTGACTTTATCTAGCATATAATCAATTGAAAACATAAGTTTTTTTAATTACAAGTGTACAGTTTTTCCCCATTGCCCGTGGTACCAGACTGTTGTAATGCATTTACTTAAGGATCATAAATGTGTGACCGAAATATGTAATGTTCAAACAGAGTTGCCAGTTTTATGGAGAACTGACATAGTCTGTACTCTATAAAGTGTCTAATTTTTTGCACCTATTAACGCTCCTCCCTCTCCTCATGTTACCCAGTTTTGTCTCACAAAAACTTTTTCAAATACTTAATTCACTTTGCCTTGTGCCTTTGTATATTGATAGCTAGTTTCAGATTTATATCTCAGCTGTCCCCTTCTAGAAGTTTTAAGCCTAATCCCTGTACATTTTGTGCGGTTTCTTATCCATATTTCTTAGAATTTCCCTGAATTGTTTCAGTATTATTCATTCTAAAATGTGAATCACAGAACTATTACCTAATCTTTCCCTGCCATTATTTTCATTTGTTCACAGCTGACATGTTTAGTCAAGTATGTTCATGGGTTTCACTTCATTTTGAGAAAATATGCTGATCACAACCGAGCATCACACTGTTTCACTGTCTTAGGCTTTTGCACCCAAATATTTTGACATGTCTAAGTAACAATGCTCATTCATACTATTGTACCTGGCAAAATTATCCGCCATTCAGATATAAAAGCTATGAGAATTAAGCTTAGTCCTAATCTAACGTGGAGAAAAAAGTATATATATTTTTTTGGTGACTAAGATGTCTATGCCTATTTCTGAATGTATGAGACTTAACTTTTCGGTTAAGTGTTTTGGTCCAGTCAAATGATGTGATAAAGTAGCAAGACGCTCTCTTCTCTTTATGATAAACGAGCCATATATTAGAAATGTGAAACATTCACATTGCCTTTGTTTTGACTGTATACTATTTGTTTTGATTTCAACATATGGACATAAGAACATGTCACCCAGGCTAGACAGGATAAAAGAATCTCAATGCAGAACAGTGAAATGAAGACAAAGGTGAAATAGCAAAACATTAGCCTTTCTCTATACAGAGACAACGAGAGCACACAGAGCAAACCAACCTGCTCTTCATCTCCTGTACATAAGCTAGCTCAAAGAAGAATGTGGTTAGGCCTGGGCAGAAAGATGTGGGTGTTTTTTTTTAATGTTACGACAAGAGTTTCACAGGTGAAGCAGAAATTATCCTTAGTTATTATTCTTTCCTACTCTGATAGCTTTCTGGGTCCATAATCCCACTGCATCACATGGAAAAACCTACTTGCTTTTGTAACTGTATGTTATGAAGAACTGTGCCAAACATCTCCAAAACAGTTGCGTGACCCATCAAAAGTTAACAGTATCTCAGAACTACGTGGGGGAAGAAAAGCAATGAGCAATGCTTCAACATAGGACTTCTAAAAACAAAACAAAAAACCTTTCCTGTTCTAATTATTCTTTGTTCCCAGTTGTGGATGCTGATAAGCTAAGATTGAGTGAGGCCACCAGAGGGATTGTGCTCCATTGGTATGTAAGGACACTTCACCCATCCAGCCCAGCCTCTGATTCTCAGGAGAGGATGTCAAGAAGTGTATGCCCAGACCCTCTCTTACCTCTACCATCTCAGTAGCGGCAAGGGCATGATGGATGGAAGAGCTGTTTGGGAAACAGAATTTCTCCTTCACACTGTATCATGAATCCCATAAATTTTACATGTGAGGCACATAATGAGTCAGTGCAAACAAATAAAAGAGTAAACAAGCATGTATGATTTGCAAGTGCATCTCTGGCTTTCTACTCTTATGAGTCATTGTTCACAATATGGCCTTCAAAATAGCAAAAATAGCACAATGAATAGCCTGTTGAACATTTCCAACTTTTTTTGAGCTGTGATGTCAATGCCTGCAATGTTATTTAATTGTGTTATGCTGATACTAAAAAAATAAAGTAAATATTTAACAGTAACCAGAACAAAGCTACATAGGGACACGTGATTCTCCAACAGAGAGTCTGAGTTTGTTATTCATCCATCATAATGTATTTTGTGTGATAAATTTGACAGAAATGGTAAACCTTTGCTACTGCAGACTTTATCACAGTAAGAAACCTGGAAGAAATAATGAAATAAGATTTCACCCTCTCTTTATTTCCTTTTACTTCCCACAGTTAAGATCCAGGTCTGGGAACCTGGCCTTCTATTGTCTTTGTCTTTCATTTGGCCACTTACCTTTCATTTGCCTACCATTTGTTTTGTTGAAGGAACAGTAGGAAAAGACAGCCTTAGGAGCTTATTTCACTATTTGTAAACCTTTTCCCAATCCTTCCCACATCCATTCCCTCGAGTCAACTTTATTGTTGAGCCTCCCTCTACTGGTGTATTTCTGGGCTGTGCTGCTCCTGCTTTCCTGTCTCCATCCTTTGTTATGCTTGCAGTTTGCCTTTGAGGCAGTGCTTGCTTGTGCATTGTTTTGCTTAGTGCTGCAACATCTGATTGTGTTAGGAATGAAAGTTTAATTTCAGAAGTTTGATTTAAAGTTTATAAATGACACATTAAAGCTCTTGGTCATTGATTGGCTTTCATAAGTAATTGCAGGTGATTATCACATTCTCCCTGGAGTTCTGTGTTAAGTCCTAGTCCTATTTGTATTGATTAGGTAACTAACAGGAATGAAACTTGATCTACAGGCTCTCTCTTACATCAGACTCTTCCAGAACTGTGCTAAGGCACTTGGGTGAAGCAGTATGTGGAGGAAGTCGACAGTTATTTCTTCCTATACTATGGTATAGATAAAAGTATACTTTAGATTAACTGTTTAAGAACAGAAACAGGAGAGACTGCAAGGAATACACTTGGGCTAGATCCATTCCACCTGTTTTTGATTTTTATTGCTGGTGGGTTTTATACCCATTTTACAAGAACAGAGGGAACTTAGTCTAGAATTTCTGTAATTTTTATTCAAGTCTTTTTCTTGACTTTTGCCATAGTGCTTTATTTCAGTTTAATTCATCTGTGAATGCTGACTGCAGACCTCAGAATATGTGTTTCAGAATATGGAGAAAATTTCCAATAGGATCTGAGAGATGTAGGCCACAGATAACACTTTGTAAATGACTAGAGCAGAGTAACATTATCTTGCTGCCCTGCTGAAAGCAACTGTCCCTACAACAGTGCTGGTGGGCTAGGAGAGTTGAGTGCTCCCAGCTGCTTCGAAGAGAGTTCAGAAGCTTAATTTAAACCCACCCTCAGTGAATTGGGTGAAGTTGTTGAACTCTGACTAAACTGTGCTCTTATAGCAACATCTCAGCCCACTCTGCTGACATGTTAGTGCATGTACATGTTAGGGCATGTACAACTTTCTGATTTCCCAGTTGTTCTTAAATGAAGCCAACATCTCTGGGAAAAAAATACTCTCTCTGATAACATGCATATTTGACAAGTTTACTGTAACATTATTGGCTGGTCAGAGTGTTAATAGATCATAGTTCATAAGAGAATATGGCAGAATCCAAGGGTGTATATCCTGTCAAATGGTAGTTCCTAGATAAAACATAGTCATAAATAGACTGAACACTTCAGTAAGGGTTATTTGTGCTGCAGAAATTTTTATACCTCTTTACTGCTTTAGATGTTGAACTACAGTGTAAATAATTGAAAACTTTGAGTATTTTTTAAGTGTCAGCAGAACAAAGACTATGTAAGCTGCTTAATTGTCAGAAATACTTAGTTGTGCTTCTCACTGTTTTTTTTTTTTTTTTTTTTTTTTTTTTTTTTTTTTTTTTTTTTTTTTTTTGTTTGTTTGTTTGTTTGTTTGTTTGGTTTTTTTTTCCTGGAAAAACTCCTGAAAAATATTCTCTTTATCTTAATACATTTGCACCATCTTTATGATTTAAAATCATAGAATTTCCATTAAAACTTCCAGTTTGGATTGTTAACATTTCTGTATTCCACTTTAGTTCTGAGATGTAAGTGAACCTCCCCTCTTCATTTTCAGCAACAACACCAAATCTACATGTGAAATTTAGTACAGCTTCTTTTTCACTACAAACTTCCCAGATGTTGCCACTATTGGCTATTGGTCATTTTGTGCCAGAACATGTGTCTTTTCATGTGCAGCTGTTGAGAAAGATTGAATGAATTTTTCAAAAGGAATAAAAAGTCCCAGTTCATGAATGTATTGATCTAGCAGTCAAGCTGAAACCAGTGGGAGCTGCAGGTCTTTTTCTGATGGGAAAAATGGTCTCATTGTGTGCCTTAGAAGCCAGCAGAGGTTTCTGGGAGTCATTGCAGTGTCGTCCCACTGTTGCAGTTCCTAATCAAAGACATTTCTAAGTTACATTGCCTTCTATTCTATTGCCTCATCCTTTCAAGATGGTTTTACTTGTTTGCATCTGTGAATTAGACAGCATTCAGATAAATAACATATGTAGGTAAAAAAAAAAGTGGGGAAGTAAGGAATATTTCAGAACATGAGGGCTTGCTATAATGTATTATAACTTAAAAGGACACTTATTTTAAGTGGAAGAAAGAACAGGATGTGAAATGCCTTTATTTGTGTTACTACTCACATTTTGGGTTAGTGGCACTACAAATGTTCTGAAGTGTCGTATTTACTTTTTCACCAATTTTGCTGTCTGCTTTGTTTTTGATCATATAGGAAAATGACTATGCACAAGCCTGATTTTTTTTTTTTTTTACCTGTTATCAATATTCTCCCTACTAAGTTCAGAGAAACTGTAATGTAATATGGGGTTAGAAATACTATTGGAGAATGTTTAAGCTCAATGCTGTTTATAACAATTCTTTAAACAAAAAAAAAAAAAAAAAATTGAGGTGGTAAAGGGCATTTTTACAGTGCCTTGCATTAAAACATTTTGCATTAAAACCTTACCTTAGGAAAGCAGCCACAGTTTGGAAGGATCTGGAGGTGCAGGGAGGAAAAGCATTTGGTCAGCTTTAGCTGTGGCAGGCTGGTTGCTATGACCAGTACATGCTTCTGTTATGGTCAAGAAGCTACTGTTCTGAATTTGTCACAACAATTATGTGTGGCAGAAAGTTCAAATACTGGTGGGACAAACCCCTCTGTCTGTATGAGGGTTTACATGAAGGCAGTGGTCTGTGGTAGAACCTAAGCCAGCACTGATTCAGTGCAGTGGAAGATTCGAGCTTTGCTATTGCCATGAATCCTCTGAGCCAGTAATTGCAGCAGAAGGAGTGTCAGAGCATTCAGATACACAAGACTAAACAGTAAATGTGGTCAGACCCTTAAAGTGCGGTAATTCCTCATTATACCCATATGCTGACATTTTACAAGCCAAAGAAATAAAAACCTACAACAAAACAAATTAATGCAGTTTCACTCTATCCCGTCTCTCAGCTGGAAGCTGGAATAATTAAGCACAGAGATACCACAAAGCAGGTGATGCTGTTGTTTTTACTAGCTAGGTGTTGTTAGCCTTGGTATTTAGTGCCTCAGGCCATCAGCCACTAAGGCATATTGTTACAGCTGCACATTTCTGGTGCTTTGACACACAGCATAAAATAGACTAATCTGAAGTAAATTCCCTAATCTTAGTGGTAATTCTGTAATGTGCATTGTTCTGGACCATCCCTAGATATTCTACTGGCTTTCTAATCATCAACATTTTATAGAGATGTATTTTGATTCTAGTGCAATAACCTGTAAGTGGTACAACTCAGGCTATGCAAAGCATGACTTCTTTTTAAGGGACACTTTTTTTCTGTAAGTCACAGGCAGTAGGCATTTGATCCAGTCTGTCATCTGCTTGTGTTTGGAGGGATGTTCAAAGCCCCTTGACTTAGGCCAGTTGTGAGGTACTTGTTGTGGTGTGTGTAGAGCGTAGTCTCAAGCAGAGTGCATTTTGTTCAACCTGAAGAGGAACTTCAAAACTGAAAGTCATCTGTCAAGGACAGGTAGGAGACAGCATTTCTAACCTCTTCTGAAGTGTAAAGTCATGACCTAGTGAAAGACAAACACTTTAATCTGCTGTGGTGAGAGTGAAGCACATGCCTTCTTTACAGGACTGGGTGCTTTGATTTTGCCCTCTCTTTAATATGTAATTAACTGTCACCATCATCCAAATATATTATCTCTGGAGACTTTAAGGTACTTTTAAATCAGCTGATAGTTGAGTGAGCAGCGGTGGTGTTCACTGCTGATCGGTATTTATTTTTCTTTCTTTCAAAACCTTTGTTTTGCATTTATTTATTCATTTGTTCTCCAAATCTTAAACAAATCTAGTAGCAGGATACCAAGACTGAGAAAATTTGTGGTTGTAAATACATTTCCTTCTAAAGACCGTAGCCTCCCAGCAGCTCATATTTATCACATTTTCTTTTCACAGAATACGATACGTTGTTATCCAGATTTTTTTTTCAGAAATGTTAAGTCTGAATCTTAAATGACAAATTGTTTTAGAACTTGTGTCATCTGCCCTTCTGACATATATCCTTCCTCTGAAGGAACATCTGATACTGTAAAATATTTTTCTGTAGATACTGATTTAGACAGTATCATACAAAACAATAACAAACTAGAGTAGCTTTTCCTTGCTTTGAACTTCAAATGTCCAACTTGTGCTCTGTAATTTCCCCTCTGCATAGCGTTTGTGACATTTGGATACTCCATGTATTTTTCCTTCATTTTTTCACATGAATTCCTTTCTATGGATCTGATCTGAAGAACAGCAAAGCCAGCAGAGAGATTCCAACCTATTGCAAACTGTTTGGCATCCTTCCCTATTAATACTACTTTTTGTTAAAAGCAAACAGAAGAGAGTGCAAGGGAAGGGAGCTGCTTAATAAAGGAAACCTTCACAGACCTCTGAATATGCTTCATGCCACCTTACTCAAGTACAAAATTGCTGAACCTGATCAGGATCCTTTACATAAAGAACAATAATTGGGTTATTTTTTGTTTTTCTGTTATAAATACATATAGGATGGATTTCACTAAAGATTTCAGTTTATCTAGAATTTAAATTCCATGCTCATTAAAGCTATTTGAATTGAGTTCTATGTCATGAAAGCATTGGGATCAAGGTTTTATTTCTGTCTGACTTTATTTATTTATTTTAAATTGTGACTAAAACAGCCAAAGATTTTTAGGAATTTAGTAGAAGGTTCTAGAAGATACTAGGTTGGCAAGGGGATAGGTGACCAAAGGTGTGTTGTAGATTAGTAAATACATGGAGTCAGCAGTTTTATCACATGGTTCACATCTACAGATTTGAGGAATTTTGTGTGAGAATGTATTCATATGTGTAAATGTAAATATTTATTTTAGATAGATGATTTATTTGTATTGCATCTCTTTTTGCAATGAGCACCGTATTACCTCCATGGTGGAGTCATATTAGAAGATGAATATTTGAATGTGCTTTCTGTGTCCTGCCATGTTGTTTTGTTTTTAGTGGAGTATGTGTTCTTGCTTAGAATTTAAAGTGTGTAATGTGTCTTAATGCTCTTACTCAACATGAAGAAAAATACAATTCCCATGGCCAACCAAATTTTAGCAATTAGTACTTGTTTAAAGTATCCGGGTCACATCCTGAGAAGCCAGTATCTGTGCTTATTCTCAGAGGAAGAACAAGTCATATAGGTGCAGTATGTATTTTCCTACCCTGCCTGCCCAGTACTAGGAGGAGCTGTACTGAGGTGAGAAAGGAAGTTCCAAGGAATGTGCGAGTGATGAGTATGGGGGGAGAAACAAATTGCAGGCATCATGATATCTTGGATAGCTGCAGTTATTCTGGGGTGTTAGGAAGTTTTTCTGTCCCCCCCTCCCGCCCCCCACCACCACACACTTCTATGTATTAATTGCTATACATCAAGCCTACGTTTGTGAGCAGTTACTGTATCTCTGCTGGGGAATGTTTGTAATTTTTATTGATGAGCACAGAGGAGTGCTGCAGTATCATAGAGACCACTGTGTGGCAACTGTGGACTTCTCAAAAATGTCTCCTGTCTGTGGGAGCAGGTCAGCTGCTGATGCTTCTGCACAGACGAATTCCCACAGCAGTCAAAAGTCTGCAGTCATGGAGAGGGCAAGAGAAAATGTCTCCTTCAGTCTTGAATTTCCTTGGAATGGAGAAGGGTTGTTTTGTTTTGTGTTTGTTGTTGTTGTTGACTGTCACAAATTTGCTGTTGCTTTATTTAATATGTTTGAGCAACAGCCCTGTTTGTACTTCGCAATTGCACCAGAGATAGCAGTGAGCAGAATTCAATGCATTGTATTAAGGATGGCCAATGAATATTTATGATAGACCTAGGGAGCCAGTAATAAAAATGAAATCGGCATGATGCCACTAGATTCAAATCTTTGATCTCTGTTTTAACAGAAAATACAATAAAACAGGGGATAATGGACTCATTATAATGGAATGGTTAGTTATGGTTAGTTAGGGCAGCATGAATATAGGTGGTGTTACATAAATGCTTTAGTCAAATATTTTTGACTCGGTAATGTGTTTTAGGAATGGAGTTGCTAAAGAAAACCTCAGTTTATGGTATTGTTTGGTTTTGTCAGTCCAAACACGAAGAACTAAGGATGCATCTCTTTCAAATACCAGGGTGGGCTATGCTCTTGCCTTTCTCAGGGAAGCAAAGGCAAAGCCAGCAAGTCTTTTCTGCTCCTGGCTTTCACCCTGTGAGCAGGAAGGGCTACAAGAAGGTGGCAGTTGCACTCTGTTTCCTGTCCAGGCTGTCTTGTCAAATGAGAGAGGATGCTTGGGGTTGTTGCAGAGAGAGGAAGGATCAGGGTTAGGCATCACCCAGGAAGATGCAAGGGCCCTGGCTAGAGACATGCCTCAGATGGAGCCCCTTTTCTCCATCTGGAGATGGGAGAGACTAGTGCAATGTGCAGACACACATTGCCTAATGTGGGGAAGCCTAATGAAGGAGTCTGTATTTGACAGGGATGGGGAGCAGTAGCGAGTGAGCTATTTTTCTTTTTAATAGTTGCAATTACTTGCCTAACACCCCTGCCACACTAAGCAAGAAGCAGAGGAGGGTTGATCCCAGGCCACAGATGAAAGCTGATCTTGAAGTCTCTGTTTAGCCAGACATGAGGAAGAAATGGAAACTCACTGTTTTCTGATTTGTTTCATACTGATGTAATTTCTAAGGGACTTAATCACTAATGACATCTGGCAAGGGATTAGTCCATGCTGTGGTCCAACTCCCTCTCCTCACTCTCCCCTCCCCCCTTTCAAGGAAAAGAAAGTATATGCTATATTGAACTTCAGAAAACAGCTATTAAGCAACCACAGTACCACAGTAACTGCTTCTGATACGGGTTTTTTGTCTGATGAGGATTTTACCCAGCATGTTTGGCCTTGGAGGAGCGCCTGAGTAGTATTGCCAGCTGGAATTGTCAGAGCTGCTTTGTCTTCTGTCCCAGGAAAACAGAAGCCTGGCGGGCAGTCACTCTTGCTCTTATTTCATATCCCTGCTTAGTCAGAGTTGCCAATCCTAAGCATTGAAAGTCCTGAGTCAGGCCACAAACAAATCGTGAGATTTGGCTTGAAAATCATGAGATTTTTTTAATTGCAAGTAGTTTATTTGGGATTCCTTTGAGCCTTTGGAGTGTCTTTTCTTCAAACTTTTATTCTACAAATCCCAGAGCTTGAAATATGCTTTACTGAATTATGCACATGCTTGTTTACTTCAATGAAAGCGAGGTTCATTTTTGGTTACCTGGCCTCTGGAGTTCCCAGGGAAAATACCAGAATATCTACATGATGCGCGTTGACCAGGCTGTTCAGTGAGGAGCCTGTTCTGGAGTTGATGATTACCTTGAGGATTATGAGCTTAATTATCTCAGTGTCACTTTGACCCCTGGGCTTTTTGCAGAGAGCTTTTTTTTTAGGCAGAGTCTGAAAGTGTTCTTTCAGTTTATGGCAATGAGCGCTTTGTGCAGGTTGTGCCTTGCTTACCTTGCAACAGCTTTTCATGGGTGGCATGTGGCATCTTGCCAGTGAAGTCTGATTATTCCATTTTCTTCCTGCTGCAGTTTCATCATCAGTCAGGTCTTGCTCAGAGGGTGCACGTGCAAATGCTTTCTGTCATAAACAGTCACATGTGTAACGTGCTGATGTGCATGGATGTCAGTGAGAGGCTGTACGGGCTCTTGGCTGACCTGTGAGACGAGGAAGCTTGCTCTTAAGGTTTGGACTAGTGTTAATAACTCCAGATGCAGAGCTGTCACTTAGGGTTGGGGCAAGGACCTTATCAGACTGGAAATTCCTCTTGGCAGAGTTGTCCAAAACATTTTGTCTCTAAGTACTGAGGAGTTACACTAGTGATGTCTCCTTATATACCTTTTTCCTGCAAGCCTTTTATCCCCTTCCACCCTTTTTTGGTTTTGTTTTGTTTTTTGCTACCTTCCTTCTATTTCCTGCAGGAAACTGCAAGCTAATTTTTGGACTCCTCAGCCGTATATGGTAGCAGTTTGTGTCCCAGTAGCCCCACGTCAAGTAGGGCTGGATGGATCAGTCCATCTGTCTCAGGTACCAAAGAAATGTAGATAACCTTGAGTTCTCAGGTCTTTGGTATGAAGACTTCTTGCTGGCTCCAGGGAAACAACTTGGAGTTGGAGGCAAGATAGAGGGGAAATACTTGTTGCCAATCTCAACCATGCAGAAAAGTGTGACAGGAGGGACCCTGTTCATATATACTGTTCCTAACTGAACCTTAAGAAAGCATTAAACCTTGCTTGAACCAGGAATTTTCTCAGCTACAAGAAACGAGAAGTTCTCAGCTCTAGGCTTCCTCCAGGCCACTCTACTGGGTTTAGTTTAGCCCTTTTGAAAATCAAACTCTTTAAATATACAAAGTTTGACTGTGGCTATCTAAAAATGAAAATCTTTGCATTTATACAAATGCTGGACATAGTTGTGAAATTCTTCCTCTTATACTGGCTAGGGCAGGTTTCTCAAAGTGGCTGTAAATGTTACTGAAGAACAGAGAATAAGCAGCCTTTTCATGATTTTTGTGAAGAAACTCATGTTAACTGGGTTGCTTTTGTGAGGCAGAGGAAATAACAGTGGTAATTCACTGCTAGCAGCGAAGTGGGTGATGGCCAGTGAATTTTATCTGGGGTAACACAGAGGATTGTTGTTGTTATATCACAGTCTTTATTAAATTTGCCCTTGTTGTTGTTAGCATTTTGGTCAAATAGTAATTTTAATTCTGACAACAAAACTGACTATAAGGACCCAGAAGGCCCATTTCACAAATGGAAGTTGAATGGTTTAAGCTGTACTTTTTTTTTTTTCTTCACATTGAAGTATTCTTACAGTGAATAACATCATATATAGGAAAAACTCAGGTTTTGCTATTTGATCTTGCATTTTTATTCTACTGCCTTGTGTGGAAATGTCTGCATGAAGAGAAAAAAAAAACAACAACAGCAAAAGTAACAAGTTTAAGGGACTGCTTTGGTCTGTGGTGTGCTTAGTCAGAAACAAGTAATTTGTATTGCAGAAATCTGGGCAGAGTGCTACCTATTTCTGTATGTGTGTGCAAATAACCTGCTATGCCATGCAGCCAAAGGAAAGGGAGTCAAATGAGAGCAGAGCTGGCTGCATTTTAGTGTGCAGAGCACATGTGTTGAGCTAGGATTAGGAGGAGGCAGATGAACTGGCTCCTTCTGGGGTCTTAACTGATGTACTGGGAGGTTAGTTGGAAGGGCTGGCCCTCTGGAGAGTGATCTGCAGATAGGCTCTTGACTTAAGTGAAGCTGTTTATATAAACAGATGATTTCCATACCTGTGATACTGAAAGAGCTTGTTTTAACTCAGTAGCAAATTCTAGCATACCAGGTAATCTAAATGCAGGGGTTTGTACTTCCTTTTTTTAAAAAAAAACAAACAAAAAACAGAACAAAACAAACAAAACAACAACAACAACAAAAAAAAAAAACAACAACAAAAACTAGTCAGACAAGTTAACTAGTTGATACATCTGTTAATTCAACATGTATTTAAACTAATTTTTAAACACTAAAGGATTTGAAACTGGAAGAAATAGTTCACTTGATTTCTTAAACCCTCTCTATCATTCCTATTTCTCTACACACTTCTTCCTTTTCTCTTTCATTCTGATTTTTAGCTGAAGACAGACTTTATTTGAGAGCAGGAAAGGAAGTGTTGCTGGGATGATGTTTTCTTTTGAACTAACCTATAGTTTATGGCTAGTTTTAGACGTTTCTGCGTCTTAAATTCAGTGCTTTGACTGCCCCACTCAAGAACCGTGAGGTAATAAAATCAGAGTAAATTAAATGCATTTTCTCAAGCCCTCTGCACGATTCCAAACTATTAATTTCACGCTACAGCTTTGCTGAATGAAAAGGAGCTACTTTAATGCCTCAGACTGCACAGTGCACGTACATCTCTGTCTTCCAGTAGGGGCCTCCAAAGCCACAGGAGGTGGCAAACCAGCCCCTGGGCAGCTGCAGCTGTGCACAAAGGGGCTCTTTCAGACACGTTCTTGCTAGAAAAGCACATGTGCAGCTAAAACAAATTACAGTGCCCATCTGACTTGAGCAAGAGCCACCGTGGGGAAACTGTCTTATTTTTTCTGAAGTTGGTGAATATATATATTGCACTAAAGCTTGTTTCTGACTTGGTAGACACTGTGTGTTTGTGCCCAGACTGACTTCATTCTAGATTTTTGTGCTGTGAGATGGGTTGCTGAAGGACAAGGTAAGGGAACTGATCTCCCCTCTGACAGGCTGGCTACTTGAATATGTTGTCACTTTTTGCCATGAGTCTGTTGCCCAGTCCCTGCAGTCCTTGCAGTGTATCGCTGTGGTGGAACGTGGCAGGGCAGCGGAAGGTACTTTCAAGTATCATAAGCCATCTCCTGTTTTGGGCTCGTCTCCAGAGGACCAAATGACTCACCTTCAAAGGTCTCTCTGAAAGTAGAACCAGACTTTGTGTATGACAGTGCAGAACCTAGCAGTTGGCTTGGTGCCCATTTTCTCTGCCTTAAATCAAGCAAACAGTGTGCTCATGGGCTTTGTGAATGAAAGATTTGTTGAACAAATAGTATGAAGTCTTAACAAACACTGATTTAGTAAGCTTGGCTTTGGATTATTTGCATAAATTATTGTTCTGAAGTTGGCTTTTATTGGGAAAAAGCATGCCTTTTTTATTTGCTGAAATGTTGGCATACATGAAAGGAGTCATTTCTCGAGTCGTACAGACTTCAAAGACTCATTCTGCTGCGCTGGCTAGCTGCAGTTGCAATGCCCTTTCTCCTGAAGGAATAATTTTGGGTCAAGGTGGCTCCAGAAACCTACAGTCCAGAGAAAGACAAAACAAAGAGATGTGGACAAAGCACTGTTCATTACAGAGCGCCTCACGGTGTACAGGCACTGAAGATGAGTATGCATGGGATAGCTGGCAGCTTGCAGCTCAGTAAGTTGGATGTCAGTATGAGGCCGGTGCAAGTTGTGATGCATGTTAACTGTGTGCTGCTCCCAGCGCTCAGCTGTGACCTGCGGCTTTTGTATTTGGCGATGCAGATCTGCAGATGGTGAAACTGGTAGGAATCCCATTGCCTGAAGTGCATCTAGCCCCTGCCTGTGACACGGGGAGGAGTGTGCTTTTATCCGCAGCAGTTAATATATATCCATTACTAAATAATGCCTGCCTTGTCTATGGAAAATCCCTTCAGGTGAGTCATACCTGGCGTGATCAGTACGTGCTAGGCACAAGAGGGCAGTTACCTCCCTGCACGTGCTCAGGGGCTGCTTAGGGCACAAGGTGGGAGACTCTCAAGTGGGCCAGGAAGGAGCAGGGACACGGCCTCTGGCCTCTGTGCACCTTGGGGTGAGGGGGAAAGGCATAGTCAGTTGAGTAACCCCCATCTCCGGGGCTTGCCAGGCCCCACACCCCCGTGGTGAGCAGCAGGTGCCCGAGGAACACACGGGTGGCTGCTCTCCGAGCAGCAGTACCACAGCCTGTGCTCCCCCAGGAGCACCCTCAGTTAGGCAGGGAGGCCAGCTCCCGTGGCCCCCCAGCGTGGGGCAGTCAGTGTGAGGAGACAGCTTTTACCTTAGGTGTTGTGCGTGTCTTCACCCACTCTAATCTCCTCCGCCTCGTGAGCGATTTAATGAAGCGTTTTGGCTGGCAGAGGGGAGCGGTCCCGTTCTCCCGTGCCGCTGCAAAAGGTCCCCGACACATGTGAGTGTCCATGTGAGCGGGGCACGCAGGCTGGGGCTGCGGGGCATGATGGCAGGAGAGGCCAGCCGCCAAGCCGATGAGGCGAGGCAGAGCGCCGTCCTCCCCAGCCAGCAGCCGCGCGTGATTATGTAACGCCTGCAGTGTCTGGCACCGCGTGCCGGCAGAGCCCGTCACGTGTCGTGCAACGCTCTTGGCCCTGAAATTCAATTAGGTTGTGCCGAACGATCGTGAGTCTGCATGAGATAAGCTTTTGCTGTTGCACACTAGAAAGCAAATGGGTTGATTAGCCGCACATGAATTGATAAATTGCTCCTGTAATTCCAGCAAGGGTATTTGCATTGCGTATACATCATCATGCCACCAAAAAGAGCCTGAAATTAAGCATTATGTAACCTGGCTCGAGCAGCAACAACAACAGCAGCAACAAAAGGAAACAAACAACGATCTCTCCTCATTCTCCCCTGCCCTGCCACTGCCAAGAGATCACAGAAAAAGGTTTTGTTGCTGCTTCGCAGAGGGCTTCGGTCCTTGTCTTGTTTGCCTCTAAAAGCAGCTTCACAGGCAGCAGAGCAGACTCTTCAGGTTTCAGTGTGACTGACAGGTTGGTTGTCAAGAGGCTGACAGTTTTGGCAAAGCCTGCTGGTTTGTATACACCAAAGTTTGTGCATGCAGGTGGCCTGTTATTACTTTTCATAATTTTTTTTGTATGTGAGACTCCCTAGTGGTGTTACACAGGGGTGTCTGTAGGAAGTTGCAAATGTTCTTGCCATAAACCTCTTGCCTTTTACTCAGTCCTCTGCAAAAAGAGGGTCCTGTGGCTGGGGGGAGAAAAAAAAAACGAAAACAACTGGGAGGAACTGGAGCAGCTTAAAATTATAGCAACAGTTTTCATTAATAAGCAGCCAAAGAACAAATTGACATAACAGAACTGAAGGGCAGAGAAGTGATTTCCCCCATCTACCACTCTGCAACATTCACCCCACCATTTCTCCAAAATACCTTTTTCTAATCCATCGTTCCCCTTCTGCTAGAAGCTAATGTTCATTGTCTTATCCTCGAAAAGAATATTGTTGCCCAGGAACTGAGAAGAAACCAAACCCTCTGAAATTTTAAGCTGCATTAAATCTTCTCTGCTTTCTTAGGGCCAGAATATACTGTTTACAGGCAGTCTTTGTAGTAGTCAAAACATTTTCTTCTTAAACATTTCCCCTGCCACCAATATAGTAAGAAAATAGTCATTTATACAGCTGTACTTGCAACAAAATCCAATGTTGCTTGATAAGATCAGGTATACTGGTTGTGCATTTGGGGAATATTCAGCAAATAATACCACTTTATATGATACATGCTCTATTATCTTGTATTTATTATATTTTCAAGAGGAAGATATTGTTAGAGTCACTTTTTTATTATTAATAAGCATTACAAATTATATATTTCTGATGTTTAGTGAAGATTTTTCTACGCTTTTCTATTTCTATTCCACTGTCTTTTCACCTCATCTCTGTATACGCAGTTAACATACTGATGTTTAAATATACATTGTGATGTGTAGTTACATAACCCTGTCCTGCAAGGAGCTGAAAAGTCATCTTTGACTTTCCCTTCTTTTTTAAAACTAACAGCCTTTGTGGATAATCTATCACTATTAAAAGACAGAGGGAGGCATGCTGCAGCTACATAAAGATCATTTTACACAAATTGGAATAAAATAATACAAATTATACTGCAACAAATATCATATGCTACATTTCTGCTAGCCAGCAAGTCTTAAATCCGGAGTGTATAGATGTGTTTGCTAACGAGTGGATACTGAGTTGATTTAATGAGTTGGTGGTGCAGTCGGTGACTGCTCATTATCATCAGAGAATTTAACTTGCTGCAGCAACTCAGAAAATAAATGAGTATAGCTCAGACTGGACTCTGCTGTAAGTGAATTGAGAACTTTTCCTCTCTTCAGCTCTACCAGAGCTTGGTCTCCAGTGCTTCACAGTAGCCATTCAGAGCTGTATATAAGATCTTTTTACCATACACTGGTGATCCATCCAAGGAGGCCTAAGGCAGTGATCCCAGACCCTGGCTCTTCGCCAGATTGCAGGGCTGAGGAAGAGGCAGTGCCCAAATAGGCAAGCAGAGCCAGAGGTCTTTGTAGATGGAGACTGACAACATTCTCCCTCTCAGAAATGGTGACCACTGTTTTCCCAAGCTGTGCAGGAATATTAGGGCACCAGTTATTATCTAACAGGCATTACAGGAGAAAAAGGAGCTATAAAGGTGTGGAAAGCCCTAAACACAAATTGAGCAGGTTAGAGTGCTTACAGACAAAAGCAAGTCAGAAGTCCTGCTTAGCTCTGCCAGTGGCTTTATATGATGTTAGACTGGTCAAATGAAAACATGCTGTTCAGATATCAGTTACAGAAAAAGCATAAAGAAAACCCTCACATTTTGCTGGTTTGTAGGGATTTATTACTTAGCTATCAATGTGCCCACAAAGCTATGGGTTAGTGGATACTGCTGAAGCACAGCATACCTATAGATATGAGGGCTGGAGTACTTCTCCTATGCAGAAAGGTTGAGGGAACTGGGCTTGTTTAGCTTGGAGAAGAGAAGGCTGTGGGGAGACCTCATCGTGGCCTTCCAGTACTTGAAGGGAGCATACAAACAGGAGGGGGAATGCATGTTTACATGTGTTGGTAGTGATAGGACAAGGGGGAATGGTTTTAAACTAAAATGGGAGATTTAGGTTAGATGGTAGGAGAAAGGTTTTCACTTAGAAGGTGGTGAGGCACTGAAACAGGTTGCCCAGAGAGGTTGTGGATGCCCCATCCCTGGAGGCATTCAAGGCCAGGCTGGATGTAGTTCTGGGTAGCCTGCTTTAGTGTCTGACAACCCTGCCCAGAGCAGGGGGGTTGAAACTAGATGATCTTTAAGGTCCTTTTCAACCCAGGCCATTCTATGATTCTATGATACCTACAACAATGGAATTCGTTTTATTTTGGAGTTGATAGAAAATCAATGTCCCTCTAGCTTAGGGTCTAAGTACAGTACAAGAGGTTTACGTGTGTGCATTTCAAAACAAAAGTTCTTTACCCTTACAATATACAATTAAAGGTAGAACTGATTCATTTTCTTCCTCCCCAGTGCAGAGTTTTAGAATCCGGCTCTTGACTTCTAGGTGCATTGCCGCTCTCACAGGATTTTACACAGAGCTGGAACTCATAGATGTATGTAATAAAACTTTAAAACTGTGTCAAGTTTGGAAACATTCATCTGTGGGGGAGAAAGAAGGTGGAAAAAAAAAAGCTAACCTACAGAGAACTTTAAAAATAGACCAAGTCCTCCAGGAATTCAATTACAGATGCCTACCAGCTGCTTCCTCTGCCTGGGACCCGCGTTTCTAGCTTCTCTGCTCCTCTGGATGTTCCTTGCAGCGGAACAGCCCATGTGACATGACTGATGAACAGATGGATTGGCAAGAGAGGTGCTTGGGTATGGACTCCCCTACTATCCCCCCATCCCACCTGCTGCTTGGGCCATCCTTTCATAGTCACGATTTTTGCTGTGCAGTTGTTGTACAATGTGGATACCGGCTGTGCGGCTACTGCTGGGACTAGCACTTTATTCTCATGCTATGTGCAATGACTTTTTGAAAAGCTTTTTATTTAGGCCCTGTAGCACTGCATCTTACAAAAAAACATTATAAGAATCCCATCTTCTTGGATCTGTATTCTGGCTGAGTTCACAGGCAGACATTACATCCCCCATTTGCTAAAACACTGAAGTACAGATGCAGAGCAAAACTACAGGCTTCATTTCCCCAGAAAATATATGCAGATTGTAAGATATTTGCTCATAAAGGCATACACTGGATTTTCCCATAATATGGACCCTGCCCTTAAGGAATGGCTTCCAAACTCATAGTCCAGAGTCAAAAAAAATAAATAAATCTGTGTGTGCTTATTAAATTACATGTACTGTCTTTTGTTGTGTATCGTCCTTTTTGGTCTGGTCACAAATGATTCAGCTGTCCAGTTCCAGGAGAACATTTTCCAGCAATGTCATTTGGATGCAATACTCTTTCTGGTATTGTCCTGTTTTACCCCCATAGGCTTTCTGAGTGTGTGTGCCCATCTGTGTGTGGCAGTGGCAGGAGCTTTCCATCCAGTCTAGCTGTCTGCAGGATCTCACTGGTTCTGTGCTGCCTCGCTCTCTTGGGTATCGTTTCACTCTTTGATTGGGAAGAATATGGTTTCAGGGCTTGTGGCAGAAATTCATTTACTAATTCATAGGGGAGGGAAGTGGGGGATGGGAGGGGAGGGAAGGGAAGGGAAATAATTCTTTGGTACAGAACAACAATCCTCCAAGGACATAGTTACAGCATTTCTTGTTAAAGTACAACGTGTTTGTTTTCAAATCATGTAGAAAATGCCGTGATTCTGTGGCTTAGGCTATTGCTTTCTTAAGACACTGCTATGATGCTGGAGCAGATGCAGCTGCTCTGGGCTGAGCAGTTCCCTACTGGATGTCTAGTCCCACTGATTTCAGGGGAAACTACTTATTCACAGGTCTTCATGTAACGTGATGTTGCTGCCTGACAGCTGGAGACATGAAATTGAATGCTAAACTTGATTTAAGATTTCTCAGTGATTTTTAATTTTGATGCAGGGATTCCAGCAGAACTGCATTTAATTAAGAACCTGATCCATAGCTCTTAGATTTAACTATGGGATGTGTCTGCTTACAGTTTGCAGTGCTGCCCTGCAGTAGGGATCCATAGGCTGGATCAACTCATTATCTAATTTCCCTAACAGCATTGTGCAGTTACCCTTTCTGGTTCTGTTTTGTTTCATGTTTTCTGAGGTTTCTGTCTGTAATGTTGTATGGCTGCACCCCCAGACTCCCAGTTCAGATTTGATGTTAAAATCAAGCAGTCGTTTGCTGTTTATATATATATATTATATATATACTTTTTTTTTCCCCTGCATAAAATATTAGATTAGGTTATGGGTTGAAGCTTCCACGTTTTGTTTTTAAAAGAGGCCAATACCTTTGTGTAAGTGCTATGAGGCTGATATCTGAGAAGCATAAACATCATAGCAAGTCACTGGAGCTGACAGATTTCAAAGAGCTGTAGCTGGTTGTGTAAGACACTAGCGATGGTTTGATGTAATGCTGTTTCCAGACAGTGTGGGGATTGCATGTGCCAGTGCTGTGTGTTGCCAGACAGAAACCACAGCAATTCACCCTCAACATAATTACCACCTACAGCAAAGCTAGCAGCTTTTAAATGAGGAGGAGTGGGATTCTTTCTCTAGGAAAACACCAAGGAGTTTAAGTCTTTCTGTAAATCAACCTAATCCTTTCATTAGAAGGGCAAAGAATAGCAACAAATCTCAGCCAACATAGCACATAATGAAATATTTTTAAATACTCTCTTTGATGTTAAACTATAGCACTGGCAAAATCCAGAAAATCAGATGGCACTTCTTAGAACTCATACAGCAGTGTTACGTGATGGTTTTAGAGGTGCAGCACAGTCTCTTTTACAGGCAAAGCTTTCATTTGCATTTTTAGGTACCTTGCTTTCCTTCTATCTTGATGCTAGGATTAATATTGCTATAATTATAGCCGTAGTCACCTACAGGCTGCTTTTGGTTGGTTGTGTACTCAAAATAGACAGGAACATTGTTAGAGGGGAAAATACCAAATTGAAAATGTTACATTTAAACTCCTCGCTTCCTTTTCTTACCTACTTTACTAATTCCTCTCTTTAATATTTTAACTGAGGTTGCTTGTGGTTTGTTTGTTTGGTTGGTTGGTTTTTTTTGTATCCTTCATGGAGTGTAACCATGCAAAAACAGACATGCAGGATTAGAATGTTGAGCTGTGCTGGTGGGAGCAGCAGATCAGGGAATTGTGAAGTGCTAACCTTGGCACCTGATCCAAGTCCCATTGTAGCAAATGAAAAGATTTCTATTCATGATAGGATCCCTCTGGCCACACTCTCCTGTTATCCTTGCTGCTAGCACTGTCTGTTCAGTGTTCACTGGGGTCTGGTGACTGGATTCCCCTCCTTTGTGTTAAGTGAGCAGTGTAAAAAGCATCACTCACAACCAACTAGGACATTTTTACTGCTGCTTACCAAGAAATCGGTCATCTTTTTTGGTGTAGAGGTTTCCTAGTAATTGCTTCTCACTGTTACAAAACAAAGGTAGTTGTAGTACAAATGTGGATGGGGAAAGCAAAACCAACATTTTTAATAGCTCTGTGTAGGGACCTAAGCACCTATCCAGCTATCAGGTAATCTAAGTGGGCTGATGGTGCTGTGCTACTTTCAAATCTGCCTACTTAGCTTTCAGGTAGAATCAGTTACTTTAGCATTTATATGATCTGTATTACTCTTTCTTATAATTACGGACACGCAGAAAGACTGATATTAAAAAAAAAAAAAGTGTTTTCTTGTGGTGCAGATCTAGGGTATCAGTCATTTTGATGACAAGTTTAGTTTTGTTTGTGAGCCTTTTGCATTTGCACAGTACATGCCTCTGAGGCTGAAAGATCATTCTGTCCTAGCATAACCTTAGGGTGCCTTCAGTGCAAAATATAGCGTTACAATACAGAAACACACTGGCTGCCAAATACTTTGGACAAAGTGTGGAAGGAGTCCACTTTGCCCTGCTAAAGGGGACTGTAAGAAGTGGGAGGAATGCATGTCATTTGATTATGAAACATTCTAGCTGTGCACATCTGCACAGATGAATCTTCTGAGCTGAACGTACCTGACAGGCACACCAGTCTGAATATGAGATCAGCTCAAACTTCTCTGTGTACTTCTTAGCTTTTAACTAGCAGCCACTCTGACATGTTGTCTTTTAGCAGCCATGCCTTATGAAAGGGTTTGGCTATTAGTTTTGCAATAATTACATCTGTAATCTTGTTGAGAAACATCTTAATTAGTGATGTAAGTACCAACTATAAGAACTGTGTTCAATCCATATGAGCTCTCAGCTGTGAAATAGTTCATCTTACCATAAGTCTCCTTGAGATGGATTTTTCATCCCCTGAAACATTACACTGGCCTCACCTGTGCCTGAACTGTTTTTGTGTACAATTCAATACCAAAAGCAGGAGAAAGTTTCTCAGATGGTTTCCTGTGAATCTTTGCTCTAAGTGAGGGAGGAAACAGGTGCACTCACTGTCTGGAAAAGGGCTGGCTGGTTGATCAATATATCAGATAGTTGTGTGGGCAGGGGTGAATATCCTTTGCTATTCTTAGGCATAGAGGTAAGATGACAATTTTCTTTCTCTATTGAGTTGCTGCCTGCTAGGTGGAGTGGTATTTAGGCCAAGAGGTGGGCTTGCAGTGGTGAAGCCATGCTTGTCCAGCTAAGATACCCGTGGCATTGCTTGACTCCCAAGGCAGTCAGGAGGCATGCAGCCTGCTGCCCAACAGGAGCATTTAGCATCTTCCCACAAAGACCCAGTGATCTGTGAAGGATGTGGGAACGCAGTATAACATTCGATGTGAAATAGCTGTCCTTTAATGTTGTCAGTGTGTGTGATACCATAAACCCTGTGGCAGGTGTTTAGAGTAACATGCTCCCAGGGAAGGCCTTTTCTAATTGATAATCAAGTTATTTTAACTATGGCTGCCTTTACTTATGCCTGCATTGTGTTGGCTCTAACGTGGAGCCCTAATCTGGGTAAAACTTGAGGCAGGAGGACAGTGTTCTCAGACAAGGCACCTACCTTTGTGGACTCAAATGAGGGTGGAAAGGCCTTGCAGAGGGATCTGGATAGGTCGGAGAGCTGGGCGATCACCAACCGCATGAAGTTCAATAAGAGCAAGTGCTGGGTCCTGCACCTGGAACGGGGAAACCCTGGCTGCACGTACAGACTGGGCGATGAGACGCTGGAGAGCAGCCTAGAAGAGAGGGATCTGGGGGTTGTGGTAGACAGCAAGTTGAATATGAGCCAGCAGTGTGCCCTGGCAGCCAGGAGGGCCAACCGTGTCCTGGGGTGCATCAAGCACGGCATCGCTAGTAGGTCAAGGGAGGTGATTGTCCCGCTCTACTCTGCACTGGTGCAGCCTCACCTCGAGTACTGTGTGCAGTTCTGGGCACCACAGTATAAAAAGGACATGAAACTGTTGGAGAGTGTCCAGAGGAGGGCTACGAAGATGGTGAAAGGCCTGGAGGGGAAGACGTACGAGGAACGGCTGAGGGCACTGGGCCTGTTCAGCCTGGAGAAGAGGAGGCTGAGGGGAGACCTCATCGCAGTCTACAACTTCCTCGTAAGGGGGTGTCGAGAGGCAGGAGACCTTTTCTCCATTAACACCAGTGACAGGACCCACGGGAACGGGGTTAAGCTGAGGCAGGGGAAATTTAGGCTTGACATCAGGAGGGGGTTCTTCACAGAGAGGGTGGTTGCACACTGGAACAGGCTCCCCAGGGAAGTGGTCACTGCACCGAGCCTGTCTGAATTTAAGAAGAGATTGGACTGTGCACTTAGTCACATGGTCTGAACTTTTGGGTAGACCTGTGCGGTGTCAAGAGTTGGACTTGATGATCCTTAAGGGTCCCTTCCAACTCAGGATATTCTATGATTCTATGATTCTACCTGCACTTCCCTTCGTCATCAGTGCAAGCTCAGCGCTTGTATATGCAGGTAAGTGCCTGCATGGCATCCCTCAGGAATCAGGCCTGCAAGAGCTGGCAATTCCTCCCAGCCCTCCTTTTTTCTTTTACGTTACAATATAAAATTTATATTTGTGTGTTAATAAACAGATCATAACGGTTATCTCAGAATTCATTGTCATTTTGCAGAGCTCTTACGAGGCCAGTAGCCTAATGCTGCAAAGTTGTTTGTAATGTTTAGCTTCTGCACCTAAAGCAGTGAGGTAGCCATGGTAACTGTCTCGCCTATACACAGTACCTGGTCTGCCACCTCACATAGGTCAGAGCACGCACCTTCCCAGATACTGACTCAATTTACTGTTTCTTAAACATCAGGTACTTCTAAAGAGAGACTGGCTCAGCTTTTTTTGTTTTTTTTTTTTTTTAATAGAATTTCATATTTAATTAGCAGTATGAGCCTCTGCATTCTGCTGTAGAGGGCAATACAAAAAGCCTTTACCAATACAAATAATTCTGTTGCCCACACCTATTCAGATTAAACCTAAGTCTCACACTGAAAATGTTAAGGGCTTCACAGCAAGGAAATTCCAAATTATTTCTACTTTGTACTTCACCACTGAAGAATCATCGTAATGTAGAGTTTAAGACAGCACCTGTTCATCAAGGTCTTCCGTCATATACTCAGTGTACTCTGTTTCCTTTTATTTCCATTGAGTGAATGTGCTCCAGAATTAGACTCCAAAGGCTATCCTCTTTCCTTCCCCATCTTCTCGTTGATTTGCAAAATATATATTCATTGAAGAATCTTTGTAAGGTGCATGTTCACTGACGATTTATTCCTGTTCTAATCTATAATGTATGTTTACTTTTGTCAGAGGTACTTACCTGCATATACCAAAGCATGAGCAAAATTCTAGGTAAAACTGAATGAAATGCTTGGAACTTCTTTTCACCTGCCACCTTGAGCTTGTCATGTCCTTTTTTGACATCGTTTTGCTTTATCTTGGTCTGTTCTGTCAGTTCCAATGTTTTTGCTATAATGAATCATCAAGTGTGCTTCCTTTTATTATTTGAAGTTAGTGATTTGAATGTGAAAGCTGAAGAACAAGTCCAGCTAATAGCCAGATGCTTCTTTCTCAAATACTCACTTGCCCTTTTCCAATCCCCTGCAGAGCTGTTTTATGAAACAAGATGGCATGATTACCAGTTACTGAGGGGAAGAAGCTACACATCAAGTGTCACATGTGTGGTATTATAACATGACATTGGTATAGCCAGTGGGCAGGGAGGAAAAAGGCAAATTCAGAGGGGACAAGAAGGAAGAAAAAAGATGGAAGACAGCAAAACAGGAGAGACAAAATCCAGACCCTCTCCCAGTCTTGTACATTGTGCCTTCTGCACCATATAAATCTGTCAGGCTTTTGGCTGAGTCTTGGCAGCTCTGGGTGCCACAGTTTGAATACTAATAATTCTTCCTACATATGGTGAATTTTAGGTCAGAAAATGACATTAGGTGTGTAGGCAGAGGCATCTGCCTAAGTGACATTTGATCCTTAGCAGCCAAAAAGACATTTCATGAAAAAGTGGAGTCACAGGGAGACAGAAAGGCGCTTAATATGTATAGGAAACCAATTTATGTAACAAAGTCATTGCAAATTTGTAATTAATCAAAGGGACTAAATAATGGTGACATTCTGGGCAGTGTTATTTAGGGCTAAATAAGGGATCTGATGTTCATAGGCTGTCATCAGTACTGAGATGTCTGATGCTCTGGCTGTCTCTGCCATGCAAAGGCATTCTTTAGTGTCTAAGAAGATTAAGTATTTTGGACGTTGTTACTACAAGAGCAGAAACATGAGCTGTGGGAGGTAGAAGGACAAATCTGAAGAGTTACCTGGCTGAGCAAATGAACATGGGTACCCAGATCAACTCCTGTAGAATGTCTCACCGAAGAAAGGAGCCTACAGCTTCCCTCTAAGAAGCTGCCTTTTGTTCAAAAGCTGAAGTGGCTTCTACCTGCTGTCGTTTTTGTATACAGCAATATTATGTTCGTAAGCAAAGATGAAGACAGAGAGATAAAATGCAGACATTTTACATGTGAGGATTTCATCGTTAATGTACTCTATTGAATGGCAATTCTTTTTTTTTTTTTTTTCCTTTTTCCTGTACAATGTAGAGTTTCAGACAGTGTTTTGGGTCACTGTAACGTTCTGCTCTGGGTGTCTCCTCATTGGAGATTTAATAAAAACAGTTCTTCTCTTAAATCTACAGTGCACTGCACTAGTTCTTGGATCCAGTACAAATAGACTTGTTATACTTCGTGTTCTCTTTTAAACACATGAGGATTGCCAAAGATCAGACCAGGGGATTAGAGTGCTGTCTCTCTGTGTGGCCATCACCAGATGCTTCAGAAGAAGGTCTAAGAATCCCCACTGTAGGCAGAATTGAAGTTTTCTATTCTTCCTGAAGTCTTGGGATAGTCCTTAACAGTAAGATCATAAATCTGTGGCCCCTAAAGCATGAGATTTTGTCTTCTTTCCCATAGTTGTTTTTTTTTTAACATTTCTATTGTAATTGGTTTTGCTTGTTGTCTATAGAAATGCCCACATTCTCCTTGAGTCTTGCTGAATTCTTGGTCTTGGTGACTTCCCATGGTAATGAGTTCTGCCATCTAATTATGTGTGGGTTAAAAGTATTTCTTTATCACTTTTTCATTGACCATCTCTGGATGACACTAAAGGCCCCATCCTGTATGAGAAAGGCAACAGGAATTCCTGACCTCTTGCCTCCTTACCACTCATACTTTGCTGTACTATCACATCTTTTCATCTCTTTTCCAATGTGAGCAATCTCAATCTTTAATATGACAGATTTTCCACACCTCTTTGTGCTCCCAGCACTTCTCTGAGCCTGTTGGAAGATAGCAACCCGCTGTAGACACAGAACTTCAGATAAAGCTATACATACCATTGACCTAATTTAAGGCACTAATTTTGTTTATACTGTTTCCCACCCCATTCAAACTTTATTGAGGTCTTCACAGAGATATACTAATTAAGTGCACCAGCAATACTGCATTCAGGATAGAGGGTTTTGTTTTGTTTTACTAATAATCAGAAAACTGAAATCACAGAAATCACTAAACTGTGAATTATGTAGCCCCTAAGATTGCTGGTGAATTTTGTTTTGTAATTAATTTGAAACATTAATTTGTTGATAGGCACGTATAGTCTAATTTCTAGACATTGGAACGGTTAAGTTCGTCTTGGTTTTCATAATGCCGTTGAGTCCTAATGTTGGGATGTTGCATGCCATTTGTCAGAGATATGTCATTAGTGAGGATATCAGCACTCTTGAAACACAGTAGAAAAAATTGCAAACAGTTACAGGACCTCCAGAGCAGGTTTTCTCCAGGCTCATCTTCAATGTATGCTTTACTTAACAGCTCTAAAGAAGCATATGACTTTCTATTTCCATAGCTACCTGCTGTGCATGTAGGAACCTTCCAGTGTTAATATATTTCTCCTTGGAAGCAATAGAAATTTAGGCACTGTAATGGCAAGAGCTTCATAATAAATGTATACTAAAATATATTATGATGAAACAGCTACTGCACATGTGCAGCAGTCTTATCTCTGTCATAAATAACTCAGCAATTTTAGCAAATATTAAATATAAAGGGGCAATTTAATATTATGGGTGAACAGCTTGCGTATTAAATTTTATATAAACATGAATCTGTCTTTTAGTAGTGGGAATGTAAAAAGCTGAGACGGTCTCATGAAAATGTGTCTCTTCGTCTTCTCTAACTTTGAACAGCTGATTTAATTTTGAGCAAATTTGGTCATTTTTTTCAACCAGTTCTAGAGGTGCTTGAATGTGTCTTTTTTTTCTGTTCAAACTAGAAGAGAACTTTTTCCCTGATCTTGTGAAACTTAGCATTTAGAAATTGCTGTTGCTCCTAAAATAAAAAGACAGCTAAGAAGCTATCGAAATCTGTCATGACAGCTAATACACCTCTGAAAGTTATTAAAACCAAAATGTTACTCTGTTAACAATGTTTCAGTTTCATTCAGCAGCTTTGGCTAATAGAAATGGTTTATGAAACTTCTGCTGCAGTGTTACGCAAAGTCAGAATTATTTCCATAGCACTCTTCAAAGGATGCTATTAGGTCTATTTGTTTGAACTGATGAAATCTTAGACTCCAGGAGTAGAAAGGCTAATATTGGCCTCTAATTTAAAAGGGAAGATTGAGAACAGCTTTGAAAGAGTTTTTCCTAGTAAAAGATGCCTTCAAAAATCAGAACATTTGTCCTTTGGAAGGGAAGTTCTATTAAAGAACTTTAGATATGCCAAGAAAGACCAATTCCAGCATCCAGTCACTGCAGTTTTCTGAATTCACAGGTAAAAGCACAAGTATACCCTGATTGCCCCTGTACAGGTGCTTAATATGTTAATAGCATTAATGGGAGTTGAAGTACGTTAGGCTAGCATAGTGTCTGAATCAAAAAGGGCAAATCAGTCTTTGTTCCTGGAGAATAAACTTGCCAAATGCTTTTTTTCCAGCCTCCTAAGGATTTCAGTGTTGAGGTCATCATAGAGTCCAATTCTTCCACGTGGAAGCACAGCCTTTGCCAGAACAGTAACAGAGCTCAGATCTTAAAGAAGTTCATTTTACTTGTGAGATTGCAATTTCTAATACTTTCTGAAGGGGTCTTTCCCTTCTGGGCTGGCCTTATTTCATAATTCTGGATCATCATTAATTCGTAATTACTTGGGCTCCTTTGCTGACAGTGGATACACAGATTTGCTGAGCTGCTGCATGAGGAATAAGAGATGTGGTGCTTTACTATAGCTAAGTGTCAGTGACTGTATTCTTGCTGAGAGTTAGAAGTAAGGATCTGAGCTCCTCCTAGCACATAGAATCAACAAATCTGCTGAGGAAGGTTGCTTAATATTTACCTGATATTTACCTCCTCTGGCAATTGAAGTCATGAGTCAGGCTCCTAAAAATGAAACTACTTTGGTTTGGTTTCTTAATGATCAAAAACACAACAGCATATTGTGTTTTGTTTTGTTTGTTTGTTTGTTTAGTTTTTGTTCTTTTAGTCCTCTGTTTTTTGCCACACAGATTTCACATTTTCATGTACTTTTCCTGGGACCTGGAGCGCCAGAAATCTCAGTGTGTCTGTGTGTGTAGTTTTTGTTTGTTTGTTTGTTTGTTTGTTTTTATGCTAAATAGAATTTGCATACAAGCACACAATTCTAGGTGTTGAAGTTAAAGTGCCAGCCATCATGAAAAGGATAACACAATTGGAGAATTAACAATTAAAGAAAATTCCGTATTAAGGTTACTGGAAAATTGTTCCAACTACTAAGGTGTTTTCTTTTTTTTATTCTTTTAAACCAGAGAACATTGAATTAATTAAAATATTTTCAAATCGTCCCTGTCAAGATGGATAGCTAATAAAGACCAAGGGCTAGATTTGTATTGTGTCTAACTTAGCTTTACTTTTTTGTTTGTCTGAAATACCTCCTGTTTTTTGAGAGAGAGTACCATCAGGGCAGTAGCTGGCTTTGCTTGATGTGGGAATTGTTCTCTTCAGCATAAAAATGGAGGAAGATATTTTGTTTTCTTTGCCATGCTGTGCAGTGTAGAGCAAAGGGAGAATCTGCCTATCATTGCAAGTAGCACTTAGGCCATGTCATAATGTATCTTGACCCCATCCAGGCTATTCTTTTGAGTTAATGTGTGCTAATATTCCAGCAAGGTGGATGCTAAGGCTGTGTTTCCATATACCGTTGATAACATTGGCTGTTTAAATATTGCTGCTGTCCTGAACTGCCCCAAGGTAGACTTCCTTTAGCTGCTTCAGTTTTGCTTCTTGGATAAGAGCTGCCTAAATCTGCTTTGTCCAGCTGTTTTCCTTTGCAGTGGCTTCAGTCTGTGCCAAACTGTAGTATTGCAAACTCCCTTGGCCCGCCTTTGTATGTTGGCCTTTCAAGAAGTTAAAGTCATTTCGGATCTTTCCTGTTACACTGTTTAAGGCCTGGTTTTGTACAGTCTTTAGGCACCTAAAAATGCAAGTGTACTTAGAGGTAGACATGCATGCACACACTCACTTGGATTTCTCCTTAATGCCTAAAGTTCAAGAAAACTGCACTTCTAGGGATCTATATAGCTAAGGTTGATGATCACTGTCAAAAGTGCAGCTGTAAATTGTACGAGAGATTCTGGCAATTACATGTACTGGGTGTTGTAGTACTCAGGCAGGAATGAGTGGCCTTGGAGGAAAAATGGTTGTTTTTGGTAAGGTCTTGGGATTGTTTTGAGACAAGACACCCATCTCATGATTATTTTTGTAGAATTATAGACTATCCCGAGTTGGAAGGGACCCACAAGGATCATGAAGTCCACCTCCTGGCTCCACACAGGACCACCCAAAACCATGTCTGAGTGCATTGTCCAAATGCTTCTTGAACTCCAGCAGGCTCGGTGCCGTGACCACTGCCCTGGGGAGCTTGTCCCAGTGCCTGACCACCCTCTGGGTGCAGAACCTTTCCCTAACCCCCAGCCTGACCCTCCTCTGTCCCAGTTCCATGCTGTTCCCTTGGGTCCTGTCACTGTCCCCAGGGAGCAGAGCTCAGCGCCTGCCCCTCTGTTCCCCTCGTGAGGGAGCTGCAGGCCGCCATGAGGCCTCTCCTCAGCCTGCTCTGCTCTGGGCTGAACAAACCAAGGGACCTCAAGTGCTGCTCATACGTCTTGCCCTCTACACCCTTCACCACATTTGTCACCCTCCTTTGGACACTAATAATTTTATGGCCTTATATAGTGGTGTCCAAAGTTGTACACAGTACTTGAGGTGAGACTGCACCAGTGCAGAGTAGAGCAGGAGATTTTGTAAGGTAGTAAATGCTGAAAATTGGTTCCTTTTAATATTAATTATTATTAATAATAATAATAAAAAAAATGACATACGGAGCAGCTCTTGCAAAGTGAATAGGATTAACTGGGAGCATTTGTGTATATCCAAGAAGGTGATACTTGTCACACTTCAATGGCATATCCACAATAAAACCCCAAACCAAAAGGTAGTCATTCAGTGTTTAATGGATCAAAAACTCATAGTAAGTCCACTGAAAGCATTCAAGAGGCCTGGTAATCTGAATTAAAAAATAATCCTGATAACCTGTTTTAGCAAATGTGTAGATAGCATACCTAATTCAAACAGGATAGACAGTATGTCTGCAATGCATGCCTTATCTAGTAAATCAGGTATCTGTAGTGCTTTGTTTTTGTAGTTCAACACAATAGCAACACAGTGAAACAAAATAATGTAATGAAAGTACTTTTTGGCCACTTCCCTAGTGGCCACTTCCCTTTTTGGCCATTTTTCCCTAGCTACCTATTTCAAATTGCTCTTAAAACATCAAAGCACTGTAGTATTCATAAGTATGCATCTGGAAATTAAGTGTCTGTGTTTGTAAATAGTTACATTAGGACACTTAGGGGTAAATTTTCCTTGGAGAGCATGGAGAGTTCCACACAGAAATCCTGTTAACAAATAATAGGTACATAACTCCCTGTGCATCACTTTGAAAGTTTGCCCTCTGCAAGAGTTAGATAATTTTAGTCTTTGAAAATTATGCTTTTCAGATTTTTTTTTTCTGCAGTACATTATTGATGCTACAGTCATTAATGCTTCTGAATAATCACGGTCAAATCTTACATTGCTTTCTTTCAGTGGTGGAGAACTTGGTTTATTGTATGCCTCAATGCTTTGTCTTGTACGAGACACCATTGCAAAGGAAAAAATACATACGTGCAAAAACGATCAGTTTTGCACATTATGACCACAGATGGAAACCATGTAACCAAATGAGCAACAGAAAAAGTGAGAGATATTAAATGAAATACTTGGCTATAACAAAGACTTGTTCCATGTTTATAAACGTTATGACTGTATTTAGAGATAGTATATTTTGACAACAAAATAAACATTTGACAGTTAATATTTTATGGCCCAGTAGAAAAATCTTACACAAAATTAAACTGAATTTAAAAAAAATCTAAATCAGAATGTGCCAATGCTGAGGTTTTCACTAATCCAAACTGTTTTCATCTACTGCTGTATTCATAGTGGTGACACTTTTTAGAGATACTGCAAAAAAAATAATCTTTTTTTTTAATATGCCATTTTCCTGAGCTTCTTCAGGCTGCAAAATTGGACAGTTACCAGGTAAAAAATGGTTTTCCTGCAATGTATCCAGTATTCTTTTCACTATCCATGTTTAAAATAGACTGGCATTTGTTTTGCAATATTCTGGCACTTCAGCTTCCAGCTTTATGTGGAACCTGGAATTGCAAAGGACAGAACTGAAAGATGGAAAAGAAAAACAACTACTTTTTTAAACCACTGTAGCATGGTTTAGAGAAAGGTCATATTTGTGGTTCTTCATTTTATCTGACCCTGTCAATGGATCTCTGCACTAGTTAGAACCCTGGGTTTATCAGTTAGCATTTGTGATGTAGGCAAGTTGTATTAAGACAAGTGGGATTAATACCAGATTTGTGTAGGATTGAACAATGGCACATTTAAAATGTGGGGCGTCTCTGCCTAATGAGAGACAGCTGAGAGGTGTGGGTGGCCAGTTCTGCTCTCCTAGGAGAACTGTGTCATGAAGTCTGGCACATTTTTTTCCCCCTTTTGTAAAGTTGTATAAAAACTTTTGCCAGGCAAAGTACGTGTCTACTCCTTCTCCTACTGAAGTTGCTGGCAAAGCTCCCATTGATTTTAGTGGAAGCAAAGCTGGACACCAGCTGGACTTAGCCTCATTTTTTAAAGTGCTTTTTCCTAAGGGTGAATAAATGCCCCAGTGTACAAGTAACTCTTCTCTTGGGTGTCATATTTTATTGGTGAAAATATATCAGTTTCAGCTATCAGTTGGCTGTTGTAAGATATTGCTATAAAAGATCAAAACTAGGAAAATGCTCACTCTGTGTAAAAACAAACAAACAACGCCCAAAGCAAACAACCTCCCCAACCCCATAAGCCCCCTGGAAGTTGCTGGCATCATGAAGACAGCATATTTCTACTTTGAGGTTATAGGAGGAGTTCAGACTGCAAGGTTCTGTTCTAAGCACATGCTTGTGTAACACTGTGCACATGGTAGCTGTATGCCCGTTGATCCGTTTCGGAGCTGAAATGATGTCTATGTCATCTTCCTCGTCCTTCCCCTTACTTTATTTCATTGCCAAAGGAAATAAAGGAACAAAGTAGTATAAAAATGGGCAAAAGACAACAAAAAATCATCCCACAGCAGACACTCAGATCAAGCAAAACAGAAATTTCATTTATAAATGATGAGAAGAAATGTGTAGGTGTTTTTTTTAAACAATCTTCATAGAAAGTCAGGCTTCAAACCTCATCTATATTTACTACAGGAAAAGGTGGCATGTTATCTTCATAGATTATGTGAATGACATATTTTTTGTCACCCAGCTCATTCTCCTAATGTAGACCGCAAGATCTTCAAATAGTCTCTGTCTGGGAACCCACCCAGTCATGATTTAGTAACTGTGAGCAATAGAGACTCTATCACACCTCTTCGTAAGATGTTCCAATAGCTAAATGCATTTACTCTTGCAGGAAGGAGGATGGGGGGGATTGGGGGATGGGGAGGACGAACAATAGTAACCCACGAATGGAAAAAATCAGCCCTTTCTACCTCTTTACTAGCTTCTCACCATTGCATCTTACACCTTTATCTTGTAGGCTGAAGTCATCCATTATCAGATTTCTCATGCAGATAGTCAGAAACGGAGTTCATGTAGTTCATGTTTAGACTGATAAGCTCAGTAGATTGAAAGCCTTGAATTTCTGATGAGAAGATTATTTTCTAATCACTCTTGTAGAGCTTCTCCAAACCTAATCCAATTTGTCAGCATTCTTCTTTTGATGCAGAATTCCTACAGTAACATGCCTCTGCATGTAGAGAAGTAAGGTAGTTTCACAAATCCTTCTCAATAGCTCTGGTTGTAATTGCCAGAATCATGTGATTTTGGGAGATATCATTCTGCTGATTTTTGTCCAAAGACTTCAGTTCTTCCTTAGAGTCATATCCTCCTAGAGAAGAGTCATATATTTTATGATACTCTTTATTCTATTCTCACTATATTTGTAACTAGACATAAAAAGATCTGGACATTGTGAGAATCACATTGTTTACTTCTACTCAGTTTAATGAATGATGCCTAAACTGTTTATCAGTGACCTGACCTCATCCAAGTTTTCTTTTTGTGTCCTATGAAAAAGCTTTTAAGGATTATATTCTATATTCTTCCATTTGATTCAAAAATAAAAATCAGGTAGATAATTATTGCTCAGGCGACCTTATTGCTCTCTACAGGTACCTTAAAGGAGGCTGTAGCGAGGTGGGGGTTGGCCTGTTCTCCCACGTGCCTGGTGACAGGACAAGGGGGAATAGGCTTAAGTTGCGCCAGGGGAGTTTTAGGTTAGATGTTAGGAAGAACTACTTTACCGAAAGGGTTGTTAGACACTGGAACAGGCTGCCCAGGGAAGTGGTGGAGTCACCATCCCTGGAAGTCTTTAAAAGCCGTTTAGATGTAGAGCTTAGGGTTATGGTTTAGTGGGGACTGTTAGTGTTAGGTCAGTGGTTGGACTTGATGATCTTGAGGTCTCTTCCAACCTAGAAATTCTGTGATTCTGTGAATAAATATTTTCTGAGTTGCCCATTACAAGTCTGTGCACTCGTTTATGTTTTCTTGCTTTAAGTTGCAAATTGAGTTCTGTCATAGCTGTTAATGCATTTAGTACGTATCATTGTGGGGCTATAGCACTGTAATTTTTCAATAAAAAAATTGGCCTTACAGGATTGTGTCACACCAGCACTTTATCAGACGTCACCAGAGTGATATTTTCACCATGAGCAAAAACACAGAAGATAATCAACAGAAGTTGGAGAAGGTCTATTTCTCTTAAACTCATAGTGAGGCAATTATTATGACATGATATTATAACTACTGCTGATTTATAGTACCTTGCTTTAATTATGTATTAATGGAGCTCAAAATCATCCATTCCTTTGTTTTGCCCAGAATTGATACCAAACTCATAGTTTATATTTTATCTAGGTCATCCTGATTACATTTTCTAAGAGTGTCATGGCACACTAGATTTCTCTTAGTTCTCTGTTATTTTGTTTCTGTTCCAAACCTGTTGAAAACCTGCATTAGTAGACTAGAGGTCCCAAACAGGTCCTCTGTAATATTTGGCTACAAGTTATTGAAATCTGAAGATTTAATGTGCCTAACATTCATGCATCCACCTGGATTAATACAGGAATATAGTCACATCATCCACTGTGTAAGAGAAATATTTGTTGGACATGACTGCCTTTTCTGTGTTGCCACTGATTTGAACATTTCCACCTCATTATTTTAATGTCAGTGAAAACCAGAAGAGATCCCCAGACCTATAGACCAGACCTATAGACCATAGATCTCCCCAGACCTATAATGATCACAGACTATAACGTATCATTCAAATTCCTTATGCAGTCTGCAAGTTGTATGAGGCAGGACAAATAATTCTGGCACAGTTATACAGGGGACTGTATAAAGTTTAAAGACCAACTAGTATAATGAAATATGGACTGAGAAAAACGTAACTTGTTTGTGTCTACGTGTTCCTATTGGAGTAATTTTTCCCTATTGGAAACTTTTGTTTGTCAATCCCTAGCTATTTTAAACTGCAACAATAACCAGTTGTTGCTTTCTTGTGTCCTCAGTCTTTATCCTAGCTTTTGTTAGAGACAATGCGGTGGTATTCATGTGTAACAATAAGACTGTTATGTTTCATTGTGTGTTTTTTTTTCAGGGCTATACAATGTTCTAGCCATTATAGAAGAATTGCAGTCAGCTGAGTGATGTTTACATACCATTTCCATACCCTAATAAGAGGTATAAAGAAAAGTTTATTGTAGCCAGCAGGGGAGAGATTCAGCTTGGAAGACCAGGACTTCTGTTGTGTGAAGAAACATAGTCAAGGGAAGGCAGCACTGTGCTGCCTAGTGTGCTTTTATTTTTGACCTCTGCTTCAGTAATGTGAGTGTCAGTAATGGTTGCTGCAAACTGCTTATTCATACTACTGTTGCACTCATTTGCTTTTGGGCAATGTTAATTCTGTGGGTGTACTAAGTTAGGAAATTGTTTACAAGGACATCAGTGACATGGCTGTCTTGCTTGCCCTGGTAGCAGTTTGTCTCATCCACCTGATGGGGCAGTTCTTTACTGTGTTTTTTGCCATTCCCATAGAAGCATACCCAGGCACCCACACCAGCAGTATCAGCACATGTTCTGAGAGCAGGGTCTTTTCAGCATTTTCCTCACGCCATCATGCACTGGGGGTGACTCGCATTTCTGATACATTGTGTAAGCATTTGTGCATTCCTCACCTCCAGTACATGTTGCTGGGCTGCAGAAAAACTGTTTCCGCTCTTTGTAGTGGCAGCTAAATTTCACAAGAAACTTAATGACTTGGGGAAGTCTCATGGCTGCCCAAGGTCATCACAAGGGAGCTTGCAAATGTGGGGCTGAGACTGAGGGTGCGTTTCTGACACAACTGTCAGACAAAGCAGAGGTTCCATTCCTGCTTTTCAAGTACAATGCCCTTGACTTTTGACAGGCTTCTGAGAACTGAAAGTGTTGTCTGGATTCACAGGAGGTTGAGAGAGAGACAAAGGGAGGGAGAGAGAGCAGGAATCCTTATAAAGAAGACTTGTTCCTTGGAGCAAGAAATGAAGTCCATGCCTTAGTTTGGGTACAATCAGGGCAAGATTCCTCATTCCATAGCCAGCTGGAGAAATGTATTCTTATTACTGCTCCTCCTGTTGTCTTTGAAGGTAGCAAGGCAGGAAAAAAGATCTGAGATATGCCAAATGTTACTTTTTACCAGGCAAAAAGACCCAAGCGCTATATCATTCAGGTTATTAGTCAAATGCTATTTCATGGTCTTTAACATTCTTCCTGATAAAATAAAGGCTGTTTTGATTGAACAATAAAACTTGTGACCATGGGTGTTATTCTTAACACTATATAGATGGTTTTTGGTGTTTCTTCCCATGACCGTACTGTGGCTGTTTATATAATTTACCATGGTGCTCTGTTAGCCAACAATAAATTGCATAGACTGCTGGTTTAGGATGTTGACTCAAGCTTAGTGGTTAAGCCAATGGTATGGCAAATACCAGCCTTTCTTATTAAAAGCATGTCTCACTGCAGTGCCTATTTCTGAGTCCTGGTCCAGTGTTATGAAGAGTTTCTCCTCTTTGATCCTATTTGTATGACACAGTTTCATGATTCTGTGATATATACACCTGAGAGAATTTGAAAAGACTTTAAGTTCTTAGTCCGTGTTTCTCACTTCTTCAGTAATATGTTTGGCTTCTTTATGGGATGTGGGAAATGAGGTTCACTTTCCTGTAAGACACTGAAGTTAGGTCACAACTAGGGACAGGATGTTGAGCAGAAGGTGGCACACTTAGAAATCTTGAAATTTCTTATGAGCTACCCTAGTGTATTTTGCCCATGCATGCAGGGTTGAACCCCATTGCAAACTAGGCTAGGAAAGAATCTGTCTCCATGTGTGGTCCTCAGAGATTTCTGGTTCTTGGTCTTCCTCTGTAATGTAGACCACAGCTGGCTTAAGCTTACCTGAAAAATTCACCTAATAAATTCCTTGGCACTGCAGATGTGTAGGTGATGCTTTTATTTTTCTTGCAGCTATTGTGTTTATGGCTTTTGATTTTTTTAATATGGGTCTTGCAATTTTCCTGGCTGATCGAGAGAACTTTGTATAGACTATTATCAAATGAAAACATCAGAATGTGAGAACTAGGAAAGAATGTTTTGCATTGTCAACCTATGTACACAGAATATTGCATTCTGACACCTGTTTGAGGTGGACAAGCCCATTGTTTTTGAGGTACGTGAAGCAATGAAACCATGAAGTGGCATGTGCCTGCCTTTGGAAATACTGCTAAGTTGACAGAGATGTGTGTGGATAGTGCTTTCTGAGGTATCTCTGGGACTTACTTCCCCACTGCTTGGTTCCTGGTGCCTGTGGTGATAACGGTGGTGAATTAATTGAAAAGTTGATGGTCACACTAACATGCAGGTGCTGATGAGCTGGTAAATACTGAGAATGCTTCTGGTGCACATATTTTTAAGACCTGTTTTTCATTAAAGACAGTAGGTGAGTAAATGTAAGGAAGAAGTAGTCTCATTTTTCTGCTAACTGTTGAAATGAATGATTTTTCTCCTTCTGTGGTAATCATCAGAGGTCTTGCCATACTTTTTTTTAAATAAAATCTTAGGTTGTGCATACGCCTACAGTTATTGTCACCTGATGACTCTATAAAGCTGAGTGTTGACTGCAGGTGTTCCCAGGAGACCAAAGGCAAAATGAAAATGCCAAGTAGTTGGTACCCCCACTCTTAATTCAGTGTGTCTTGTGTTGCAGAACATATGCAAAATGAAAGAGAAGTTCTTCAGAGAGCTGCATGCAAATATTAACTGGTTGTGGTTTTGGAAGTAAAGGAACAAGGAGATACAGAGAATGCTTTTTAAGCTCTTCTATCAAATGTCATATCTCTGTTTTAATATTTCATGTGATGTGGCTTCTTTCAGATGATCAGATGGATTATATGAGATCAGAGAAAAGGGAGTGATACTATTCAGATACAGAAAACAGAAAGTACTGCCGTGACAGGGGAGAGCACAGACTACAGAGCATTAGTTCTTTGTAAAATGTGTTTCAAAATCTACATATTCCAGATATCCAGTAAAAAATATTGAGGTAGAAGTATTTGATTTATAATCAATAAGTTTAAAATAGACTTCAAAGAAAGCTTTTACAACAGTATCTTAGAATTCTTGCAATGAAATTTGTTAGATAAGACCATTAGATGCTTGTTTTCTGGACAACTTTACCATTTGTATGCTTAAAAATTATAAAGGAAAGACACAATATAAAAAAATTATAAAGGAAAGACTTAATAAATTATGTATCAATATTAAACAGCTTGCTTTTCAAACAAAGGAAACTGGCCACTACTGTAGTTTCTTCTGCTATTTTTATCTTTCTCTTACAGGGCAACAATTTAAGGAAAATACTCCTATACCGCTACTTCAAAGGAGAATATGGAAGTGGTGTGAATGGGCCTCTGTCTGCCAGCTACAGCAAAACTGCACAAGTGGGAGGTAAATCAACACACATCATTTAAGAGAAACAAAACTAGCAGCACCATTTCTCCTAAAAGGCACATTGGAAGTGTTCCAGGGATTTAGCTAGTAAATAAATCAAGTCTGTAACCAGTTAGAAGAGAGGTAGTATCAGACTTTTCCTGTTTTTAAGTTGCATGCACCTGCCTCAGATGGCTGATGAGCATTTGGCAGCACTGAAGGGCTAACCCACTAACCCACCCCCAAATCAATCATTTAATTCAATTCCAATTGGTAACACCATTTGCTAGTAAATTCACATCCAGGAAAACCGCAAAGCATGCAACATTTGTACAAATATACTTCTGTTTCTGGAAATCAAACAACTTTTTGAAATTCCAGATCCTTTATTAATACATGAAAAAATAAGAAAAAAAAAAAAGTGAAGTGAAAAAAAAAATATTGGTACTACTTTGTTTAAAACAGTACCATATTTTTCCTGATGTAGTTGATGCAGTTACATTTGTTTAAATGTGTGTATAGCAGGAAAGATAATCTGTAATAATAAAAGATGGTTGATTTAATGAGTTGATACAAAATCCCTCAAAATCACACCTTAAATTAAATTGGATTAACTCCAGTCTCAGTTCTTAGAGAACATCATGATGTTGCTGGTCTAGGAATTAGACTGACAAAAACATTTAGCTAGAAGGTCATACTGATAAGTGGAGTGAATTTACTGGTATACAATCCTTGTACATATTGGACCTGTGACTGAAAAACAGATTTAAAAGTGTTTTTAGACCACTGATCATACAAATTTTTGTGTATGCAACAGTGGAATTAAAAAAGGGGGTTCTATGGACAAAGCAGTGTTGTTTCCAACTTTATTTCAGACTTTATTGTCTGAATATTAGAACAGCGGTTTGGGGTTTTGTTTTATTCCTTATTCTTGGAGCTGAACACTGTACTTTCACACAAAAATCTTGTTTGTATCAAGGGGAATTTTGTCCCAAACAGAATTTCAAGATTAAATGTATTACATTGCTACTGTATGCGTAAGGCGATTTTTACTAATAGATTTGTTTCCACATATACACGTGAAACAAACATTGTATTTATTTGTCTGATTTGCAGGTGGATTTGCAGGACAAGACTCAGATAAGTCTGGCGTATCCATGTTTGATATTCAGTGCCTTCTGGATAAAGAAGGTGCATCAGAACTAGTCATAGATGTTATAGTAAATACCAAAAATGACAGAATTTTCTCAGAAGGCATTTTGCTTGGTATTGCACTGCTTGAAGGTGGAAACACACAAACACAGGTACTTGTTTCATTTACTTATTCACATGTTGCTTTGTAGTCTGGAGACAAATAAAAAGAACATTCTTGCAGTGAGTTCTGTAGGAATTTTATCACTATAAAATGTATTCCTAAAATGCAGATGTAAATAAGCCCTGTTATTATACAGTATCTCATAGTGTAGACTCTTCAATAGAAGAAATCATTTTTCAACTGTCCTTTTCTAGGGAGTACAGTGCTTCTTTTAATCAGGTCTTTACCGTATGAACATTATATCCAGATATTTCAAGGTTCATATTGTAAATTTAATAATTACAATACTTCAATACTTTCAGGTTTAAAATAGCAAAAAAAAAAAAAAATATCTGGAAACATTTGAGGCATTTTTTCAAAATCTTCAGAGAGAAAAATTGGCCATTTGGCCAATTGGTCTATGGAATATTCCATTCCATAGGAAATATCAGTTTTAAACTATGGATTCTAGTTTTTGTGAATATCACTCTCACACAACTTTAGCCAAATAAGATGACTGTTTATTCTTATTCTATCTATGATCAACAATGATACCATAAGAGAGGAGAGATGGCATAAATCTCTCCCTGCATTTCCACATATCTCATCATTGCCTGTGAAGGGAACCTAAGTAACCAACTTATACCTCATTTCAAGACTATGAAAGTTAAATGAGAGGAATCCCATCCTATATCTCTATTCTGTAAAAAAGACAGTGCAATCTGCCACCCTTACAGTGAGTCCAGAAAGTGTTAAAGAAGTGAGATGTTGTTGCAGCTTTCTAAAATGAATTGTTAGGGAATTGTAAAAGGACTTAACTTGTGAGACAGAGGTTTGTAAACTGCTGGAAACGGTACTCAGCCTGCTTGACAGTAATACTAAGGGATGGGACTTAAAAACCTAAAATATTAATTCCAGTTCTGTGACTGTGAAGAACTAAGAATGTGTACAGGCTAAGTAAGCTGTAACATTACATGTAAATGTAGATGTTTCATGGTTCCCCTTGTAGTTACATAATACAAAATACTTTCACTATTATGTATAAATGGAATATTGTAACTCCGGAATGCCTGGAGAAATGGAGACTGTCACGAAGTAATTTAATTTCAGTGTAATATTGTGACATTTGAAAGATTGTAAATAATACTGTTCACCATTTTAGCTAAATGTAAAAATATTATGATCAATATTCGTTACCAACCCTGTGTATCACTTTGTGAAAGAACTAGTTATGCAGTGGCCACCATTTTTTCTGTGTAAGTGAAGTAATGATTCATTATATGTTTCACAAAAGTAGTGTTTTGTTTTTTATTTCTTAGAAGAATGATAGCTTGAGTGTCTTTTTTTTTTTTCCTTCAGTATTCAACTTACCAGCAACTGAAGGAGCAAAAAAAGTCAGAAAAATTCTTTAAAGTCCTCTATGACCGCATGAAAGCTGCTCAGCAAGAGATACGATCAACAGTGACAGTGAACACTATTGATTTGGGGAGCAAAAAGAAAGATGATGATAGTGACCTAACCATATCTGTTCCCAAAAAGAGAGGTAAGGAGGCACCCATGTAAAAGAGGGAAGAGGGTAGTGCATTACATTCAAGCTGCATGTATTGCACCACTGATAATATCTTGCATTGATCAAGACGATTTAACAGTAATCATTACTAATTTGCCTCATTTGCCTATTTTTCTCTAAATTGCAGCCCATAATTAAAGTGGTTACATGGAATTATCATTGATGAAGTCAGTGAAACGATGACGATTTACACCAGTAGAAGATATAGACCCAAATTTTTAGAGAAGCAGAAGTAGAGGCTGCTGCTAATGGGGCTATTTCACAAGAGCAAGCACAGGAACTGATTTCTCACCCTGTGGTCTTTCCATTGTTCTCATCATTTATTGTATATAGAAGAGAAATAGTAGGGCTTTTTGTTTTAATGTTCTACTTAATTCTTGTTTGTGGTTTATTTGGAACATACTATCCCTGCATGAATGTTGCTTTGATATTCTTTGTAAGTTGCCTAGAGGTCTTCAAAAAGTTAGGCACCAAAAAAGAAAAAGTTGCATTCATTATTACAGTTTTTTCTTCTTCTTTTTTTTTTTTTTCCCCGTTTAATAAAACAAGGGAAAACAGCTTCAAAAATTAAGGAAAACTATCTTCTTTTCAGTGAAGGATTCAACACTGCATCTGAAAGAGGGTATGAAAGGTCAGCTAACAGAAGCATCTTCTGCAACATCCAAGGCTTACTCTGTATATAGAAGAGAAATGGACCCAGAAATAGATCTTATGGGCTCAGGAACAGATGCTGCAAATGCAGAAGAGAAGTCCACAGAAGAAGCAATAATGAGTCCTGCTATTGCAATCATGCAGCCAATACTGAGATTTCTTCAGCTGCTGTGTGAGAACCACAACCGAGAGCTCCAGGTAAAGTGTTTCTGAGCAGAGTTGCAAAAGAAGTACTACAGGAGCTGGAACTTCATGAAGGAAGTAGAACATGCCTTTGCCTGGCTCCTATTACAGAATAAGAGTGTCTAAAATATTATTTTGGCCTAAAGGATAAAATAACCCTTTTCAAGAACTGTCTGCATGTTCAGTTTAAGTGCATGTTTATGCCCTCAGAGTAGCTTGGGGACCTTAACATAGCCACATGGAATTGAGAGGTTTCAAAAAGTTCCTGTTAATATGGTTTCTTTGCACAAATGGCGGGTCACTTACCACAGGCTTGAAGATTCCAGGAAGTTTCTGGACAAAGTTTGGGTACTGCTCTTTTCCCTAGATATTATGATTAAAGGCTGCAAAATGCAACATGAGTCCCTGCTATCAGTTCCTCTGGTAAAAATTACTGTCCCCTTAGCAACTTTTGCAAAATGAATTTTCTCTAAATATGCCTCAGTGTATTGTCCAGTAGACTCACTGAAAGTAATGCTGGTAATGCCTTGAAGTAAACTACTGTTCTTCACTGACACTGTTATGGAGCAGTATGAATGCACTGCTCTACCTGCCCAGCTATGGGGCAAGAACTTCCCAAACAAAGGATCATGATAAACAGATGGTTGGGGTCAGGCATGCAGGATGTCTGTAAGACAGGTGTTTGCAGATGTTTGCAAAGTTCATGTTTCTAAGTCCTCCTTTCTCTACTGACTTAATCAAATGATAGTTCTCAACCACTGCACTAAAACGTAATGTATTTTCTACAGTGTAGTGTACTTCAGTGCTAAGGTAGACTAATCATGTGGTTATAAATTGTACCTTGCAGAAATTTCATGAAAAAGACCGTGTGTTTGACATGACTCTAACAGTCTTTCCTTTTTTTTTCTTTTTTTTTTTTTTTAAACGATCCTTTTCTCCATCCACCAGAATTTTCTAAGACATCAGAACAATAAAACAAATTACAACCTTGTTTGTGAGACCCTTCAGTTTTTGGACTGTATCTGTGGAAGCACCACAGGTGGATTAGGCTTACTAGGGCTTTATATCAATGAGAGGAACGTGGCTCTTGTGAACCAGACATTGGAAAGCTTGACTGAATATTGCCAAGGTCCATGCCATGAAAATCAGGTAGGCCTTGAATAACTGCTGGATGCAAAAGTATCTAATTGAATGTGTGGTATCTTTGTGCTTATCATAAACTCTTCAATGTTCTTAATAACAAGTTCACTTGCAATTACTGTGACTAAGCTGAACACATGTTCATCGCAGTCTACAACTTCCTCGTAAGGGGGTGTCGAGAGGCAGGAGACCTTTTCTCCATTAACACTAGCGACAGGACCCGCGGGAACGGGGTTAAGCTGAAGCAGGGGAAGTTTAGGCTTGACATCAGGAGGGGGTTCTTCACAGAGAGAGTGGTTGCACACTGGAACAGGCTCCCCAGGGAAGTGGTCACTGCACCGAGCCTGACTGAATTTAAGAAGAGATTGGACTGTGCGCTTAGTCACATGGTCTGAACTTTTGGGTAGACCTGTGCGGTGTCAAGAGTTGGACTTGATGATCCTTAAGGGTCCCTTCCAACTCAGGATATTCTATGATTCTGTGATTCTATGACATGTCAAACCTGCATAAGAACTGATAAATTCTTTCAAATCAGAACTAAAATCAGACTCTTCCTGTAGAATGTCAGCTTACATGTAGGGTTTCCAGTCCTTTTGGAGAGTTTTATGTCTTATGTCAGTGGGTCCATGGTTTAAATCTCACTTTATGAAACTTTGGATTTCAAGTCACAATTGTAGAAAGTACATTGCATACACTACTGTGATGGTTTTGTTTGTTTGTTTGTTTTTGTTCTGTTTTGTTTTTCCACTTTCATTCATTTTGCCTTTGTTTTTTATATCGTTTGCTAATATTTACTTCCCTGATTTAACCTAACTGCCACAGAGTTTAACTTACTGTTTTGCTATATTACCTATCAGCACTTTTAATTATGATATCAGTAGGAAAATGAATGAGGCTGAAGACCATGTTTCTAATCAAATATATAGTTCTGTGCCTTGCTTGATGCAGACTTTTTAACTGTGGCTGTTGGTAGATGTCTCTATGGTGCTATGCTGAGGCAAGTAAAGAATGTACTTATATGCTGCTGTAATTGATTTGAAGAGAACAAAACCGTAGTAGAGTTGTCTGGATGAAATTTCAGAATTTTCACTATGGATTAGGAATGGAAAAATCAAAGTGGGCAAAAATACAGACACAATCTATTCTTGGTAGTAGAAATAGTTGAAGAAGTACATAGAGTATTAATGCTCATTCATTAACGTGCACAAATGAAGTGCAAAGTGCTTTTATCACTGTTGCTGGTAATCAACTGCCTTTACTTAAAACTTTAAAAACAAGCAAAGAAGTAAAAGTATTTTAGTGGGCTAAATTTTAAACAGTCATATTTGATCCAGTAACGAATGGGGAAAAACATTTGCAAAAAAGAGTAATTACAGGACTAGAAATGAGGAAAAACGGTTCTCAAGTTAATTTGTTCTCTAACATTACAGAGGAACACTGATAATGCAAGGGAATGATTAGTTAGACTTATTATTTAGGCTTACCTGCTGCTGGGAAGTCACTCAGGATTACAGTTATGCTTGTGTACACCAACTGAAAATCTCATTCAGTGTATTTCAAAGGCAAATGCTCCACACTGTCATTTTCATCTGCTTTTTTGTTGTTGGTGGTGTTTTTTTGTTTTGTTTTGTTTTTTTTTTTTTTTGTTCGTTTTTTTTTTGTTTGTTTGTTTGTTTGTTTGGTGTTTTGTTTTTTTTTTTTTTCATCTCTCAAGCTTTCTGGAAAACTTCTCCTTTCCTATTGTTCTGTAAACCTGTTAGAAAAAAAATACCATACGCTTATACAGCTGACATTTATTTATGTGGCTTAGAAGGTCCAGAACTCCAGCTGTAAAAGCACTGGGGAAGTACAGTTGATCATATTTACAGTTTTGATTTCTGTGTGCAGAAATGTCCTTGTGTGCAGCATATGTCCAAATGAGTGTAGATAACCTTATTCTTTGCAAACAGGTTATGCTATAAGACAATGATATTAATGCTGGTTGCTGAATGCAAATTTAGAATTTGAGTGTGCAAATTTGATTCAAGTGTGTCTTTTATGTTTGTATCTGTGTGTCCAGCCAAATCTGGCAGTGCTCCTGTGGCTTGCTGTCTCTAACTTGTACCACTTGCTGCCTAATCCTGCATGACTCACTGCAAGCAAATTTTAGCTTGCACCACTTTTTTTCCAGTTGTATACCTCACTATTGGCAGTGTTGGGATTAGTTCTGTGCACCAAGTCTTCCTCAGCACAACTTGTGGCACGTTTTCAGGCTGCTCTGCTTTGGCTGGGAGGTTCATTGTAATCACAGGGTTATTCAAGTTTTGCACCCTTGCTTTGGAAATTTGCTGATGCACATATTCTCTCTCTCTCCCCTCCTCACCCCTTCTTTTCTTTCCCTGTCTCCCTCCTCTCTCTATGACTGTTCTCTTCTCTTATTTTAGACCTGCATAGCCACCCATGAATCTAATGGGATTGATATTATAATTGCACTCATCTTGAATGACATAAACCCTCTTGGCAAATACTGCATGGACTTGGTGCTTCAGCTAAAGGTACAGTAAATGTAAATTTGTTTATTTAAATTTGAGTATTAAAAGAAGACATACCTATGCAAGAGCTCTAGGTGACCTGACATTTACTTAGTCTTATCATAGCATGATATACTCAGCAGCCCTGAAAAACAAGTGGTGCAAATAAATTCAAATCAGCTTAATCCACTTCACTCCTTCTACAATAGAACTTTTGGCCAACTGTTGTGTTTGGGAGTACACCCTCAGCTTTTTTGAAAGAATCCTGTCAAATAGACATGATGTAGCTAGCATGAAGAGTCCACATGGTGGGCACAAAATCTCATTGGATTGATAAACAGGTATACTGTTAAGGCAATGTAACATCAGGCATTCTCTGTATATACTGAGTTCTGTGATTCTGTAGACTAAAACAAAATATTTGAGAAGGAGATGTTGTGAAAAAAAATTATATCAGATGACCTGTAATTAAGATGTCAAATGAAGTTGACAATGTGATTAAATTAAATTACATTTTATTTCCCTTCTCAGTGTTCTCTGAGGGAATGGTGAAGTGTATAGTGGGACTGCTTGAATTTTGTTTTGTATTCTCTTGAGAATTGGATAGGTTCATAGATAAGTTTCTCTGGTCTGTGTGCCATCACATGCAGAGGGAAACTTTGCAGCTATACTGTCTGCCAAGTAGGGTAGAACATGTCCAGAAAGAGCTTTAGATTATTGTCTTTTCTTGCCTTCTGAATGAAGTATTTCCATTGCAGATGGTCTGTTTCCTCCCCAAAACCAGCAAATACTTTGTGGTAGCTGCATTGCATCATATTGGCAACATTATGGATGTCTAATAAAATAATTAATATAGTCATGTATCATGTACAATGAAACATTGAATCAACAATGTTTTACACATGATTTTAATAACTGTAATTACATGTTTGAATGGCAGTATAATTCAAGTCCTCCTCGAGCAAAACGCTTAAGCAGACATTTAACTTTGAACTTGGAGATAGTTCTTTTGAAGTCCAAATTTCAGTCTCTGTAAAGACCTAGCTACGTTCACTCCAGTGCCATTTTGATTTGCTGTTACCACAAAACTCGAAAATGTTTGTAAAACGTCTTTTCTATCTAATTCCCAAGACTGGAGTTTATTGGCATTGCTACAATGACCAGTTTGGCCATTTTCATGGGACACTATTTATGCCTCACTTACTTAAATAGCAGAAGTGAATGATATCAAAGGGTCAAATTGAGGAACTGATTATGGTGTTACAAAATCAGTGTCATTTAAGTTAGAACGGACATGTGGAGGTCACATAGCCAACACCTCCACTCAAGCAAGGTCAGCTAGAGCAGGTGACCAGTTGAGTTTTATTATCTCCAAGGACAGAGATGCCACAACCCATCTGGGCAAACTTCCAGTGTTTGACCAACTTCAAAGTAAAAGAGTGTTAAGATGGAATTTCATTTATGTTTTAATTTGTGTCCATTACCTCTTGTGCTGTCACTGAGCACTACTGAGAAGAGCCTGGCTCCTTCTTCATTCTCTGCCATCAGGTATTTTTACTTGATAATACTTTATACTGACAAGATTCCCCTGAGCCCTCTCTTTTCCAGGCTGAACAGTCCCAGCTCCCCTCAGCCACTCCTAATGGAAAACTCATTTAACAGAGCAGCTCTTTGCTGGACTTGTTCTTGTAAGTCCATATTGTGTTTGTATTATGGAGCCCAGAACTGGATACAGTACTGAGCTAGATGTGATGTCAAGAGTTAGATGCAAATTAGGAAGTTACCGGTGTGTGTTTTTTTTTGTTTGTTTGTTTCTTTGTTTTTTTGTGAGTGACAATACATCCAAGTAATACAGCACTGAGTTTACCAGGTAATGTTTAGCCCTGGCAGTCTGTCAGTGCTTATAGACAACTCAGAAGTTGTAGATTTTGCAGTGAAAATACAAAATTTCAAGTATATAGTCCCACACATGCTTAAAAACACATTTAGATGCTTTTTTCATGGAACACTACATACTGAACTCATACCCCTTTAACCAAAGCAAAGGCCACGCAGAATTATATTTTCGCATATCGTCCTAATTTGTCTTGTTTTGCACATACTTTGTGATGTGGTATTTAATTACATCTTCATGGATTATATTTTCCACTGGACTTTGGAATCATTTGGTGAGCAGGATAGACAATGTTCATTGAACGAACAGATGTCCAATGTTCTGTTCTGCCTTTTGTTATTTGTTATGACCTTCCCAGCCTTTCTTGCTGACTAGTATTTAAGACCTGGTACAGCATATGATCTCAATATCTGCCACTCTGAGTAGTGGCAGGATGAAGAGACATTGTCAGTCTAGTAGCCCATGCAATTCCCTGGAAAAGGGTAGAGAGACTAATAAATGTCGTTTTGGCTTTTCTTGTAGTACTCTATAAGATGAAATGGGAACCCAGGAAAAGAAAAATGAAGGCCAGAAGTATTTGATATATCCATTTTGTAGCAACTGGGGACTGGTTCTTCATAGTACTAATATGTTCTGAAGAATTTTATGTTCTGTTTTCAAAGTATTGGACCTCTTTTCACCACTAATATCTGGGAATAGAAGCCAGGGTCTCATGGTTCTTAAAGGCATGCAGAAAATGAGAAACAAGTGGTTAAACAAGCATCTCAAAGTCAGGTGTAAGTGATCAGATAGAGAAGGGGAAGGAGAAAGTGACTTTTGAGTCAGAAATTTCCTTCTTTGGGGCAAAAATCTAGAGGATGTGCCTGCTTGCTGTACTTCTAGGTACACCACTTTTTCAGTCAGTAGCAAGAAGCTGGCTACTAATGGTAGTAAGATCAACCCACCCTTTACCTTTCTTCACTTCACAGAAGCTGCAGTAGGATTCTCTCCACCCTAAGGATTGCCTGCACTGGGAATGGCTTCAAGCCCTCCTCAGCCATGAACGAATAGACTGAGGCCTCTTTCCATTGTTTCCACTTTTTACTTCTCAAGCTTCCTGATAGCCTGTCTTGTCCCCTTCCCTTCTCATTCTGAGATCCTACCAGTGCTGCCACAACTGACTTGGTCACTCACCATTGTAAACAAACTCTGCAGCAGAATGCATCCAGTTTTTCAGAGCAGCGCCCTGCAAGGAGTCTTTCACTTTCTGTCTTTTCCTTCCCCCAATGCCATTCAATGTATTTGCTCAAGTTTCGCTATGTAGATTGCAAGGTGAAGGATCTGGCTAGACCTTTCTAGTGGACAGTCCTGATTTGATTTGAGAAAGAAAATGGAAAAATTCATATGGCATCCCATTATCCTTCAGCCAGACCCAGTCTGATCTTCTCATCTGTCGTTCTTTGTCCTTATCTCATTTTTGTGTTTGCAAGCTTAGTCTTCTCTCTCCTGGCTTTTCACTCAACTTCCAGTCTCCTCTCCTAGAAGGTCCTAGTTCCTTAGTCATGTGGGAATCATCATTCTATTCTTCCACTCTCCTTCCATCTTTCCTTTCTTCTGCTGCTGACTTTTAATCGTACAATCCTCCAGTTCTTTATCCAGCTGTCTTCATATAGTTGTATTGAGTTCTCCTCATGCATTCTCATATATTTTTCTCATTTTCACACATTCTGAAACTCAGTACCAGATATTTCCTTTTGTGCTGCCCATGAGATACTCTAGACTTAATTCAGTTGCACACAAAAGTACTATTTGAATTGCCTGTGTGCATCTTGCCTGGCTTCCAAGTGCTGCTCCACGAGAGTATGGGTTTCTTATTTCAGAAACCCACCCAAAGCTAGAAGCTATGGCATCAGACTTAGAAAATAGTTTCTAATTCTGTTTGGTTCACTGGCTTCAGGTGTTTTCCTAGCCAGTCCTACCTTCATCCATACTTCCTCTATTCCATTTTGTGTTTTCCTCCAGTAAACTTATGTCCATGTTCAGTCTCCCTTTTATCCAAGTTCTTCTTTCAACATCTTTCAAAGCAGGCAGTCCTTCCCTCCACGTTCCATAAACCTCGGCAAGTACTTGTGAGCAAACACAGACTGGAAACTGCTCGGAAGTATCTGTTGTTCCCCATGCTGGAGCATACTATTCAGAAGTACCTTGTCAGGCTGGAGAAATAATCTGATAAGAACCTCACGAAATTGGAAAAAGGCAAACACAAAGTCCTGCATCTGGGATGGATTAATCTGTGCAATAGTACAGGCAGAGTACTAAATGACTGAAAAGCAGCTTTGTAGAAATAGATGGTTGTCCTGGTTGAGAAGTTAAGCATGAGTCAGCAGTATACCCTTGTAGCAGGAAACCCAACCACATCTTGGGCTGTATTTGCGGGAGTGCAGCCAGCAGGTTGAGGGAAGTGATCTTTCACTTTTGTTTGACACTAGACTGCATCTGAAGTACCTTGCCTATTTGGGAGCTCTGTGGTGTGGGAAAGGCATTGAGGTACTGGACTGATTGCAGTGGAGTGCTGTTAAACTGATGTATGAGGTAACAGGTTCAGCCTGCACCAGAGATGGCTTCAAGGAGACCTCTTGATGCAACCACCACAGGAGTAGCACAGAAAAGGTACAGCCAGACGTCTCTCGGAGATGCGTAGTGGAAAGGTGGGGGACAATGAACACAAGCTAGAGTGTGGGAAACTCTAATTAGATACAAGAAAAAATTATTTTCTTGTGAAGGTCATCAAGCTGGGAACTGGTGCCCAGGCAGGATGTGAGGTCCTTCTTTGGAGGTGTTCAGACCTCAGCTTCACACAGCCCTGTGCAGGGGCTTTGAGCAAGGGCTGGGGCTGCTGAAAAGATCAGTCTAGAGGCAAGCCTTGAACACATGTCTTTGTGGTCCAACCTGCCTGATTCTGTGCAGAATCTTTTTGTAACAAAAAGAAAGCCAGTGGGCTTTTAATTGTGAAAATCTAGAAAGTTTCTACAGTGCAGTATTCAAATCATAATTTAAAAAATACTTACCAGTTGGACAAATTTTTCTGGGTACCCTGATGACTACAACTTGAATTGTTATGTTATCTTAGCCTCTAGTGCCCCACATTTTCAGCTCTGCTATCAAGAACTGGAGATACAAAGACTGCTTAAAACAGAAGTTCCTTGAACATGCGGAAAATAACATATTTTTTTTTGCCTCAGTCTCAAAAGCAACTGAACCCTTTCCCTCTGAAATTGTCCTTGCTAATTGTCTGAGGCACACCCTTGCTGTGAGAAATTTCAGTTTGAATTGCTAACATTTGGCAATAAGCAGCTGAGAACAAGGTTATATAACGGGTTTAGAGTTTTACTAGCTCCTAGCTGTACTGCAGTCTACATGCATGTAATCAAACAGCTCAGTCTGCTGTTGGGAGTGAGGAGGGGATGTTCCCCAATGGTACATGCAACATGTGGACCAAGGCAAACACACTGTGCCAGAAAGCAGTCAGTAGCTAAGAAGCCTCACCAAACAGGTGAATGTGGGCATGGTGTCTCTGTAGTTTACAAATATGAACAGATTTAGCTCTTGTACCACCACCTCCAGCAAGGTGTTGAGTTACAGGGAAGTGAAACAACTTACCCAGAATCACACAGGAAGCTTCTGGCTGAGCTAGGAACTGAAGTGTTGTGCACTTTGTGAGGCCTGTTAAGGTGCTTAAACCTCCAAAACCATTCTTTCACTCCTATTCACAACAATTGATCTAACTGGAAGTAAGACACGTCTCCAAAGTCTAAAGAATTATTGGGTTATAGCTGCTGAAGCTCACGATATTTAATCTGTGGGAAAGATCTCAATTAAAAGCAACCTGTTGTCAGAGTGAAGGATATCTTTATACATTCCCCGAAGAATATATGATAGTGAAACAAAATTCCAGGAATGTATGAAAACAGTTTATTTTATAGCACTTCAAATAATAATGAATTAGGGTTTAGAAAAAACACAGGGGAAGAAAACCTGCCTGAATGATGAAACCTTTTGTCTAATACATTTTGTAATTACCTCTGCTGAGTATTGTTTTAACAGAATGCTGTGACAAAAATTGCTAGGTGGGCAATAAGAAAAGGAAATGGGATTTCATTTCTTGTGCACAGTATAGAACAGAACTATGTATTTAAGTCAGATTTTTTTTTAAATATTTAAAATGCTTCCTCAAATGTAGCATGCTGGGTTAGTTAGTCTTACAGTATGCTGACATTAAAATGGGAGAAAAACCCTATTAAATATGTCAGTAGAATAAAAGATGCAAGTAGTCTAAAATCTTAACCACTAAAAAAGTGGTCCCGGTAATCTCAATTAAAACAAATGCAAGGATCATTAATCCATGAAATAGATTTTAAATTTACATTAACTTGTTTTTGTATCTTTAGAACAATGCCTCCAAGCTCTTGCTGGCTATTATGGAAAGCAGGCATGACAGTGAGAACGCGGAAAGAATCCTTTTCAACATGAGACCAAGGGAACTGGTGAGAAAACTTCTGAATATTCATAAATCTTTGGCTGAAAAAAATCTGTCATTAAAACATTTTAAAATGATCTGCATCTAAGTTGAAGAGTTGGCAGCATATAGTGACACAATGTATCAGGATAGTACTCATTCACAAAAGTACTTTAAAAGGATCGAGTATGCATGATTTCAGTCTTTACGACTTCATTATTTTTATCCATTCCAAGCACTTTTCTGTAATTGTTTCTTAACTAAATTATCATACTCTGGTAGACTGTCTTCAAGTACACTTTGTCATGGGCTGGGAAATTAAGCTTGTACAGTTTGTGAAACAGTGCTAACAGAAATGTGTGCATATGCATTTATATATACATCTCATGAACAAACAACAAAAGTTACAAACAGTTATTGCTGTGTTTTGGAGTAGGTGTGATACTTGTATAGGTCTCCAAGAACGTTAAATAGATTGGAAGCCTGGAGAAATTGTTTCCAAACAAATGGACCATGTAGCAACAGTGACTGGGAAACCTGTTTTGTGGGGAGATCTGTGGGCATCAGCAGGATCAGGCCCTTTCTGGGGAATGGAGGACTTTTCCCCTTGTTTGGAATTACCCCAGTGCCCTGCCCAGATCTGTATCTTCCTTTCCTTTTTGGCTTTGTTTGTTGTTGTTTGTTTGTTTGTTTGTTTTTGTTTTGTTTCTGTTAAACTATAAGGAGAGCTCTGAGTTGCATTGCAGCCTGCTCTATCCACAGAGGGATCGCGCCTGCACTGTAAGTGCCAAAAGGCACTACCTGTGCTACCTGTTGATCTGTCTTTAAAACATCTGTGAAAATACCTTCTCAAAAAGACTCAACATTCCTGTTCCTTTCTCATGGTTGCAGTTTTGCTGACGAGAAGTGAAGCAGTTTGGAGCTTCATAACTACTTCAAGCTCTTCTTTATTCAGAAAGTGTTTTCCAGACTGCTCACTCTTCTTTTAGAACTGCAGGGCACCCATCCAAGCTTGTGCTGAACAAAGTGAATGTGTTCAAATACCGTTTGCTTTTTCCCTGAGGATGACATTTATTTAATCTCTCCTTGGTTCGGCTTGTGTTGCAGGTGGATGTGATGAAGAATGCATATAACCAAGGCCTAGAATGTGACCATGAGGAGGAGAATGGAGATGATGGCATCTCCCCAAAAGATGTTGGCCATAATATCTATATTTTGGCACATCAGGTATGTCTTGTTGTGAAACCACTTCCAGAAAAGTGTTAAATGCTTAAATTCCACACAAAACTTGTATGATCAAAAATCCTTTCTTGTGATTTCTGTCTCACATTTGTGTACTACATGATCTTAGCTGGAAAGCTGCTGATAGCAGGACAAGTAAGCAGTCTCACTGTAAGAGTAGGCAGTATGAGGAATTTAGTAAGCACTATTTGTGTGAAATAATAATGTAGAGCAGAGCAATTAATGTACACATAGCTTTGTCTTTCGTTAACAGATCACATATATCAAATCATAAATCAAGTTATTATTTCTATATTCTAATTAATAGCTTCAGTAGTGGTATCAAGTAAACTTGAATTGAAAAGATTGACATTATTTTAGATATATTAATTACTCAGCCAATAAGAATAATTGGGCCTCTTTACTGTTGTCTCCATCTGTATTATGTTGCAGTAACCTCAAGCTTTTTCTGATCACTTTTTCTTTTCTCATGGAAAAGATAGAATGTACGCTGATGTTTTTTGTTTAATGAGATACTCATTTTTCAGAGCAGTTGGTATCAAAAATAGTTTCTTCATTTTTCAGTCATATTAAGAGATTTGACTGAAAGATTTTTTTAATCAAAAAAGTAAAGACCACATATTTCTTCATTATATCATAAATGATAGCATTTGGTATTTCAGGGGATGTGTTTTTAAAAATGTTTTACTAAGTAAGAAGAGATAAATAGAAATAAAGGGAGTGTTCGTTATTATTATACTTGTTAAGTGTTTTCTGTTTATTCATTATACTTAAGTGTTTTTAGGAATTAAATACTTAGTAGAAAAAGAAAGGAAAGTAATCTTTAGTTACACTAGTATTATGCAGTGTTTCTTTCAAGCAAGGAATGGAAAAAATCACTGAATTATGCTCACATGCTTGCAGAACATTTACGTCTTAAGTCTTATTCTCATGTTGTTGCTATGGATGACCATGCTCAACTCTTGTTTTGTATATAGGTCTGTACATAAGATACCCATCAAAGATCACAGTACTTTTGGAAAGTATCTGTAGCTTCTTACATTGTATGACTATTTACTCCGTGTATCAATGCTTATAATGAAAATTTAAGTGTCTGCCAAATCAAAATGTCAGTATTTTATGTCTTCTGCTTACAGCTTGTGTTAAATGACTTAGCAGTGTTCATGTCAATGGCAAATAAATTTTGAGGAGTAGAATATAGACCTAAAACCATATATGTAGTGACCACTGGGGTCATTTTACCAGAGAGGTCACTACTAAGTGTACACTAGTTAACTGACGTGTAGAGTGAATTCTGTCCCTAGACAAGTATTTGTGTGCCAGGGAAGCTCATCAATCCCTCCATAGCTGTTCCAAATGCTTCATCTGTAGTGGGTGTTTTGGTTGTGTAAGGCTCATAGCAGCAATTTACTGTGCTAATTCTCATTCTGTAAAATTAAATAGCATGATTTGCTCTGTATGCTGTAAAAAATTACCATCTTTTTACAAAAATTACTGTTTTCATCATCTTTCCATAATACTGTGCACATGTCTGTTTATAATGGCTTTGCAGCCATGTCAAGCCCCATATCAAAACAGAGCAATGGAAGGGCAGGCAATCTGGGGAGTTTCCCTCTTCTCTGCTAATGAAAAGCTATGATTCTTGGCATAGAACTGCTGCTGATCCTTGACCCCAAACTCTTTCCACGTGTGCCCTTTTACTTGTTCTGGGATGGGCAGGATGTGAAGTTGGTCCCTCCTCAGTAAATCCATTGTTGCTGGGTTCCTTTTCTGGTTCCACTCTAACCGCCCTCTTCTGCTTTGCTGTGTCTGAGGGGCTTATTGGTGTCTGGGCCTTCCAATCAGCTTAGCCAACCTAATTTACATAACATGTATTTGCTGTACTCCTTACAGTTTCACAGTCCATCTGACTTTGTTTTTTTCCTACAAACAGCATGGATCTTCAGTCACTTTCCTGACACTTGCATGTGACCACTTGTTCTAGTTACAGCTTTTTGGTCCCTCTGTATTAGCAGAATCAAGACCAAGAGTTCCTCTTTTGCTGTTAGAGCCCTCAAACACAGACAGTTTATTTTGGGGAGCCTAGACTTTCAGTTTTTGTCGTTGCACTTTTCAGGGCTCTGGTGGGTTCTGCATTTTGCCACCACTACATCCTTCCTTGCCCTTCCTGTGGCTGATTTTACCAGAAGCAAAAGGCATTCTTGTAAATGTTTGACACACAGTGTATAGAAACTTTTAAATACGTCACAAGCAAGGCTGAGATTTCTGTTATTAAATATCCTTTACACCCCCTCAGCCCCCACCCCAAATGCACATGCAGGCACATGTATGCACGTGCATACACACACACACAGGCAGACAGAGATAGCCTGGGACACAGTGGTAAGATATTAACTGTTAAATGTGCCATGTCATAACAGTTACCACTTCTTTTGCAAATCTTTCTCTGTCCTCCTTCCCTTTACGTTTTCATCCTTCTCCAGCCTGCCACATGCAGTAGCTCTGCTGCTCACCTTGCACTAGCTTCAGGGCTGTTTGGATACTGCTGTTCCCTACTTTTCCTGTTCAATGTATTATGAACAGAGAATGGAACAGCACTAAAAGAAGAACTGAATTATCCATGAGGAACTTACCCTAAATTGCACCTTCACTCTGCAGCTTGGTTTTAGGGCAACGACTCATTCCAGATGTAGCACTTCTGCAGCCTCAAGCACAAGCTGGTGCATGAGGTTACATCCTGGAAAAATAAGCCTGTTATTGCTGAAGACTGGTCACAATTCTCTTGAAAATCTATGGAGAAGATATTTTTTCTTTGTCTTGTTCAAATGTCATTTCAGACCAGCCAAACCTTGAACTTGACATTCCTAATTTCTTATAGTAGTCTCAGGTGAATATCAGTGGTATGTTACAGATAGTTCCATCAGGTCTAATACCTCTTCTTTTCAAGCTTCGGTCAAGAGTAATTGCTGTGGTGTTTCTGTTGCTGTCCTTTTTAAAAGATCCTGTTAAAGCAGGCTATGCTTTGTTTTGCAAAGCTAGGAAGGCCGTCATCAAAGAGATTTTGTCTTGATGTGATGTCTCTGTAGAGTTTACAAAAGCTTTTGACATAGTAGCACACGACACTTGAATACTTAGTCCAATGCTTCTGCATCAGAGGTGATTAGGAGAATCAAGTTTTTAAATGGCTACAAAAATGAAATCTTAAAAGGCCAAATAAATCCTCTGGCTTTTCAGATGACTGCTTGAGCTTCCTAGCTGTTAGTTATAAAAAAGTATTTCAGCAGTTCGTAAACTAAAAAAGCTCTATAGAAGTTAGTAGTATTTCTCTGAAGTTCATAACCCCTTTACATTTACTATAAAATAAGAAAATGCAATAGTTATAACCACAGGCTTCTATAGGTTGTATGCATGTATATATGTACTTCTGTTAACAACATATACTTTAGAGTGTTTCTGTGTGTTTTGATGCTAGTTGCAAACTCTAAATCAGGCATGAAACCCTAGCTAATGCACTGTATCTTTCAGCAGGAGTGTATTCATGAGGCTTAGAGAACATTAAATAAATTTACATAGCTTCTAGTCAGCTTGCAGCTTGGGAAGAATGCACTTTCATCTGCCTGTAGAACTGTGTAGACATGTCCTTGATCTAGAAGGATGTGAGTAGGTAAGCAGTAGGGAAGCAAATTATGGTACTACAACAAAATTTTCAATGCCTTGCGACTACCTATCTGGTTCCCAAAGCTTTTACGGGAGTATGGAAGTACTGACCTAATGTGGCATCCCTTTCATGATGCATGTTCTGAGACTCTCAGATGAGCAAAATGTTCACTCAAATGCTTAATTTTAAGCACATGCTTAAATGCCTTGCTGGAGAAGGAGCATAGGTCTTAAAATTCCACAGTACATTGTAGCCTCCAGCTGAATAGGAGGAGTTTTAATGAGGTTAAGCTAAAATTTTATTGAAATCCCAAGGGAGTACCAAAACTACTTACATAAATATGATAATTTCCTAATGGCCCTAAGACTTACTGAAAAAACATTTCCTCCACCCTATGAAGTTAGAAGAAGTTGACACTGCTTGTTGATATCAATGCAGGTATATGGCATAAATAAACACAAACTTGATCTAGTTTATATTCTGATAAACTAACATCATTTGAAGTTCCCTTTCATTGATAAATTCTTAAAAGCAAATGGGGTAAAAGAAGCAGGATTTTGCTGTGACTTGTAGGGTTCTTGCTGCATGTACTACTAAGTAAGCTGTAGCAACTGGAGATGTCATATTCCTTCCCTTTGGGTGCTTTTAAATGTACTGAGCAAAATAAGTCATTTAGCCATATATGTTTTCTTTATAAAGTACATTAATAGCAAAATCAAGATTTCTGTATCAAATGTGACAAACATTATAGAAGTAATCTCACTGCCATGTTTACTTCATGTAGTATACTGCATATTGGCGTATGCATGCACATTAAGAATATTTGGTAACCAGGTAATTTTTTATTGACAATATTATTGGTAATAATGGCATGGATTTATAGTTTGGAAGTACTAATGCACTACAGGCTGTAGTTTTTATTTTAGAAGTTAGTTTTTGTTTTTGACACCTGACATAGGATTTGTTTGATAATGAGGCTTGCATACAATATATTCACTAAGGAGAAAGTTAAGACAGGTTGGGTTGTTTTTTTTTAAAGGTAGCTGTCCAAATACATAAATTTCTATGAAGCACAAAGCTTTTGTTTCTGTGGCTTTCTGTTTATCATGCTGTCTATACCTTCCACTTTATTTTCTGCATCAACGCTGTGCCTAGAACCATGTGCATATGGGCTCTTACATGCTATGACAGAACAGATAAATGACAATAATAACAGTAATTCTGGAAGCATTTAAAGAATTAACTTTGGCTTTTATAGGTTTTGGAGCAGTTAAAAGCTTTAGTTAATTTTGTTTCCCCCTCTCTTAGAGTAGGTGGTATTACCCAGTTTTAGAGATGAAGACACCAAGCCAGAAGTAGGTGTAGACAGCAAGTCATTTAGCCATCATGGGAAGAGAAGACAGCTTGCTTGATCCCCAGTGCTTTTCTTTAACTGCTACACTGGTTTTCCTCCTATGCTCACTTGATCCCAGCTACTTTACTAATGAGGAAAATTGGTATTTAATGGGTAATACAGCTGACAGCAGAGAAGTGCGTAATCACTGAACACACCAGTACTCCAAGAGCCTTTTAAAGAGATTGCGCTAAAGTATATATTTCAAATAAAGTTTCTTGTGCTGATAATATTATGGATTGTTTGGTTTGTTGAGGCTGGACGAGCTTTCATAGTATAATTGATACAACTAGGGGAGAGGAGAGAGGAGTATTGGAAAGCTTATAGGTTTTTTTATGTGTAGTTATTTTTGGTGTTGTACTGTGAAGCAGCTGTTGGCTTTCCTTCACTTGGCTGTATTTTAACATTTAGGTAGATGACCTTAGACCCTTGTTACTCCTTTTCTCTTGTGTGTCTGTATGTGTGTGCACACAGAATAAAATACATTTATTAAAATATGTATTATAAGTTAAATGTGAATTCTCATATGCTTTTGTTTGTCATGATCTGCATACAATTCAAGTCAGGACAAAGGATTTCATGGTAAGACCTTGCTTGAAATGATGTGAACAGATTTTCCATGCTTTAATATCTGGGGAGCATGAGAATTATTACTATGAATATGTTCCTCTAGATAGGAGATAGGATCACTGCCTGTAGCTTGTCCTTTGGTATGAAAATCCAAAGCTTTCTGAACTGGTAGGGTTGTCCCAGGCAGAAAAACAGTATTCTGCATAAGGAAGTGTGACTGTAGTAAGGGATAAATTTAGGGTGAAATGTCACTGTTCAAAAAGAAATGTTGATGAAGAAGACAGAAATTATTTACTTAATAGCATGCATTTCCAAGCACCTTCTGTAAGCAAAGAAACACCTGGAATGCTGTTCAGGATAGGGAATAGGTGGAACCAGTTACAACCTCTGCATTTTGCAGAAGGCATTAATTGGCTAAAACAATAGCAGCATGGTTATACTATGGAAAAAGTGGAAACAGGGTCCAAGTGGAAAAGTCTTGTAAGAACATTCTTTCCCCTTCCCCCCATATGGTGTTGTTAGGGGTCCATAACATTTACCTAAAAGAGATCTCCCTTTCCTTATGGGAACTGTGTGTTTCCAGATCACTTTGCTCTAAAATGTAGGCGTATCCTCATCCAGTTGAGAAGTACCATATAGCTCTAGCAAGGATCTTCCAGAAGAGCTGAGATCTTGCAACCACATTGTTCAGTGAATTTTTAAGTCTGCTGATCAACATTGCCTGTTTTTGCCAATCCTCTGGTAGATGCCTTTGCTCAAAAACAGCCCCATAAGCCTCTATCTTTACAAAGCATCAGGTTCTGCAGACAAGGATTTTAAGTTGATTCTCTTCCAAGAACAGAACAGCTTGGTTCATTTGGACTTCTATAAATCTCTGACTGGTGTACTCTAAAGTGGTGCCTTTAGTGTGCTAGAGCACGATTTTGGGAAAAAAAGACCTATATACAAAAAGGTCTGCGTTTGTCTGGTGTAAATGGATGTACTGTACCAGTATCACTGGTTATATTGAATCATAGAATCATAGAATCATAGAATATCCCGAGTTGGAAGGGACCCTTAAGGATCATCAAGTCCAACTCTTGAAACCGCACAGGTCTACCCAAAAGTTCAGACCATGTGACTAAGTGCACAGTCCAATCTCTTCTTAAATTCAGACAGGCTCGGTGCAGTGACCACTTCCCTGGGGAGCCTGTTCCAGTGTGCAACCACCCTCTCTGTGAAGAACCCCCTCCTGATGTCAAGCCTAAATTTCCCCTGCCTCAGCTTAACCCCGTTCCCGTGGGTCCTGTCACTGGTGTTAATGGAGAAAAGGTCTCCTGCCTCTCGACACCCCCTTACGAGGAAGTTGTAGACTGCGATGAGGTCTCCCCTCAGCCTCCTCTTCTCCAGGCTGAACAGGCCCAGTGCCCTCAGCCGTTCCTCGTACGTCTTCCCCTCCAGGCCTTTCACCATCTTCGTAGCCCTCCTCTGGACACTCTCCAACAGTTTCATGTCCTTTTTATACTGTGGTGCCCAGAACTGCACACAGTACTCGAGGTGAGGCTGCACCAGTGCAGAGTAGAGCGGGACAATCACCTCCCTCGACCTACTAGTGATGCCGTGCTTGATGCACCCCAGGACACGGTTGGCCCTCCTGGCTGCCAGGGCACACTGCTGGCTCATATTCAACTTGCTGTCTACCACGACCCCCAGATCCCTCTCTTCTAGGCTGCTCTCCAGCGTCTCATCGCCCAGTCTGTACGTGCAGCCAGGGTTTCCCCGTCCCAGGTGCAGGACCCGGCACTTGCTCTTATTGAACTTCATGCGGTTGGTGATCGCCCAGCTCTCCAACCTATCCAGATCCTTCTGCAAGGCCTTTCCACCCTCATTCGAGTCCACAACTCCTCCAAGTTTGGTGTCATCAGCAAACTTGCTCAAAATGCCTTCTATTCCTACATCCAGATCGTTTATAAAAATATTGAAAAGTACCGTCCCTAAAATAGAGCCTTGAGGGACCCCACTGGTAACCGCCCGCCAGCCTGACGCAGCCCCATTTACCATTACCCTTTGGGCCCTGCCTGTTAGCCAATTGCTCACCCATCGTATGATGTTTTTATTTAGCTGTATGGTGGACATTTTGTCCAGTAGGATCCTATGGGAGACCGTGTCAAAAGCCTTGCTGAAGTCCAAAAAAATCACATCAGCTGGTTTCCCTTGGTCCACCATATGTGTGATCTTATCATAAAAGGAAATCAGGTTAGTTAGGCAGGACCTACCCTTCACAAACCCATGCTGGCTGGGACCAATGACTGCTTTGTCCCCCAGGTGCGCCTCAATAAGTTTGAGAACCATCTTCTCCATGATTTTACCTGGCACTGACGTGAGACTGACAGGCCTGTAATTGCTAGGGTCTTCTTTCTGACCCTTCTTGAAAATCGGCACAACATTTGCCAGCTTCCAGTCTACCGGGACCTCTCCAGATTCCCAGGATCGTTGAAAAATAATTGAGAGAGGTTCCGCGATGATGTCCGCCAGCTCTTTCAGCACCCGAGTGGATATATAGATCAGTCAGGTTTTGTTATAGCAAGGAAAATTTTCAAATTTTGCAGCTGATGTGAGCAATCTCTTAAGGAACAGTTGTCAGGTATTCCTAAAGATAGCCTTCCCAAGCATCTGATGGCACTTGATGAAAAATACCTTACATACTTAAATAAACGGGGCTACCTTTTGAATTCAGGGGATTATCAGATCTATCCTTCATGATAAACCTGTCCTTCTGTCCTTCAGGATGAATAGCTCTGAGTTAGTGCCATAATGATGCTCCCTTTTGCAGGACAGATAAAATTTTTAGATCTCAAGGACACATTTTTTTTTTTTGCAAGGCTTTGCTGAGGTTTGTAGCTTTTCATTTTCTTTTTTTGTTATTTTGCATCTCTCTCTTAACAGCAAAGCTCTTGCTGATAGCAGTGCCAAAACAAGGGGCTAATGGGGACCAGTCCCAGAAACCGTGACTGTCAGGGGACTCGTATTCTTGTCTGCCAGACCTGAAACTTCTCATAGAACTTTTATGCTCCACATGTTGTTTTGTAGTTATCATCCTGATGAGACAGGCTATGGCATCAAAATGACACTGGCTAATTAAATGTCAGCAGAATCAGAAGCTGTTGCAAGGCTTTTACACTTAGATTGAAACAGAAACCAATGACGCACATCACCCTCCTTGCGGCTCATTAGGATGGTATATAATTCTACCTTTAGCCAGCTGCAGTATAGAGAGACAGTATGGAGGCTGCTACAGGGGCTTGACACTAATGAGCACCTGAAACATTAAACAAATGTCTGTGGCTGTTGTTAGGTCTCAAGTTAAAACCTTGGCAACTTGTCCTTCGTTGTTAGGTCTCAGGTTAAAACCTTGGCAACTTGTCCTTCGATATTTTCTTTTTCTTCCCTTCTTGGAAGCATTTTCCTCAAGATCCTGTCATGACTTTGATAGGGACCTATATGGGGACCTCTGTTTCCCTCTGGAGTCCTGTTGTCTTAGGTTACTAGGAGCTGCTGGGATTCAGGCTAGATGTAGGCTGGTCACAAAAGTTTTAGGTTATTTTCTACAGCTCTAGAGTTAAGATCAAGTATATATTATACATATATGTATGTTTCATTATATGTAATATTAATGAGGTATGTATCCTGTTTGACTGTGGTGACTGTGCATTTCACTAATGTACAAGTGGCCTTAATATTTTTTTTTTTTTTGTGGGGTTTCTTCTTCTGTCTTTAACTTTTTTAATCCTGTGTCCTTATGTTTTGCGATTTACAAGATTTTTGTCATTGGGAAATATGTTGTATTGGTGTTAGGGCCCAAATGTTAAACCAGAAGAAATATATTTTCTTTGTCAAATGTCTGTGTTGTGAAATCTTCACATTAGTCTGTAGTTTTACTCTGAAAATTGCCTGTAGAATGACATGGTCTTATGTAAGACATTTTCTGTTCTCAGGCTCCATTTACAGTCCTATATTAGTAATAAACATACTAACTTTTCATTGCTGTCTGAAACAGCACGGGCTGGCGAGAGTTACTTTAATTCCCTTTGGTTCTTTATGGCCAGCAGGCCAGTTGTTTAGCTTCCCATTCTAAGAATGGATCTTCATTTACCCATATCCTTAACCAGTATACATAGCACTGTCTCCACTGAAGGTGGACAAGTGATACTCATTTACACTAGTAGAGAACTTGACCTGTTGTCCTCAAACCTTACACCTATCTTAGAGCTTCCATACACAGTCTTCATTAGATGATAGATGGGCCAAAAAGAGCACAGTTTGACTTAAAGCTATTCAGTTAAGTTTATGTGCAGAAGTGTTAAGTAGAAATAAAAAGAATTTTATTTGTAAGCAGTAAGTTCGATACAGAAGCCAGTGAGAGACAATACATGTGGAGCCACACAGTGCCATCTTTACCAAGTCACTTTTCAAATTAGACTACACTTTCAGTTGCCCTCAGCTGCAAAATTGTCTGCTCAGAAATTTATGTAATGTAGCCACTTTGTTCAGATTGCTGCAAACACCCTTTGTTAAGAAAGCTGTATTACACAAAGTGTTGAATTGTAATAGTCTAGTGTAGGTGAAGGCTTGCTCTGGCAGAACAGGCTTTTCCATTAAAGGTGACCTTCAGATGAACCGAAGTGCTCTTTTTCTTATATATAAAGTACAACCAAGGTATTTTACTCTGAGCTAGGAGGAACTTGCTTTGTTTGTTTTGAAGGGAAGTGAGGGTAGCCTTGGAAATACCATGAAAGTGAAGTCTGGTCTTATTTAATATTATCAGAGCAGTTCTAATAGGCCTCAGATATCTGCATGGTGAAATCCTACACCTTAATTAAAAACAGGGGGGGATGTCTTCTCTAACAAAGACATACATTTTTAGCCTTCTCAATTGTTCGGTAGTCATTGAAGTAATTACAGGTTAGCAAAAATAAAGAGCATTAATCAGAATGTCAAAATATGTCTGTTCCTCACAGTTGCTCAGTTTTAATTCTCATCTCCTCTGATGTCATAATTTAATTAGGTATCTCAGTCATCATAGATTTTTCTAGAATAGACAAGATCTGAATTTGTAATCTGAAAACAGGCAGATGTACCTCATTTGCCTTTCTCTTCATTTAAACTTACTTAACGAGCACAGAAAAATAAAAATGAGGTCCACTTTGCACTTCTTAGATGGCAGCTTTAAGAGTTAATGATCAAAAGTATCCATCTCTGTAAAGAAAACAGTTTCTCTGCTGTTATGTATTGGCAACGATTTTCAGAATTTGTTTTATGAATGGTCTGTGGCAGCCTTAAATGAACTTTGACTTTCCAGTCTTTTCTTTCTGTGAGTTTGCCTGCAGAGCACCATTTAGCTGCTAGCTGTTTGGGTAAAGCTGCATTATTTGTGAACGTTTGATGAGGACAGAGTTGTAATTTTTTCACTTTTTTTTTTCCCACCGTGAACTGTTGCTTTACAGGTACCAGGTGAAACTGCTCTACCGAGGACATAGCCGTAATACAAAGTTAGAAAGAACAACTCACTGTTTTAATTTCTCTTCTGTTTATTTCTATGCCCCTAAATTATTTTTAAAGACATTTTTCTGTGTTAATTGTTGGAGGGTTAGCAAGTGTTCAACAGCATGATTGAAGAAGCTGGGAAATCTCACCACTGTAATTATATGAAGGGAGACACCTCTCATTCCCTGTCTGTCTCCACAGTTGGCAACTGTCCTGTTTCATACCCCACAAAGTATATGCATCAGACCTCTGCAGAGATTAGGAAATGCATGCCTTTTGAGAGTTTGCAGCTTCAGCTGCTTACATACTACATTAGTCTGATATGGTTTTGACTCTGAATGACCAAGTTATATTTTTTTTGTGTGTTACAGAAATACCTGTCAAAGATGTGGGATACTAACAAGATTGTCTGAACAAACTTATTACCTCACTGTTGCTATAACAAGTATGATGGCCACATTAATGGCTGGATCTCAAATGTTTTAATCATGAAAGCTGACTAAGGACTTAACACCTCTTAACAAGCTGCTTTGAAGATTGGTAGATGGCTTATCTAAGCCCGTACAACTACAGAGGTGCTCTACCAGAACCTAGGAATGTATTGTAGAGCTGATGGGTTTGATAGATAGGGCTGGTGAGCTGCATCCAGGTTGAGGGGTCACAACGTGCAAAAGACAACATGGCACTATAGTGTAAACACATGAGATGAAGCTTAAGGGTGGGAGATGTGAGGAGAGAGCTGGAGATTATGCAAATCTCACACTTCAAGTGAAAGGCAGAGCTGTTTTCCATGTAGTTTGGTTAGACCCTGGAGAGGTGTGTGAGCCCATTCTGGAAGTATCAGTGCTTGAGTTGCTTTATTCTCTATGCCTGGTGCCAGAGGAAGAGAGGTTGAGTGGCAGTCAAATTCTACTCTTATGGCTTAAAGAAGAAAATATGGTCATACCTAAGGCTTAAAGACTTAAGACTGTTGTTTCCCTTGCCACATTGTCCCCAAAATAAGGATCATGATCAGTTTCTCATTTTGTTGTATGGATAGCTAGCCTTCCCTTTCTTTACGATCCACATGATAGGTAGCAATAGACAGATATTTTGCAGAGAGTATCTGTTCTGAATAAGAAGAGAAACCTAGGAAGTAAAGTGCTTGACGATAAAAGGATTTGGAGAGTTCCTGGAAAGGGTATGCCATTCACAGCTCTCTTATCTCAAGCTTATGTATATATTTTGTATGTGTGTAAAATGTTGGTGTCTTTTAGCAGTGAACAGTTTTCTTGCTTTGTGGATTTGGTATCCATATGCTTGCTGATCTGTTGCTGTTCTTGGTTGTTGTCAGTCTGGGTGTGTAACATGTTGATAAGCGTGTTGGGTGCAATGTTTTATCTGCCTTTCATAGAAGTTACATGTAACTGGGATGTTGTTTCTTATTATACCGTTAAGAAGACTAGCTCTAATATTTCTGCTTTTTCTTCCTTTTCCTTTTTTGAACTGTCTTGTTGTCTTCCCATAATCATGTCTGACACTTCCATTATCTAGTTATGTCCTTCTTTCCTATACTCCTCATGTTGGAACACTCTATTGCATACTGTTGTCCACATCCTATGTTCAGTATGGCTACTGTATACCAAAAACCAGATGTGACTGATGTATGCATTGAGCCAGTTTGGCTCATTTAGGCACTGCTGCTCGTGACAGTTTACATGTACCTTGAAGAAGTGTTTCATACCCATCCCCTTGAGCTAAATTTTGCTTTCTTTCAGCACATATTTTATCAGCAGACCTGAACTTTACCCGCATGCATAGTACTTTTTTTTTGCAAGTAAGCTTTGCCCATGAAAGAAATTATGAAGAAGACAAATGGAAGTAAAGCTAGTTGAAATATTAGCAAGTCATTTTGTCTTCTGCTGCCTTTCATTGGGGATAAAAGAACTGCAAAACCATATCAGAAGTAGTAATAAAATGACTATGGGGACTGCAAACATAATAGTGATAGAGATCATTTAACTGTGATGGCTTCTCCTATGTGATAATGTCAAGGTGTTTTATTTCTCCATACCCTGGAAGGTAGATCCACAATTTGAATCACATACCACGTGGAGGCAGGGACTAGAGGTGATGTCTCAGCAGTTACATGAGGCCACAGAAGACCCAGGAACAGAATCCATAGAGTCTGGACCACTCAGGGCCTTGCTCTTGTACCACAGGCCATCAGGGGAATATTAGCTCTAAATCCTTTTGGTTGCTCTGTACAGTATAATCATCTAAATGAAATCAATGAATACTTGATTTGAGAGTCTCCCATTGCTCCGTCCCTACTGTTCCTAATGTTTGTTAACAGATTGCTTTGTGGTAGAGTGCAAAGGTGACGCTCTATGAAACTGTAATGACTTCTGGAAAGGAAGGTACCCTATGTATTGCAGAAAGCACCATTCAATTTTGATTGGAACATGGGGAGAAGTTGTTATTACTGTTAGTACAGCCAACTGGAATAAAAATTTCTGCTCAGCTATGGTTAAGATGACATTTCCTTTTTCTTTGCTTTCTCTTTCTCTCCTTGTTTACCAATGGAATATGAGTGTTTTCATTCACCCTGGGCAGGGAGCTGGAGTATGGTAAGACACTGGTGCTCAGAGGAAGAGTATCTCACTTTCTGTCTCCTGTCCTCTTGTGTGTCTCACCCATCCCGTTTGCTACTCCCTTCACTCTCTCTTTGCTGTTGTTTCTCAGTCCTTGGGGTTTTTCTTGTCAGTCTCCCAGTAGCTTTTTTATCCTAGAGAGCCTAAGCAGAAAATGAAATGCTTGGTGAGATGGCTGGGGTTTCCCCTTGTGAGGGGTTTTGGTGGTGCCAGATCTCACATTGCCTGGCTCTGGGAGCCAAGGGACTGAAGGGGAAAAAAGAAGGGATTGCAGCTGTAAATGAGTCCCAGCTGCATGAGTCTGTTTGCACAGCAAGGTGAAAGTAATCTGAACAGGTGCTGCTCTTGCTGCATGTTAGATTCTGTCTCTTTTCTCCCTGGTCAAAGACCAGTGTGGCCTTTGGGCTGGCTAACTACAGTACGGTACATCTTGTTACTGAGTAGGTATGAAGATAATTTATGACAAATCTATCAGATCTCATGCATTGCACATCAGGTCTGTACAAATAGCTCTTGCCTCACTTTCCACAAGGTCCATGGGTCATGAACTTTGAGGATTGTCTAGAGACCTCACCATGCCCTGTCACACTAGACAGGGCTGACTGGCACACCAAAAGGCTGCCAGTGAGCTGAAGCAGGTGCAAGGGGTTAAGGCAGAGAGGGCACTGTGCAGTGCTTGCAGGTTGCACGTCTGTCCAGTCCCCTCACCGCAGAGAGCCCCAGCAGCCAGCACACTCCCCAGCTGCTGCCCTGCCCCTGCCAGGCCTGCTTGTGTGCCAGGAACCTCCCCATCAGATAGTAGATTGTATTGCTGCCTTATAAGTACGAGAAGAGACTCGAGAGAAATGGTGACAAGCATAATGTATACAGGGGTGAAAGATGTTTTTTCTCTATTTATATATTTTTTATAATATTTCTCAGTAGGAATATTTTAAAGTGTTTCATGGCACAGAGACTATTTGTGCCTTTATTTGTATTTTTCAGTCAGTTGTCCAGAACTTATAATAATACTTCTTTGGCCTTTTCTAGAAAATCAATTTAACTCATTTGGCACTTTGCCAGTGAACTGACTCTTCCATGAAAGCCATACTTGCTTACAAGACACTAAGCTTCACCCATTTAGATCCCTTTGTGCTGTTCTAATCATAAAAAATCATCTTTATTCCCCAGGCTTGATAGTCTCTAATTGCTGGAAAGTTGAATGAATAGAAATACATCTTTCAGATTTCCAGGGTCTTCTGCCTGCTGTTTCTAGCTCATATTTATAGGACTCCTGTCCTTTTTTGGCCCTGAAGCAAAGCCTACTGAAATCAGCAGGAGTTTTGACAACTGTCCCATGTGTGTACTGGGTCAGCCTCCAATGCAGACCATGCTATAGAGGAAACCCCTTACAGGGAGAGGCTGATGACATGAATGTTCACAGATTTAAATCACTCTTTCTTTGAGAAAATTAAAATAATTACATTTATGTTGAAGGAAATTTTGACCTTAAGACAAAAAGCCTGCAGGAAAGCCATATATTGCTAATTGCATAAAATGTGTCTGCTGTGTTTTTCCACGCTACTGATCATATATGGGATCCCAAATGACCAGCAGATCTGATTTTATAATCATTTTGTGTAAGGAATTCAGACTGAGTATTACTTGTAATTCTGTCATTTTTCTCTAGTGTTTCTTTATTAATGACATCAGTGTTCTTGGTCTGTCCTAAATCTTTCACATTTTATAGTGATGTTTATTACAGTATTTTCCAAATTTTTGAAGCAAAAGTCTTTTAAGATGAACAACAGTCCTTCCTGGGGAACTGACTGAAAGCCAAATGATCTTTATTCATATAACTATTGCCTTACACTTCCCCTCTTTGGAAATCACTGCTCCATTAGATGTTATTGCTTCCTCTTCCTTACATGCCATTGTGAGTAGAAAAGTACAGTGTTGACATTTAAAATATCACTGGTATGGTTGATGGATGAGTGAATGACTGACTGAGAGTGTTCTCAGAGGTGATTTTTTGGGGGCTCTCTGCAAATTCAGGCTCTAGTGAAGACTATTTTCTGTATCAGTTATGCTCTCTGCATATTTTTAGCTTTGTTTTGCACATGTGAACAGGGCTGTTGTTTTTCTTAGTCACTATAGTCCATGTCCATCTAGTGTCTTGCCCTTCAGCTGCCCCAAAAGATTTGTGCAGCACTACAGAAGCAACACAACTACATCACAGGAGTTAAATGTGTAAAAGTGTCAGTCAGAGCTTGCACAGCCTTTACATGCCAGTCACAGACTGTCACCTAGAGCGTATTACCAGCTTGGGTAAGCATTCCATATTATAAGTTACGGTTTGTTGCTATATTGCTATTTTCACTGCTGTGTCTTTGATCTCAGAAAAGGCTCTGCAGTGGTCAGGAAGTCTGTCAACATAGTCCTATTTGCCCGTGTGTGCCCTTGAGTTCATTACAGGATGAAGGAAGGATCATGAAAGCAAAGCTTCAGAAAATGTTGTTGTTGCCAAATAACATGGCATTTATAAAGCTGTTCTGTGTCTTACTGTGGTCCTCTGCTTCATATCTGAGCAATCCACACCATTCTTTCACTGATACAGCTTTGACAATACAGAAATATTAACAGTACTTACTACTGTGGCAATGAGGAATCCGTCTCACATAAAAACTGTAATACAAGTAGAAAATAGAGATATACCCTTTGCCCTGAGATTACTGTCTGAAGGTCTAGACTACAAGAAGTCAGTGGATACGAAGAGGTGGGAAGCAGAAAGAAATGATGTTATGAGCACTTTCGGTGTAGCGCTACTGTTGACAACTTCAGATGGGTTTCACTTCTGAAATCTGCTGTATCTCCTCCAGCTTGATCAGCAATTCCTGGTTGTTTCCAATGTGTCTTCAGAACAGGAGTTCCTGGCCTATTCCTCAGATCAGTTTATCTAATGCTAGTGTTGGTAAGCCCCGGCTAAATGATGCTGGACTCTGTACACACATCACCACAAGATAGTAACTGCCTAAAAGCACAGTCTAATAAAGTGTAATGAATCTCACTGAATGCACATGGTTTTAATGTATGTGGCTGTTGTTCACGTGAAACCTGATAGTGAAATATGCATTGTATTGGTACTGTCTCAAAACACCAGCAGTCTGTTAAATTAACATACTATACTCGTCAGTTCCATTATGGCCAAAGAGAACTGGGACAATTTTCCCTTTTAACACATGTGGTAAGGGAGCTTTCGTTACTGACATTTATCGAGACATGCTTTTATAATACTAGTTATGGACAGTTAAAATCATATCAGGAATCAATATCTTGAGATTTTATGTCTTATAAATGGTATTTCCAATTCTGTATACAAATTACAGTATATTTATAAATTAACTTTTTTGTAGTACTAATGAAAATTCCAAAATCCATTTAAGTCCCTTTCTCCAAATTGGCATCAATTTAAGATGAGAAATGAGGAGAACTGTCCGTATATCCTTGACTTGAGAGGGATCTGGGGGTCGTGGTAGACAACAAGTTGAATATGAGCCAGCAGTGTGCCCTGGCAGCCAGGAGGGCCAACCGTGTCCTAGGGTGCATCAAGCACGGCATCGCTAGTAGGTCGAGGGAGGTGATTGTCCCGCTCTACTCTGCGCTGGTGAGGCCTCACCTCGAGTACTGTGTGCAGTTCTGGGCACCACAGTATAAAAAGGACATGAAACTGTTGGAGAGTGTCCAGAGGAGGGCTACGAAGATGGTGAAAGGCCTGGAGGGGAAGACGTACGAGGAACGGCTGAGGGCACTGGGCCTGTTCAGCCTGGAGAAGAGGAGGCTGAGGGGAGACCTCATCGCAGTCTACAACTTCCTCGTAAGGGGGTGTCGAGAGGCAGGAGACCTTTTCTCCATTAACACCAGCGACAGGACCCGCGGGAACGGGGTTAAGCTGAGGCAGGGGAAGTTTAGGCTTGACATCAGGAGGGGGTTCTTCACAGAGAGGGTGGTTGCACACTGGAACAGGCTCCCCAGGGAAGTGGTCACTGCACCGAGCCTGTCTGAATTTAAGAAGAGATTGGACTGTGCACTTAGTCACATGGTCTGAACTTTTGGGTAGACCTGTGCGGTGTCAAGAGTTGGACTTGATGATCCTTAAGGGTCCCTTCCAACTCAGGATATTCTATGATTCTATGATTCTATGACTTGTCATTTATTAGAAGACTCAGAATCTTAATGGTTAACATTGGAGACAAAGAGCCAACATACAGGCAAATGTCTTCTGTGTCACATAATATAATAAAGAAATATTTAAATAAATAAAGGACTATATTTGCTTTTGGTTATGCTAATTCTTCACTCCAAGCAGGGTGTGATTGCATTATATCTAGTCAGTTCTTTTCTTTGTGTCTTAAAGAAGAGATACAGCCAAAGTAAAGGCCATTTAGAGATGGACAAGGAAAGTAATTGAGTCACAGAAAGTCTTCTATTTGAGAAAGGATGGAAAAGATAGGGATTTTTTTTTTTTTAGTTTAAAGAAGAAACAGGTAACAGAGGACATGACATTGGTGTACAGAACGATGAATGATACAAAGAAGGTGAATTGGGTGCTCTTGCTTGCCCTTTCTTAAGTACAGAAGCAGGGGGACATTCAATAAAGCTGAAGGGAAAAAATAGTAACACTATTTGAAGGCAGTTTTTAAACAATAATTAACTTGTTTTCACAAGCTCATCATGTTTCTCTCTGATGCTACTGCATGTATTGAGGGGGATGCAAAATGCCTGATTCAAGTTGTCCTTTTAAGTAGATGTTGTAGACATACAAAGACTGCTGACTTTTTCAGGTTATATGCCTTGTGTGAAGGAGAACTAGTCAGACTTAAGGATCTTTTAGCCTTAAAAATGAGTGGAAGATGCATAAGGCATAAATACATGTAATGAGACTATCAATATATTTACTAGATAAAGCAAAAAGTAAGTATTGAAAGCAGGTATCTATTAGTGATGGAAAGAATATTGTTCTGCAGTTGTCCACCCTATGATTTTTGCATGTGTCCTGAAGTATCAACTTGTGACCGTTTTTAAAAGGCTGATATTCTGCCACAACGGCTCAGTGCTCTACTCTGAAGGCCAAGCAGACTTCTGTCCATGAGTAATTGTAAAGTAAAATAAAAGTAAAATACATTTATTCTTTCTGACTATTTATCCTGAATATTCTTTTGGTTTTAGATATTTCATTTAATATTCTTCTTTGATTAATAAGTTTGTATAAAGAGCTAGAAGAAAATGTATTTTGTAGATTCTGGGGAACTTTGATAAACAGAATAAATTGCATATGTACCACTCTCCCACCATTCTTAGATAAGAAAAGGTATGGCAAGACTTGCAAATGGCTTAGGAATGAGTGTGATCAATTTCTGGTTAAATTACTAAATTTCTGTTTAGATCAATTTTTACTTTTAGACTTGATCCCTGAGACTTTTTGTAGATTTGTAATTAATTTATAACTCCTCAACATGCTGCTTTGTTTCACTTAGTACAACTCTAACCCCCTTGTGGTGTTCAGCAGTTAAAAATCTGGTTCCTGCAGTCATTTGTAATTGTTTGTGTCTAGCCTGTTGTGGTAATGTCTGTGTAATGGTTAAGACCTGGATAGTGACTGTAAGATAGCCTTTCCTTTTTCTGCCTCAGTTTCCCCCACCTTAAAATTGCAAAACTTGTATCACCTTCCTGGATGAAACACCTCAGAGTTTTTGGATGAAAACCACTCTCTATTATGTAGGGAAAACTACATGTTTAGTGGCATTTCTTCATGCCTTTCTAATCAAGTCTTTTGGTTTTCATTGACCTAAGAGAAATCATGAATGCATTTGCTGACACTATCAGTATTAACCTTTGTGAAGTTATCAAGCATTTTAAATATTTACAATTCAACAAGATCTGATGCATTCTATGAATCATGCAAAGCATATAATTAGTATAAGTTTGTAGGAGGAGTTAGTATTTATGTGCATGCACACACATGCTGTGTATATAATCTGTACACTAAAAATGTATTTACCTGCCATTGTAGTCCAGCTGCTTCTGAAATAGTTACCTATGTTACCTTGGCAGCCCTGAAATTCCATGTTACAACATGGTGAAGAACAGTTTAGCCACTTGAAATCACAGAGTAAATTTAATTGTAAGTGTAATTACTAGTCAGAAGTATGCAAATTTTATGTCAAAACTCAAGTGAAAAGAAGCATTCAGTCTAATTTTTTGGTATCTGTCAAAAAACGTCCAAATACCATCCAGGCTGCCAGCTAAGCTGCCATCCATAAATCTCAGCCAAAGACTTGCTGCTGACTTTTTAAGACTAAATTATTCCTATTGTTCTCAAGTAATTACATTTTTGTTGTTATCTGTGGAAGGAGCCCCACTGAGTTCAGCATGTAAGTATATGGGGGGGGGGGAAGAGGAGAGGATTTGTGTTAGTTAAGTGGAGATGATAAAGCTGAAAACAAAGCAGCAGGATATAAATCCGATTTTTTTTTCTCTTTCTAGTTGGCTCGTCACAATAAAACATTGCAACAGATGCTGAAGCCAGGGTCAGATCCAGATGAAGGAGATGAAGCCTTGAGCCATTATGCCAATCATACGGCACAGATAGAGGTAAAGAATTGCTCACTAGAAGATTGAGTATGAGACAAATTTGCATTTTGTGCAGGGCATGTCACCTTTTTTAGACTTCGGAACAGCAAAGCTTATTCAAATGTGTAGATTATTTATGAGAAGAGAAAGTTGAGTGATATGATTTTGGCTGTTGGAGAAAAAGTAATGCACCTATGTTAAAAGTGGCTCCAAATAATCATTTTACAGTAGCTTTCTTTTGTTTTATCAACCATGTTTTGTTAGGGAAATAATGACTGTGGATAGTAGCTGTGTCATGAAGTCAAGAGTAATCTTGTGTGGTGCATCACTCAAATAAATAATCATGAGTTTCAAAACCAGTGATGCTTACTGATCAAATTAAAAGTTTGGCTGCAGTACAAAGAGGTTTTGAAGTGATGTAGACATTCAGTATGGCTATTGTTTGAAAGAGCAAGGCTTAGCCTGTTCATTTGTTCTTTTCTCTATTTTAAGCTTTACCGCTGCCATGGATTGGATTTAGATCAAGAACCACAGAGGTATTTAGGTTCTCAACTCTTGTACCAGTTCCTGTGTTCTTACAGGTTTCATGGGGTTATAAGCATCAAGATGTGAGTTGGGCATTGAAGGATCTCTAGCCCTTAGTGCCTTCATAAAGAGAAAAATGTCTCTGGTACAAAGATGTCTGTTTCCATGGACTGAAGGAAGAAGTGACATATTTCTTGGACATCCTTTATCAAGTCCAAAATTGGCTAAATATGAGAACTGTACAGTGTGTTTTCACACAGGACCAGCCTGAATCTGAGCCAATAATTTTAGCTTCAGTGGACTCCCAGGCTCTGTCTAGTTTGGACCTGAGCTTGCATGTACAGGGAGTGGTCTGATGCGAGCACCTCAAGTCCATTTTGTCCTGGCTGCTGTCAAGACAGGCTGCTGCTGGGGTCCTTCTCTGTGCTAGCTAACATCCTTTTTTGCCTGATAATGCTCACATTGTATCACCACAAGACAGATGGAAGCTCCATGGCTGTTGTGGTTTCCAGACAGCAGCTAAGTGCTCCTTTTAACATATTTTAACACTATGGATGTTCTTAAGTTATCTCTTAGCAAGTATCAGCTGAGTAAGTTGTCTGAGTAGACTGCAAATTTAGGTATCAAAACAAGCACTGTGGTCTGCTTCTACATGGCCAATAGCTTGTTCCAAGAGTAGTTTCTAAAACCTCATGCAATGTCATGGCTGTTAAATCCAACAAAGCCTGTTTCTTCAGCAGATATGGTGGGGTCCATTTTATGGGCCTCTGTTGTCTGGAAGGCTTTTTGAATACCATTCTGCATAGCAGCACATGCAGCATACTTCTTCATTTGAGTCCTTGACTGAACTGATGTTCTGTCAGGGTCCTTCACTTGCCACACAGTCCCAATGCACATCTGCTGGCTTGAGAAGCAACTGCTTACTTAAGAAGCTTCAAAATAGCCTGTTCAATTTCACATAATGCACATGTCCTTGGGCAGACGTGTAATTATCCTTCATTTCTAATGCAAATGTGCTTGAATATGTTATATGTAAAAATGGCTTAAGATGGGTTTGATTTTTAGTATGTTCACATAATTAATATGAATTATAGGAGAGAAAGGAAGGTTCTTAAATGCAGGACTGTGACTGGAAAAGTGAAACTCATCCCAGCTTTGCTCCTAAATCAAATGAATGTTTGCTGTTCTTTTACTGAAAGCAATTTTAGACCTGTTCAGCATTTTAGATATAGCTCCCTGATATTAGGGTATCTCATTTGTTTTATTTGAAAGTCAAATAGTCTGTGGTTGTTTGGTTTTTGTTTGTTTGTTTGTTTGTTTTTCTCTACTGCTGCCTGTACAGGAACATGTGTTTAGGAGTAAAAATGAGTTTTCTACCCATTTCTCCATTATTAATAATGCAGACTCCATGATCAGAATGAGAAAGCAATTTTGATGACAGTGTAGTGAAATGGAGTAAAATCTATCTCGCTTAGCAGTAACTCAGTAGGCTCTGAAATATAAACAATGCAAAACCTTGTTTTTTTGCCAAGTAAGCAGAGAAAGACAGATAAGATATGGGTTCTATCTGAGTAACAGGGTGCTATTTTTGCATGTTCACCTTCACAACTTCTGTCATCATAGAAATAAATTCAAGGTGAGGAAAGAATGCTATAATCAATCAGAAAGCCCCTGAGCTTCAGCACTGTTTAGTGGCAGAGACTCATTTCAATCCATTGCAAAATTGAAGCATTCTGAATTGGAACTTTTTTTTTATATTTGGGGTAAGTTTGGACCTAGGTTTCAGTTGAGCCATATTTTTGCCACTTTATTTTCATGCAGGCTTTTGGAGATAGAACTGTGGTTTCACTTTATGTTTTAGGATTAATTGGTTCAGTTTCTTTGTAACATTCCAATAATTTATGCATTAATTTATAAATAATAAGGGAGCTGTGAGCAAGAACAGATATAACAGAATGGTTGGAAAGTCACTGATCTTGAAAAAAAAATAATGTGCATTTTATTTATAGATTGTTCGTCATGATAGAACAATGGAACAGATTGTCTTTCCTGTCCCTAATATTTGTGAATTCCTTACACGGGAGTCCAAAAGTCGGGTGTTCAATACAACAGAGAGAGATGAACAAGGAAGCAAAGTCAATGACTTCTTCCAACAGGCAGAGGATCTGTACAACGAGATGAAATGGCAAAAGAAAATTAGGAGTAAGTATAACAAATTCAAAAAATAGCTTAATTATGCCAAAACCTTGCTTTTAAGCCTTCAAATATTTTCAGTTTTAATGAAACTCTTTTCACTGTTCACTGTGACATTGCAACAAGCAAAACTGCTCAGGACTTGTGTGTGTAGGGTCAGCATAGTGTAGGTCATCTGAGACACTTGCATGCCACCATAGAAGAGGCATAATATGGAGTAGTTACTAATATAAACAATGTGTTCAAGATGATGTTCTGGACTCCAAAAGCTAAATTAAGAGATGGATGAACTGGGCGTAGCTCCACTAAACTCAATAGGGTTGCACCTAATTAAGCCAAGACCCCTAATATTTAACAAAAACATGTGTAGCTGCATATTTGAGGTTTGCAGATTCCTAAAAGACCATTAAAAAAATTGTAAATGTCAGTCACTTAAAAATGTCTCTCACCAGAACCTCAGCTGCTTTAAATCTGCATGACTCCCATGGAGTCCGTTCCCTTTGCCAGTTCACATCAGCCTTGCTTGACTAGGCTGCAGTACATCCCCATCTGTGAGCCCATTCTGGTATATGTCCTGTGGTAGTGGGAGAGGCATATGTACTTTCTAAAGCTACTTGCAACTTGCAGATCTGGCAGGCACAGTTGAGATCATGGGAGAGAGATCAAAGCAGGGACCTGAACAGGAGGTGCAGGGAAACTAAGCCAGGTACTGTGAATTTCTTGTTCAGTTCACTGGTGGGCATTACGGTTGCTGGCCTCAACAGGAATGGGGCTGCCACTGCTGCTCATGTCCTGGGGATGGTAAGCTCCTGCCAGCTTAGCAACTGTCAACTGTTCCCTTTGCATTTGAAGCAGAGAATCAAGGCTATGAACTAATTAAGCATCTACAGTATCCTTGAGAGATAAAGAAGACGTGTATATTATATATGTATGTATATAGAAGTACATGAGAGTGTATCATTTTGTTCACTGCTAAAATGCAGATACTGCTGGGATGGCAGACATCAGCTGTTTAACAGCTCACAGCAGCATTATGCAATTGATTAGGAAGGAAGAGAAGAATAGGATCTATGGTCGGATTAGCAGGGAGTTTGGATAGTTAAAGCAATATGGTTTAGTGCAGCATCCGTAATGTTATGGAAACAGGAATGTTGGATGGGTTTTTAAATGTCAATTCCTGGGCAATTTTCAGAGGCAGTTGTAAATTTTCAGTATGAATCCTGTTGGCTCAGGTCCACTTTCCTTGGTGGCACTGTGAAAAACTTGTCTGTACTGACAAACCGACCAGAGTAGAAGTTGTAAAATAAATGATTTCAGACTAACTCCCTAACTGCACAGTCTATTTGGGAATAAAAGTCACTATATTGTAGAAAAATTACTCTATTAACAAAAGCATATCTGTTTTTCTTGCTTAAGAAACACACATAAAACAGCCCAACCCTACACCTACATAGACCAGACCTGCCTAATGCTGTAAGCAAGGAAAATTGGTTTATTTTTATTCAGAACAGAAATTCCCCAATTTCTTTCATCAGTGGAATGGTCCATAAGTCTCCATGATTTTTCTTTGAAAAGATAATGTAAGTTTAGGCTTGGTTCATTCTTTAGCCAAGTGTCTGTTAGCATGCAGTCTGTATTGCTTAAATTGACAGATGTCATTTGCAGTGGCTCCAAGTGCTTAAATCCCAGCAGTCAACAGCATGAGGTTATCACAATGAAATCTGAATAGTCACCTAATCACAATTAAAGTTTATTTAGACTAAATCCTGAGACAGTTATATTCAGTTGAAGGAGTCTATATTAAAAATTAGCTGGGTACAGGCAAGTCAAGAACATTCTCTTAAGGCTTGCAGAAGACTCTCAGTACTTTAAAATCTAATTAATAGGAATGCATCATCTTCAAATAGCTAAACTTCTCTGGCTGGGGGGTTTCTCACACCATTACACATAGAGGCTTGTTTTAAATGTTCATTTAAACATCTGATAGTACAGTCGCATATATGAAGTGCTTGCCTGGGTCTTAGTACCCTCTGATGATGTTCCTAGGCTTTTTGCTGAATCAATTACATGACTCTGGACACAAAATCTTAACCCTGTTTTGTCCTACTTCCCTTTTTAGTCATTTCTAACTAGGTTATAAGTTCTTTGGGATATAGACTGCTTCTGTGTCTTTATACAGCACTTCATATATGGAGGTCCTGGCTTAACTGGAGTCCTTTTACAGCCTGGAGTAATTATAACAGCACAGAGCTGTTGTTCAGCAGTTAGTTTTGGATGTCTGAGGATCATACAGGAAATAGTTAGCTTTTGCAGAACCAAACCCAGTCAGACTGAATTTTATCTGTTCTCCAAAAACAGATTGAGATGTTTTTAGTTTGATAGAGGTGGGGAAAATGCTGTAGTTCTGAAGCCTTGCGTATTCCATTTTCTTTGAATAATATCATCAGCATTTTTGGTCCAAATGGGTCAGCTGGATGACCTGCTCTGAGTCTTCTGTATGCCTCTCATGCAGTGTGCCTTTAAACCTAGTTGTTTGTTTGACTTCGTGTCTCCCTGCACAGAGGCTACAGTTTCAGAGGCAGATGAGAAGACTTCACACAAGATCCAATCCTAAAACCTCAGCTGAAGCACAACTGTCATGTATAATAAACTGTATTGGGATCCTTGGATGAAAAACTGCTTGAAACTGTGTTTTATGGCAAACCTATGTTTGTTATTTGTCTGTTTTAGTTAATTTTAAAGGTCTGCGTCTTTATTTTGTATAAATCAGTTTTCTTCGTTAAATACTATTGAATTCCCTTGAGGCCATTACTGATGGAGTTAATGCCTGCTTACTTTTCACTGATTGCTGCTTTTCTCCCCTTTCTAGATAATCCACCCCTGTTTTGGTTCTCTAGACACATCTCTCTCTGGGGGAGCATTTCCTTCAACCTTGCTGTATTCATCAATTTAGCAGTTGCTCTGTTTTATCCCTTTGGAGATGATGGAGATGAAGGCAAGTTGAGTTTGGTTTCATTTTTCCTTTTAATTTTAGATGCTTTCCATTCTAAGGTAAGACAGTTATGTATAACTGCATCTTCAGGTATGCAGCATATCTGCAGCAACCATTTAGTGTCTTCTGAGTAGACACCAGATGTTGTCTGAGATGTTGTAGCTGATCTTCAGTGCATCACATGTCCTGTGCAATGTGAAGTAAAATGGACAGAACATAGCAGCCAAGCTGAAGATTAGTTAGCTAATTCTTTTTTTTTTTTTTAATATATTTTATTACCATATGGTGATGTACTATTGCACACGTTCAGTTACAGCTGCTGAGCTGAAGAAGGGTTCATTGCAGCAGAGGGACTGAGATTCCTTAAAACTGACCAATTTGAATGACTTGCAGTCTTAAAATGTGTAGAATATAATGATATAAAAACTTTTTCATGGGGTTTCGACTATTTTATTGGGGTAGAAGAGCAACTATTGCAGGGGACAAATGTGTTATATAAAAATATGCGATTCTGTCTCTGTTTCATCACGTCGTAGGAAATATAATGAATAATAAATTTCATTAAATAAATGCAGCAGACTAGCAGGAGGCCTCTTTGGATCGAAAACAAGCTTAATTGGGATAAAGAAGACTGGTAATGGGAGTAGAGCCATTCATCTCTGGGTCTTTGATTTCTATCCAGTCCAGTCAGTAATGTGACTGAAAGTCACCTCTGTCTGATGGCATGAGAACAGTGCTGGTGGAAGCAGTCCAGCTTCTAGTAGATACATGTACTTTTCACAAACACCAGAATTGGCACCATCAAACATTCCTGTTGGCTGGCTAAACAGAAAAGCAGCAGATTAAAGTATATTGGCATGGAGACCACATTGCCCTTTCACCCTGTGGGGCAGTTTCTGCAGGTCACAGCACAGGCATCTCCATAGCCTTGTGTAGCAGTTTGCAGGGCTCTGTTGTGGAAATAGGAAGTACATAGTGCTTTTCTGCTTGTGAACTGAAGAGCTGCTCAGGGTACACACGTCAGAGCCTATGCAGGGTGAAAGAATAAACAAAGAGTTAATAATAAACCTTTTAAGCTACTAAATTTTTAGTTAATCTATACTCACGGAAATCCTCTGGTCTGCAGTCTATAGGTATTAATACTTGGAACTGCAGATTTATGTAGTATTAGTTTAAGTGGCCCCAGTACTCCAGTGATTTCAGTGATAGTGTGTTTCAGGATTCCAATTTCTAGTGCCTGTAGCAGTAAAAGAGACTGCTGAACAATAAACAATAAGTGTGGCCATAGGGGATTAGCATGGTCATGAGGCAGACTCCTTACTTCCAGCCTCCAAAAACTGATCTCAGAGCTGGAGTTTGTCTCACATTTTTTCCCTTCACCTTGTGTAAATCCAGCCATGCTCACATGTTTGAGGTGCCTGGACTGATCTAATCATCCCAAGAATGCTGCCTTTTAGTAGATTTCTGCAGTTCTTATATCATATGGCGTAAGCAAAATTACCCTCCAGATGAGGTCTCTTTGCTTCATGCATATCTGCTCATGTTACATGATATGAAATTGTTTGACTTGCAGTAGAGAAGAAGAAAAAATGATTTGTTAAAGAAACACTGAGTGCTTTGGTCTTACCTTTCAACTCCAATTTGAAGCTATTTTTTAGGATCCATTAAAAGTTTCCAGATCTTGTTGGCAAAGAAACTACCCAGCAGAGCTGACCTTGAACTTCTTGCCAAGGGTATAAACACTCCCGAACTTTGGAAAAGTTTGGATGCCATCTGAATTTTGAGAATAGGGCTTCACCTCGTTGTTTTCTAATCTCACTGAGGCTGTTTAGCTGTATATCTCTTGCCAAACAGATAGATGTTATTCCTATTGTGAGCCTAGCTAAATTTCCTATTCCATTCTCCCTTGTCACTGACCTTTCAGTTCATCGGATAACAATAGGAGTCAGTGTACGAGTATGACAGTGACCTGAGATCTGAATGTGCTTTATACATCAGAGCAGCATGGTGTGTTTCCAGGGCTTTAAGCAGAGGAGAGAAGGAAAGCAGGGACATTACTCAAAACTCGGGGAGAGCCTGGAGCCAGCTTCTTGCACAGACTGACTCTGAAGGCAGCAGCTCACATGCCTGTGGGAGCTCAGCAAGAGCAGGGACCCGCCACCTCCCCAGGAGCAAGGCTTAGCTATTCAGCAGCTCCTGGCAATGCAGATGCTGCCTTCTCATGCCCAACTCCCCGTGGCTGCCTCCCACTGCGGCAAGTGTCTTGCTCTCGTGCAGAGGCGGAGGCTGCCTCCCGCTGAATGCCTGCAGCCCTTCAGAAGAAAGCCGCTTTTCTAAAAGCAGGATGCTTTGGTGCTCTTTAGATTGGAAATGTGATGCTGCAGCATCATGCCACTTGCTGCGCTACCCCAAGAGTCAGCTATTTCTGTAGCTGAGCAATCATGGAATTAGACCGAAGGAGTCCTAATGATCCCTGCAGAAGGGAGCTGATTAGTGCCTTGCTCCAGGAGAAGGGTAAACTGTTTCATCTCTGAGCACTCCTTGGATTTTAATGGAAATTTCATTAGCTGCTCTTATTATTACCTGTGCAAATCAACAATACTATGATAATAATAGTTCTTGCTGCAATTAGGGCAAGTTGTGGTCAGCAGTTGTGATGCATGAGTCATGCTTTTTGTTAGCTATATTGGCAAAGGAATTGATCTTTTGGATCTGTTTCTTGGTTTAAAAAAAAAAAAAAAAAAAAGAGTCTCCAAAGATGCCTCTCTCAACTTTCCCTTTCTCCTCCATACAGGCACACTTTCTCCGTTGTTTTCAGTCCTCCTTTGGATTGCAGTGGCACTTTGTACAGCAATGCTGTTTTTCATCTCCAAGCCTGTTGGCATTCGACCCTTTTTGGTGTCTGTTATTCTCAGGTCTATATATACTATTGGGCTTGGTCCTACCTTGATACTTCTTGGTGCTGCTAATGTAAGTACTTAAAAAGCAAGCAGAATTTTCAGCAGAAGCAGAGATATTAAGGGTTTTCTATTAAAAAATCCCTTGGTTAGAACTGTGCGAAGAACTTCCTTTTCAGGTTCACGGGCTGAGCAAAAAAAATATATATATATAAAAAAAAAATCCAGTCGTCCTGAAAGAGCAGTATCAGCAAACTGAAAAACTGAAAAAAATGGGATTTTGTTTTGTTCATATGCAAATATTTTAAAAATAAAAACAATATGAAATTTAAAAGAAATACTGCTGAGTAAAAGGAATCAAATTTACAGTTCCTCATGTTAAAAGAATAATTTTCTCTACCAACATGCTCAGCAAAGTTGACACAAATTTGTAAGGTGTTCTGTGAGCTTAAATCTATATTTTTGAGGAAAGTTTTCAAAATTAAAAATTATCTCAGCCCTTCTCAGATTCTTAATTTATTCATGTCTCTTTTTTTCATGTTTACTGAGCTTTATAAGATAAGTCATACTCATATAAGTCATGCTCATAAGTAATCTATTTACATTTCTGCCTGACTGCTACAGCTCTAATTCACCTTAATGCCAGGCAGCGAATTATTAGGCTGTTTGCCACCAATTCTTTGAAAATTGTGCGTGCTTGAAAATACCCAGGGACATAGTCAAAGGTAAAGGTAAGCAAGCAGTGCTTGTCCATGTGAAATTTTTGAAAGAAGAAACATATTGAGTCCTTATTGCTTGACCTGGACTACCAAACACATGGGGTTAGTTCCTTTCATGTGTACTTCAGCACTGCTTTTCATATGTAGGAACATGCTTTTCACATGCTTAGGAACAATGGCATATCTGATGCCGTTGCTTAAATACCATACTTCCAAAATGCCATTCTGTTTTGTTTTGTTTTGTTTTGTTTTATGGTAGGCACCCCCACCCTCACCCATCCCCCATACACATGCTATTGTGTTACTATTGTTCTCCTTGTAGTTGCATTCATAGCTGCTGTTGCATGGTCTCAGGTCTGAACTCAGAATTGTTAGGAATTCACTCTCCAGTTGTTTTTTAATGCCTTATGGCATTAATCTCACCCTGCTTACTCATTAATTTGTGGAGATATATCAGAACGCAGTGAGACAGTGCAGGGTTGGAGGGGTGATATACTTCCAGTTACTCTCATGGACTCACTCCCAGCGTGCCTTGGAGATGGATTTATCTTACTTGAACTTCAGCCATCTAAAAGTTGAGCATTTAGTCAAAGCAGCCTATCTAGATTTTTTGCATGCTACAGCAAAGATGAACAGGATTTTTTCTGATGGAGTAAACATAGCCTTTGTTTACACCCCACAGCTTTGCAACAAAATAGTGTTTCTGGTGAGCTTTGTTGGAAACCGTGGAACTTTTACTCGTGGCTACAGAGCAGTCATCATGGACATGGCTTTTCTCTATCATGTAGCATATGTCCTGGTCTGCATGCTGGGCCTCTGTGTGCATGAATTCTTCTACAGTTTCTTGGTAAGTCTGTGCTTTTGCGGAGGGGAAAACTTTGCAAAAATAGAAAATACCGTTACCCATGCAGCTGTCTTCAATTTCTTCCTGACAATCAAGCCAAATCATGTGTATTTTTAGCATGCCGTTGTGTTGCTGCCCCTTAGGAGCTGCTGTTTTCATTAGAACCTATTTCTGTTAGAAATTGTTTTATCTGTTTTAGAGCTGAAAGTTTGCCCGTTTCTTTTCAGAAAATCATCACACAGTCTGGTTCTTTCTTCTGTCCCTCTCCATCATACATTTATTCTGTGTATGTTGTTCCTATATCTTGTATCAGTTGTGTCTACAGACTGTAATCTCTCTGGGACAGGAGTTGTCCACTGGTGTGTGCATCATCCCTATTCCAAAAGATCCCATTCCTCAGTTCATGTTGCAGTCCTAATAAATAAAAGAGTGACTTAGGGAATAGAGATGGCATGCCTTTGGTGTAGCGGGAAGATTCATCACTATAAATGTATCCCACTTCCATTTTCTTTTGTTGCCATTACCCAGATGGAATGCCTTTTTATAATATGATACAGGTGCAGTGAAAATGAATCATATAAAATTATGCTAAACTCAGCTAACTGCTCCCTTCATGCTGAATAGCAATAAAAGGTGTTTCACTGTTCTTGTTTTCTAACTGTTTTGCTTTTACTAAAACATGAAACATTTAGGTAGACTGACTAAATTGTGGCCATTTACATGTGTTCACCTTCTTGTTGTCATATCTTTCTCAGCTTCCTAAATAGCAGTGAACTCCCAGCATCTCATAGAGGCACGATAAGCACTCTAAAATTTAGGCATTCAGTTCTCACTGTGGCAGAGCTCCTGATGAAGTCGTTTTCCAGGTCCATATCTTGACATTAAAGTTACCTTCAAAAAGTTGCACAGACTTCAGAGGAGTCAATATTTTGAGGCTTTAGCTGCAGAACCTTTTCAAATAGATGCAACTCACCTGCTAATTAATGTCTGTCTTAAAAAATGCGCATCGAATCGTATTACTCCTTCAGTGAGTAAGGGTTCTTTACTGTAAAATGCTCTCTGAACTGCAGTGTAGTTTATGAAACATTTTAAATGCTTACTTTTTTCAGTGACGGCTATCAACAAATGTCCATGATTCATGGATGTTATAATTGTCCACATTCCTAAGTTATTTACAGGTGTTCACTTTGTAGTGAAAGTGTTCCAAAATCCTGCATTTGTTCCTCATATTAAGCTTTGTCTTGTATGGGATGAATGATAACTGTCTTCCCTCTTTCTTCCTTTATTATCAATCCTTTCACAAGGTTGTGGATTTCAGATCTTGTGAATTGTGACTAATACCTTCTTCTGTGGACCATTTTGATAAATCACAGTGTGTCACTTTATATCTGTAATCTGTGTGTTTTGAAGTGGAAATACATATATTATAGATAAGGTCCAAAGCACTATAACACATCAATAGAATTGGAAGAGAAAAAAAGCTATAGTTTCTTGAATATAGTTTCTTGAAAAGCCCTTATCACACTTAATTGCTATTTGAGGCATTTGACATTTAAAGCAGTATTATCTTCATGTATACTTTTCTTACATTAAATACTAGGAAAACATACAGCACAGGGTAAAGAAGAGCAGTTTGGGGTTTTATACAAACAGTGCAATGAATTTAACCTTGTCCTAAAAAGAAATGGCCCTAATCCTTTCACATGAATGACTTTTAAATGATCCCATGAACTCAAAGAAACAGCTTACAGACATGTAATTATGTGTGTGCATGACTGCATTTTTGAGATGCAGCCCATGCATATTTATCAGATGAGAAATTACATGAAAAGTTAATTTGTGGATGTAGATCCATAGTACGGAGATGCTTTTTTTAAATTTTAATCCATACCGGTTTTGAATATGGGGAAACAATGGTTCTTGTTGGTAACTACTACCTTGTGTCTGGGTCAGACTCATATATAAGTATACATTTTAGCTTTTGATTTTGCTATGTCTTAAAATTTCAAGTTTCGTATTACGTTATCTCTCCTATATCCCCTGTTCCCACTGAAATCAATGTGAATTGTGTGTTTATGAAGCTGAGATTACAGAACATGGCTAGATGTATGTTTCAGTAGTTCAGATTTTGTTTCTATGTAGTATCTATATACATTCATTTTTATTAATCTGTATTCATTTTTCCTCTACACTATACTTTTCCCAGCTGTTTGATCTGGTGTACAGAGAGGAGACTTTGCTAAATGTGATAAAAAGCGTTACCCGGAATGGTCGTTCCATTATCCTCACCGCAGTGCTAGCCCTCATCCTGGTTTATCTCTTTTCCATCATTGGGTTCCTCTTCTTGAAGGATGACTTTATCATGGAGGTCGACAGGTTGAAAATCAGGGCCCCTGTTGCAGGTACTGCTTTTTAAAATTCATTTCCAAAATACACCTTTTATGTCTGACTAACCAAACTTTGCTCTAGGGAAATTTTGATTTTGTGCTTGTATCTGTGGAAGCAGAACTCCATATACCTTAAGACTAAATTAAGTCTCTGGGTAAATTTCGTGTGTAGGGTTGCTTTTCACTAGGCTTTTCTGTTGAAATACTAAAATCCAGCACTCACGATTGATTTATTACATTTTCTTTTAGCATTTTCTAACTCATGCTAACATAAAGAAAAAATTCCTGCATTTTCTAAGTATTTGGAAGAGCAACTGAATGTGGATTCTATTGGTTCTCATCCCACCTTAAAAGTAGTGCTTAGGATTTTCTGTGTACTGCATGAGGCATGTGATATTATAATGTTTAGTTAATGTATTCATCTGATTACTATTTAAGCTTCATCCAACAGAAATTTATTACAGAATCCACGCTTCTGCTGATGTGAGATTTCCTGGAGTATCTCTTAAATTCAGTGTGTTCTTCACAAACACCACTCTTAGTGTATAATCCTGTCTTCAGTAAAATCACTGGAAGTTTTTTAACTGTTTTTTAAAAAGCCAGGATTAAAATTTATTAGAATGAGAAATTTCACCAACATGGACAGAGAGTTACAAACTCACTTTGCTAGAAAAAAGTATGTCTAGTGGGTTGAGATCTTTGTACGTGCTGCCAACCAGCCTGCTGGGAGCATGGACAGAGAAGTAGCTGTCTGCATAAAAAGACCTGAAAATAGCTTTTGATTATATTCCTAGAGGTATGATTTTCCCAAATGCTGAGCTCTTCAGACCTGTATGCAAGCATAGAACAACCAATAGGATCCACCCCAGATTGTGTGCACTCTGTGTTTGTCAGCCTTTTCCTAGCTTTGCTATTTCAGGACCTACAGCACACAAATGAGGCAAAGCTCGTTGAAGACTTGTTGATGTGGGGGAGTGTGATGTATCCATATAGCTATTTGATAACCACAGGAAAAAAGGAACTTAACGAATTTCTTTTATAGACCTTGCTGTTTGCCACTGATCAACTTCAAAGGGCAATGTTGGCTTATATTTGATTTACCATTCATTTTGGGGCAGAATTTATAATCTGAAGTTTCATTTCGAAAAATAATTGTGGCCGTTTTAGGAGAAAGGAAGCTAGATTTATTGGAGCACTGATCTGATACAGTGCAGTAGTTCCTGTGTGTTCATGTTTCTTCTGTTGGGTTCTTAACAGATTTTTGTGGTGTGTTTGCATGCGTATTCTTGCTGGCTTTATACATTGCCATTTCTTATCAAACACTCATCAAGAAAATATGCTGATGGTATATGGATGGAACATTATGCATCCCAAGACAAGTGCTTAATTTTTTTCTTTATAAAATAGCACAAAGAGAGACTCAGAGTGGATCTGTTTTCTATGTTACAGAGATTGTCTTAGACTGTTACTTTGGTTGTATGATTTTGCCTTCATTTTTTCTCCTTAAACCTTTTTGTATCTGTGATTTGAAATGCAGAAAATTGTTGAAGATGCACAAGACAAAATGGGTTTGATAAAATCAAGCTGATGTACACATTTACCCACTTTGGGAATGTTAAATTAGTGTTTTACTTGAACCCATACATATTTACAAATGAGTACCAAACCGTGTTATAATCCTTGAAAACTCTTAAATATTCTACGTTCAGAATAACTGAACATCAGCTTGTGTCCTTCTTGTCAGCTTTTGTGAATAATTTATCTAATGGTTTTAAAACTGACATTATTTTCATATCTGACAGTTGTTTCTTGCTTTGAATATATCTCGCTCTAGCCAGAAGTAGCAGCATTTGATGTAGATTCATTAATTTCAGGAGATGAAATGGGGATAGTTGTGATATACATTGTTTATAAATATAAAACCGTGTTTTTGTTCCCTGTGCTTGCTTTTAGCTGTTAGGCAGACTGTTTGAGGAAGGAGGAGTTGGTGGTGTAATTTGTTCTGCTTTTTCTTCTCAACTTTTCAAATCAGTGACTTGCTTCTAGAAAAATAATGACCTAAAACTTTTTGTCAATGCAGTGTCTGTCTTTTTGTCAATATTCTGCTCTTTTCTTAGGTATTGGTGAAGTCCCCACTACAACCCTCACATCAGTGATGGGTGCCTGTGCAAAAGAGAATTGTTCCACAAGCATCCCAGACATTAACCCAGGTTAGTACAAAACCTCCCCAGATTGGTCATCAATTAGAACTGAGGGATTTGTGTGTTATTATTACAACGACTGCATGAGAAAAGTGATGATTGTTTTTGGAAGGCAGAAGTACTCAACTCCTGGGAGGCTTGGAGCTCAGTTGGGAACTTGTCTGTAATGCAAGTGCTTCCCACACCTGATTTCCAATTGCATCAACATTAATTTTGTTGAAATATCGTGCTGAATGATTATGCATGAACATACAGGTCTCTTTTTTTGAGCTGGCTTTGCTGAGAGGAAAAGCTTGCTGCTTACCTGCAGCATCTTCACCTGCACACAGTGAACCACTATTAGACTCATTTAGGGCCACATAAGTTGATTTTAACAGTGTAGCATATATCAGAAAGCTCTTGTGTATATTTTTTACATGCATCTAGGCTGACGTTGTAATGTAGCCGGAAGAGTAAGAGCCCAGATCCAGGACCAAGTATCTGTCTTTAAGTGAGTTACTGTGTCTCAGCTAAGCATGGGCAGGAGTCCATCCATGCATTCCTAGCTTGTGGCAAATACAAGGAAATGCAGACTGTTGCAAGCCATGTCTGTGATAGGCAAGTTGTGTTTCTTCATGCTTGTGGCAAGTGAAAAGCTCAATTGCTCTACTTCAGCAGATCAGTCCATCTGGTTTTACTCTGATACCTGCATTATGAAACTGATCTGCATACCAGAAGGACCCTGTCAACTTTAAATACACTTCATTAAAATAAAAGGCTTGTCTGGTGTGTTCTACTGGTGTCAAGCCAGTTACCAGACATTGGTTCAGGAAGGAATTTGTCATAGATCAAGCTGACGGAGTGCTTTGCTCTATTTGCTGTTTGAGGCAACATGATCACTCAGGACCTCTGATAGTAGTGCTACTCCATCTCTCCTGCTCTTATCCTGTGACACATTGTAGTTGTTGTGTATGGTCTTCATTACAGTTGTTAAGTTTGTGCAGTGTGGGTGTGTGCAGTGGATGGACTTAGACTACTTACTGCTACACTTGCGTGTTGTTGCTAGGGGCTGAAGCTGTGGACAAAAGTGGTTCCTTCCTATCCTGTGTTCCAGTATAACACCACTTCACATGCTTTATTCTCCCAGTACAGATTTTTGAGCTTTTATGATCAAGGGTATGGGGGAGAGGGCTATAAAAGTAGACTTTTCCTCCCCAGCTGGTGTGTAAACAGGCCTCATAAACAAAATGGGAAGCTGTCTGACTAGATAGAGAAAACAGTCTCTTCCCAAGAGCTATTGGCAAAGCTGCTATATTCAAAAAGTAATCAATCAGTCAAAAGAGATGCAGTATGGCTTTTGCCAAGCTCTTTAAATGATAGAAATCTCACATTTCTTATTTCTTGGCCACAGTTTCTTTAAAATTAAACAATAATGAAAGGGGGTTATACAGAACGTCTAGGTACACTGGCACTTAATCTTGGAGTACTTTTATTCGTCCCGTAACATTAGAGAAACTACATTTAGTGAGAACTAAAGATCAGTATTAGCCAATGAATCACCTGTCAAAAAGTACTATTCTACCTTCTGTCTTCTCCTGGGACAGATCTCCCTTCTGGCGAAACTATGAGTACAGGAGATTTGCAAAGGCTGGCCAGCCTGGGAGTTGGTAGGATTCATGGTGTAGCAGCATAAAGAAATCCACAGCTGTCTGTAGGATACATAAAATGTTCTCAGTGACATCTCAGGGCCACAGCAGAAACATAAAAATCTGGCATTTTAGATCAGATCACTGCTGATCACTTGTTCTGATGAGATTGTGCCTCTACCTTGAGTTTTACTAGTTGAGCCTGCATTCAGTCATTGCTCCTTTTGGTGAGGGAGTTAACCAGCTGGTCTCATTAACTCTGCTCAGTACTTTATTCAGAGAACACATCCTGTCTACAGCTTGCTTCTTCTCTGCTACACTGAGCTGCCAGCCCCCAAATACTTGGTCTCATCTCCCGTGGAGTCTTCCACTCTTCCCTCCAAGGGCATTTCAATATCACTTAAGTCTTTGCCTGATGAAGTGCTTAAACCACTTAAACGAACTTCACATCCTAAGTATGTGGCCTCAGCCTTATCCCTCCCTTTCATGCTTTGTAGCCCATAGAGACCAGTGCTAGAAAGGTGCACAAACACTTCTTTGCAGAACGGGACATTTTCTTTACTCATTCCAGTCACAGGCATGGTACCACTCTAGGCAAGTTCAGCTAGGTCCATGTGAGCACTCATGTGTTGACCCTGCTTGTGTCGAGGCTCAGGCTCAGAAGGCAGGTAGCTGTGGACCGCCAGATGATTTTTGAAATGAATCTTCCTATCATCCCCCTGTGCTGCCCTCTGATTGACATCATGACACCAGAACCTGACCATTTGCTGTTTCCAACACCTGACCCAGGTCTTGCGAAAAGTGAAAATTTGTTCTCAGCTACATAAATGAAATAAAAGCTGTGGCTTTTATAAAGATTTTCTTTTATTTCTGTTGTGAACAGTCATCTTCTCATGCACAAATATTAGTTCCAAAAACATTAATGAATTAAAGTTTGGAAAGAGGAAACAGGAACAGGATGCAAAAGCAGAGGTGATGAACTGGTATGACTGAGATCACAGTGTGAGTAAAAAAAAATTTCCAGATGTGACAGAGGAAAAAAAAAAAAAAAGGTTTCACTGTTTCAGTCCTTTCAGTTTCAATATTTGAGCAGGGTTTTTTTTGTTTGTTTTTATCTGGAGTTATTAGTGGTAGCAGTGTCAGTAATGACTGTATAATTCACCAGGGAAGTCTATCCCGGTGTCTGCTTTTGCTTTTCCTTTTGCTAAGAGTTTCTTATATCAGGAGTTTGTTTCCATTTAATTTACTTGTGTAGCAAAAGCAGTGGTGGCAAAAGCAGCAGATACCACCTTTGTTCTGCAAGTATCTATTGCGATACATACACCACAGTTTGGGAACCCATGCCCAAAGTCCAAATTGCTTGTCTGTAATGTGAATGCTTTCAGTCAGTTCATTGTATCTCTGCCCCAGGTGTGATGGTTTGGGGGCTGTTAAATACTCTGTTTCAGTTAACTATTGCAGCAGGCTGTTGTTATCTGTTGAACTGTGTTCCGAGTAAGTGCATGAAGTGAACCAAGTGAGAATTCCTGCTTTCACTGCTTAAGTAAATGTATCCCTAAAAAGAAAGGCAGAGGGAGACGGGAAAGCCAGCAGTTACAGTCCTGACCCTTCAGCACAAGCCTACAGAACACCAGGAAAAACTCAAGCAGGGCTTTTCAAAAGGAGGCTGTTGATGCAGTCACAACATGGGAGTGCGTGGTGGGAGGAATTCTGGCCGAGGCAGAGGGAGTCCCTCTGGGGACTAGTGTTCCAGCCCAGCTCCTCTGCACGTTCAAATACCTCCTGCACAATAGTACCCTCTGTGGCTCGGCCAAAACCACACAGCAGCTCTGCAGCAGTGATAAGAATAGAATCCAAGTTTTCAGGCTGAGGTCAGTGAGAGTCTTTCATTTAATGCATATCAGACCTGCGCTTAGGCACATGCTCTGGTGGAAAGATCATGGACAGATTTACTGATATAAAAGCCAGCCCCTCCTGAATGATTTGAAATGCTAACATGACTTGGCTTGTACATTGGTAGGTAGAGGAATGATTTCACAGGAAGACGATCCTTTTGTGAATGTGCTTCTAATTCTGTGTTTATGCTGCTTCTCTTCTGCATGTCAGCTGTGCACTTAGGAGGCCCACTGAAAAAGCAGTCATACTGAAACCAGTGGGAGTACTTGCAAGGGAAGGGATACTCCCATGACTAGAGATGGCAGCTCTGGGTCATTAACAGAGTTACTGGTGGGAGAACTGCTTGGGATTTTTGCTGTCTCTCTTCAGGCTAAATATGCCTGCTGCATCTAAGTATGTCACCAGCAGTGACATGCAAAAGGATAGGCATGGTCATTGAAATTCTAGCTGGAGAATATAAAAGGCAGATGTGTATTGCAGTTGCTTTCTCTCATAGAGAATCATGGCTTTGTTTCATGAGTGATTATTCGATGCTGTGATTCATAAAGGTGATCTTTTCCTGTTTATAGGTGAGGAAGAGGAAGATGGAATTGAAAGGACCTGTGACACCCTGCTCATGTGTATTGTGACGGTATTAAACCAAGGCCTGCGAAATGGTGGTGGTGTGGGAGACGTGCTCAGAAAGCCTTCCAAAGACGTAAGTGTTTTGGCTGAGGAAATGCATTACTCCCTGTGCATCTCATGAATGCCAAAGTCAATTTTTGGAGGTTATAGACAGTATTTTTATCTAGTCTGCTCTAATGTTACACAGTTGATTTATCCATGTAATTTTTACATCCCAGATGGAATACTTAATGGGAAGAGCTGTGCTTGGTGTGATATTACTTGAAGAAAGAAACTCTAGGCAATAGTTTATCCTTTCTTGAAAAGTGGAGCATGTCGTAACCTTCTAAGCACTGCTAAGAGGTATTGCTGGATTGGATCAGTTTGCTATTGCACTAAGAATTATAAGTGCAAACTTTTGAAAAGGATTGACTAATGAGTATATGTCAAGACTCTCCATTCTAGTACCTAAAGTGCTTCTTTAGCTGAATTTCAGCTTGGCATCTGCCCTGGAATAGGTCCTGTTGTTTATTTATACTGAACTAGCATCAAATTCAAAACAAAATTCCATACGTAACAGTAGAAGTCCTCTTCCTGAAGTCTTCTTCAAAATGCAGTTCATTTAAAAGCTGTTCATAATATTTGGGTTTTATGCATTTTGATTTAAGTTCGAGAAGGACAGCATGAATAAAGGTAATCTAGCTGCACTTTGTCTGGTGGGCCACACCATAACAGCATTAAACTCACAAGTGATATTTCATCAGAGCTTTCAAGAGTCCAGAGACAAATAACTCAGATGATCTGGATTGAAGAGCTCCTTGTGTGAGTAGTAGGAATCTAGGTCCTAACTCATAGACCAGGAGGTTCTAGAGGGACTGCAGACCATCCCCATGAAGTCTATAAACACTTACAAATTTTGAAAGTGACCCTTGCCACCTAGTAGTAATCTGATGCTAGCTATATTAAAGCATGTCACAGAAGGTAGCACATTTCCAAATGACTGTGTGGGAAGCTGAGAAAATCAGTGGCTTTCAAGTTAGTGTCATGGTGAAGAGAAGAACATGGATTTTACGTTCCTCCTTCTTACACTGAATGTTTTCTCCTGTTTGCCACAGAATGACTTTACTGTTTTATTAGAGATGTTAATGAGAATCCAATCCATCCTTTGCAAGAAGGAAAATAGCTAAGATGTGAACATACAAAACTATGGTAAAATAGGGAATATAAGCATTTCAAAGTGTGTGTGCATGTGCATGCTGTTCTAGGAAGACAAAAAAGTGGTCTTCCCACCCTGAGCCAGCTTATAGCCAGGACACTGGTTTAGCATAGTGCTAGAACCATCAATGCTCTCTGCTTGGACAGAGTATAGTAGACTGTTCTTGTCATCATGCAGGCACTCTCCCCTGGTTTCCAGTTGTTCAGTGTGCAAACTTGGTGTCAGTTTGGAATATTTCACAAGAACATACCATCAGCATATCCCTATGTGCTACAGTACAATACTAAGAAGAGTTATCACAGCTGTCAGTGGGAACTAGAAACTGTATATCCCTGTTTCTGTACTGGGAAGATAATTATCTTCAGTAGAGGAGACTACAGTAATGCATCTACACTGCATTTGGTACACAAGCTAGTCTCTTCTTCCTGCTATAGGAAACAGCACAAAGGACCACAGCAGTACTGAAGAGATAGCATATATGGCATATGAAGCCAAATCTTCTTTGCCTACTTGTATAGGTAGTCCCTATCTATTTTTGTAAGTAAGGCTAACAGAATTTGGCATATGAAAAGAAAGATGCACAGCTTTGCTGAACTAATGTGGAAATGTTATTTAATATTTTAGAGAAGTGCTATTTTTGTATCTTATTGCAACCTTATTATTGTTTCAGGAGCCCTTGTTTGCTGCACGAGTTGTTTATGATCTTCTGTTTTATTTCATTGTCATAATTATTGTTCTGAACCTAATCTTTGGAGTCATAATTGATACATTTGCTGATCTCAGGAGTGAAAAGCAGAAAAAGGAGGAAATACTAAAGACAACCTGTTTCATCTGTGGTAAGTGTTTCTGAGCTATGGAGACATTTGATGGGTAAAGGCAAAAAATGAACTATTTCGCAATAAATAAAGTGTGAACCTAAGGGGTGGTTATCTTCTGGAAAGAAAGTCTGTAAAAATGTCCAAGTTTGGTTCTAAATTTATTCCTTCTCAGTAGGAAACAGATTTGGTTTAGGAGTCAAAAGACAAGCTTTGCTAAGATGTGGCTTTGCAGTCTCTACCCAGGATCTGAGGGAGAAGAGCTGTGTCTCACACTCGCATCATCACCACTAATGGAGTTGGTGCAGCTGCTGACTTTATTTCACAAAGCGTAATGCAGATGAAAGTACAGCTTGCTATTTCACAGCACAGTGCATTCCAGAAGGGTAACAACGGCAAAATCCGCCTGTTTCAGAAGGTGACATGAAACAGGGAACAAAAAAATTAAATGAAAATCATCCTCACAAAGCCAACATATGAATCGCGCTTATTTTGAGGTGCAGTCACAAAGAGGGGCAGACCTTCACTCCCATGGGGGACTTTAGAAATACCTTCTTTTTTTGTAGACTGGGTGTTGTTTCCATGGTTGTACTGACAGGGATGAACAGCCACAGTGCACAGAGGCTTTAGTGGAAAGCTCTACAAGAGATCCAAGGAGGAAAGCCGTAATATGAAGAAAACCGTTTGTGAATCCTCTCCTTCCTCACTATGGCACTATTCTTCAGAGACTCAACTGGATACAACAAAAAATAACATGAAATTTTTACAACTACATCTCTGCAAAGACTCACCCTCACTACTAGGTTTAAGTGCACAAACAATCCCACTGCAGCTTAAGTGGGACTATTCACATGCTTGGTGCTAAGCGCATGCATAAATCTTCACAAGATCAGGACTGAGATTGCATGCTGTGTGCTAACCAGTATACATTTAGAAAGAATCAGAGCCAACACTTGTAAAGTACTTTATAGCCTTCAGCATAGAAGGCACTGTAAAACTGTAACATATTTATTATACTGTTATTGTTATTAAGCGGAAATATCACAAAAGAGAATAAACTCTGTGCTGAAAGAATTCTGTCAGGAATGCCTTCTATCCTGGTATTTTCTTGCCTGGCAGTTACTGTATGTGGTTATAGCTTTTAAATTAGAATCCTTCAAATTTATGAACCTTTAAATTAAGTTAGATTCCTTTCTCCAACATATTTAACAGATTTGGGTATTTTTATGTTGATTTTTTTTTTTAATATTATGTTCATGTCTTTTGCAGGACTGGAGAGAGATAAATTTGATAACAAGACAGTTTCGTTTGAGGAGCATATAAAGTCAGAACACAACATGTGGCATTATTTATACTTTATAGTTCTTGTCAAAGTTAAAGATCCAACTGAATACACTGGTCCAGAGAGTTATGTGGCACAAATGATTGTGGTAAGTCAATTCGGGCATGTACTTTATGCAACTGAGAGATGTTCTGTGCAGTTAGAGCAGAGCATATCTGTCCTTTTCCCTCTGTCTGAACAATGCGAGGCATCGATTTGTATTTTTAAAAATCTCTTCACATGTCTTAGACAGTCTGCAACAAAGCCCAGTCTTAAACATAATGAAAAAGATGAAGGTACAGGCCACAGTTGCTAGTTTGGCTTTCGTGCTGTCATGCTCTGTGGGTTCTATTCCCTCATTAGCCAAACCAGAGGCAGAGGAGCATGCATAACATGTGCTGCTGCTACTGCTTTGTCCAGTGTCTCTGGGCTGCTATCCAGAAAAATAATGTCTCCTGCTGAACGGTGAAGCACAGTGTTAGTGTTGAGAGGCTAGTGTTTTCTCCTATGACTGCTCTGAACAAGCTATTGAAAAGACCAAGAAGTGCTTCAGGGATTTGAAGAGCTGCAGAAACTCTTCATCATGAAGAGTTTTTGGATTCAGACTTGGAGTCAGAGACAGAAATTTGATGACATGCGGGCAGAGAGATGTTCAATCACATTTCGTTTCCACCTTACTGTCAAAGAGAGTTCCTTCCAGTGAAAGAGAGGGATGGGCTGTCAATGGTACCTGGTTTGGGGCTTCATTTTTGAGGAATTCCAGAACAGCCCCACAAAGAGTGGCATTCAAGGGACGTTTCTTACTACCTTTTGTGATAGTCTGGTGTACCATTTTCTTCTTGTGGACTTCCTGTCAGTTACTGCACTGCTAAGGGCCTATGCTGGGATTTGTGGCTGCAGAGCTAACATATGTCTGAATCCCAGAGGAGAGTGTAACCAAATGCACATCAGGCTTTGCTGTTCACGTATTTCTGGAGCCACATTTCTTATGGAGAATATCTACTCTGTTATCTTTCATTGAATTTTTCATTATGCGTACTACTCAATCGTGCTTGTGAAATTCTGGGTGCCCTTATACATGTAGTCCTAAGCCTAGCCAAGGGGAAGAGTCTTCTCCTTTAACTTTAGCTGTCTGAAAGTCAGGCACCTGGTTTAAATAGATGTCAGCGTAGAAAGCTGTGTCATTTATCCTGCCTTAAGATAGGTGTCTAGGATGGCTTGGGTGACATACCGTGGCAGGGCCTTTCTCACTCCATTGAGAGCCAAAATGATTAGTTTAGACAAGATTCCTAATAGGGAGCTGGCTGAAGTTGGAGTAGATGACTCGCATTGCACAGACCTGTGCAGAGCTCACCTTGAAGAACGGTTTGTGTTTAGACAGAAGGTCTAAACTGAATGCTGTGGTGAAACAGAACTTTTATAATTGCTATTACCGCTATGTGGGAAGGCAGTGTAGCAGGTCATGGGAATTTAGTGCTCAAGTACAGAGGAGCTGCCTATGTCCATGGAAATTTAGAACTGCCAGTCCTATTGACCAGCTTAGTGCATTTATGCTGTTAGGCAGTAATGGATCTTCTGTATGACAGGTGAGATAGAAAAGCTAAGACAAAAGCTTGTATTCTCTGTTCCATTACAGGAAATTATTCATAGTGTCAAGTTGTCCTCTTACCTGAAAATATTTCTAGCTTATCTCAGAAATGCTCTTTAATTCATGGAATCAACATCTTTGGGTTGTAGGACTTGTCTCCTTTGTCTGTTCCTTCCTACTCTCTTCTTCCTCTCCTTCCCTGCAATGTTTATATGGTTTTTAACTTTGAGAGTATGTATGTTAAGTATTAATGTTTAATTTTCAGGAATGCATTAATATTCATAGTAAGTGTATTCATCCTGTGGCAGCAGTGGTTTGAATTTTCTGATGCAATTCACTAATTTATTTTGCGTTTGCATTAATAGTCAGAACTCCTGTTTGAATACCTAAAACATTAACAGAAAAGTGCCAAAACATGTGACCTCAAGCACTGTACTGATTTCTCAAAGACACTCTATGGCAGAATACTGGTGGTTTGAGTGGTTAATAGTAATCAAGGTTTTGGAATTATTAAACCCTGTGAAAGAGGGCTTTTTTTTTTTTTTTTTTTTTTTTTCCCCATGAGTATATATAAAATTAGTGGCTATTCTGGATGAGGGAGAGGTACATATGGTAGGTATGCTACCCTAGGTAGAGGTACATAGGGTAGGTGTGCTGCAGAAATACTGCATCTGTGAAGCAGAATCAATTGGAAACATTTGAGTGAATTAAAAAAAGGACTCTTTATCTTGGAGCCAGAGATTACTTAATACCACATGGTACAAGGACTATTAAGAAATTAAATAAAATAATCTGACTGGAAGAATGGAATTTCCTGGAAGTATGAGATTCAGCTAGAAGAATTTGAGAGATATAACTTTGCTTATGACCAAAAGAAGATTCAAAAGTGAAACACCCAGAGGTAGTTTTACAGGTGTCATCATCTGTTGGTGCTGATGTAGCTTATGTGTTTCGTGTGTTTCAAACCCAGCATGATAATAATGAAATTATATTGGAAATATGCAAGATGTACTACATTCATTATAGCAATTTTTGGCCTTAAGACAAAGAGGGAAACAAATTGCTTAAGACTTTTCAGCTGACTGGAGGCTGAGTAACCACTCTTGTGATTCTGGAAGAGGTAACAAAGTCCCTGATAAGAGATTTAAGTTCTGCTTAGGATCTAGCACAAGAGAGGCAAACTTCAAATTAATCTTTCACAAGGGAATTGGGCTTACCAGTGGAACTGACTCATCACTGAATGAGGCTGATGGGGAGTTTATGGGGATGTGACACTGTAGTTCAGATGGGAGTCCAAAATGCATAGTGAAGAGGCTCAAGGCAGAAGGGAATGCAGCATTCAAAGTCAATGGCAAGAAAAGAATATGAAGTTTCCTTTGCTGAATCGACTTGAATATAATGCCCAGCATATCAGAAAAGATGCAAGACGTGCAGTGGATTACAATACTTAATAATGAAACATACACTATAGGCAAAGAGGAGGATGGAAATAATTGTTCAAAAGCATTTTTCACTCTGTAAGGGATAACATTACTGTACAATTGCTCTACAATTACCTTAAAGGAGGCTATAGCAAGTTGGGGATTGGTCTCTTCTCCCCTGCACTAAGTGATAAGACAAGAGGAAATGCCCTTAAGTTGCACAAGGGGAGGTTTAGGCTGGATATTAGGAGAAATTTCTTCACTGAAAGGGTTGTGAAGTATTAGAACAGGTTGCCCAGAGAAGTGGTTGAGTCACCGTTCCTGAAGGTCTTCAAAAAATGTGTAGATGTAGCGCTTAGTGGCATGGTTTAGTGGCGGACTTGACAGCACTAGGTTAAAGGTTGGACCAGATGATCTATAATTCTATGATTCTGACATTGTGGCAGAAGATGGATTGACCATCAAGTTGAAAATGAGAGAGAAGTTGTTATTTTTTAATTTGGGTGCCATTGATTAAGCCAGAAGGTTATGGAAGTCAATATGGCAACACTATATGTAGTGGAAGATGAACCTGGAGAATGTCTGAATTTACTGTAGAATGTGCTGCCAGGACCTGTGGGTGATTAATAAATTGGAGATGGTTAAAGGTAGAAAGAGATCCTTGAAAGGTCACCTGTTGTTTGGATGAAGTGTGGCAAACCTTTGCTCTCACTTAGTTAAAAAAAAAAAAAAAAAAAGTGAAAAGTGTGTGGGAGGGTAGAAGAACACCTCAGTCTCAGGGCATTTTGAAGGGGACAAGGAGGACTAAGAATTTACGTTTAGGGTGATACAGAATGTGAAATTCCATGAATAGTACACCTGGAAAAGCTCTCCTAGCTCAATGAGTTTTTATTGTAATTAGGTAGGCCTTTATGGCTGTTTCTGTAGCTTTAAGGGATCAAATTCTGTGTTTTCACAGCCAGAGTACTTGAAGAGAATTTCTACTCAAATGTAATCCTCAAGGTTCAGACCCATCCTTATATATATTTAGGTCAATTTTTGGAGTATGCCTCAGTAGTTTCTTAGTAGAAAGTAAAGTTTAGTTCCAAATGTCATCCTCACTATGCCTACAACTGTGGTTAGGAACCAATTATTAATTGTACTTCTCTACTTCTGTATTCCAGAAAGCAACATTGGAGTGGTTATCAGTAGAACTAAACACCAGGGGAAATGTCTGCATTTTCTGGTAGTCTTGTTTCTTTATTGTCCAGAGCCATCAGGACCCCAAAATATGACTGACTGTGATACTTGTTTACCAATCATTTGTTCAGCAAACAGTGAAGCATCTGGATTGAAGGTTTGGTGATAGCACAAAGGAAAAAAAAATACAGCCCCCACTCAGAGGAAACATTTTTGCAGGTTCCCAAGTTCACTTTAATTTCTGTTCCAGGGGTGGCTTGTTTCAAGGCATTTCTATGAGTTTGTGTGTCTCTAACCTCAGAAGTCCTTAGGGCAGAGGACTTATTTTGCTTTCTTCCTCTGGAACATAGACATTGGTGCAAGCTCCTAATGTTCGCTGTGATATTCAGATCATCAGCTCTGAATTTGCTTCAGTGCTTAGCACACTGTTCTGAGAAGTGACTGAAGTAATCAGTAGCTATCCAGCTCATATAAAATATATTTATTTCTAAGAAAAAAAAAAGGTACAATGTATAAAATGTATTGTAAAACAACGCATACTTTATTCACCTCTAACTTTTTAGACAGTGCCTATTTGGAGATGTTGATGGGAATAAAGCACTTTAGATCGTTTAGTGATGCCCGTTCTTCTGGCACACTATCTTGTATCAGTTCTTGGGTGAGATATTAATTAATATTAAATCAGGGCAGTAGGTCTTATTATTTTTTTTATTTTCCAGGCTTCTTTTATGAAGTCAGACAGGTATTACTTCATATCCAAAATTACAGAAACTTTGAAAAGCTGGATACATGCATTATATTTGCACTGAGAAACTGCATGAATGATTCCCCTATTGAGTTTTCATTCCAGCAGAAAAAAATTCTTATCTGACCCATTTGACCAGAAATTCCATCCCTAGTAAACCCACAGAGATGCACATAACTTGTATTGCATCAGTACAGCAATCTTTGAATGTTCCTTGTGTCCATTTGTCAGAGGAGACAGTTTAATGTGATAACTGGAACACTGAAGGTTAACATCCAAATTTCAGGCTTCTCTTTTCAGCGATGCAATTTATACATACAGATTTCATCAAAGCTTTGATAGTTGCAAATAGATAAATGGAGGCAAAAAATGTAGATGATTAGTTACTGAATTTTTTGCAGCAAGTCAGAGAGAGATAAGAATTAGCCTATGGCTTGTACCTCCATTCATTTGCAAAAATAAAAGGCTGTAGGCATAGTAATTACATTAATTATTTTGCCCATTGGAAGAATAACAGACTTCAGAAAACAAAGCCCTAAAAGTTTTGTTCTCGCATGCCCTGTCCGCAGTTCTTAGCAAGTTTCATAATGGATTTTATTAGCATTAATGCTACCTGTCATAACTACATAATTACAGCACCTAATTATATTATTACTTATTTACTCTAATTATGTAATTGGATGTAATTGGTGCAATTACATAACTCCTCAATCAGATGAAAACTGCTCTAAAACCAGCCTATGTTCATGAGAGTAAAGGATAGATACTGTGATGCGTTAAGCCATGTCCCTAAAGCAAGGCAGTCTTCAGTAGGAAATTAATGGTTCTGTCCTCCTGCCACTGAGGTTATTGGGACCTTGAGCCTTTTGTGCTGTGATGGTATCTTAAAAGTATTCCTTTACACCTTCTTTTGTAAATATATCTTCCCTGAATAGCAAATCCCTAATCTTAAGCATCTCTTCGGGCTATTCAGGATCCCAGTACTTCCACTGAAATACAAAGAAAAATTCCCATCACCATTTTTAGAATTAGGCAGAAAAGATTGCTTGAGCAACATCAGCCTGAAATTCTGAATAGCAATTTTTCTTACTTAGTTCTTTTAAAGGCACTTTTGTGCCTAGCCATTGGTAACGTGACAAAATATTTTAACTACTTCATTTGTAACGTTTAGAAACTTCATTTTGAAGGTGTCAGCTTAATTTTATTGATAATATTAAATAAATATTTGGCATAATGTCTTAAACATGTCCCTGTCAGGAGGAAAAATGCTTTCCCCATTTGGAAAAAAATCTATTTTTGTTCTTGTTGTGTTGTGGGGTTTTTTTTGAGGGGGAGGGTTGGTTCTGTTTTGGTTTGGTTTTAAATATGGAAGTTTGAAAATTGAGCTGAATTTAGTGCTCTTTTGAGCTGGTGCTGTTGTGTCTTTTCTTCCTACCTCCAGTCTCATGCTTTTGCCTTCTTTTTCTGTTTGATACACAGAAGTAGGTATTACATTCAGAAGCAGCACTGGGAATAATGCCAAGTGAGCCATCAAGGAGCCTCACAATAGCTGTCTTTCTGCCCATAATGTGCGCTGGGCAATGCAAGCCATTTAATGTGAGCTTCCTCCTCTCTTCTGCCTTGATGCCCCTGGGTTCATACCTTGGCAGTGATGCTGCAAGGTCCGGCCAGAGTCTGTGAGGCTCGTGGGCAGCTCTGACCCCAGTGGAGATGTCAGGTGTCAGAAATGCCATGGCAGGGACAATGGGCAAATCCTTCCTAGAGCCAGGCTTCCTTGTGGATAGTCCCTGGCACGCCAGCGTGTGGCCTGCAAAAGGATTTCTTGCATTTTAGGCAGCCTCAGCAGAAGTGGCTACCTGTTGAAACTGCAGAAGCAGGAGCCAAGCAGAGCCTGCAGAGCCTGACAGCACTGTGTCAAGAGCCTGACTGCTTACCCTTTGGCACTGCCAGGCAGCGAGCCAGACATCCAGCCTATTCCATGGCCATCCCCGAGCAATCCACAGGGAACCCCAGCTCTGGAGGAGGCAGGTCCGAAGGAAATACAAGTGGATGAGGTAAAGGCAGTGAAAAAGCACTGCAAGGAAAGGGGAACAGCAGGCAGGCAAGCAGGAGCAGGGTTTGTAGAACAAGCTGTTCTTCACTGCTGTCAGTTTTTTTCAAAGAATGTAATAAAATAATATGTACTAAAAGGGCTGTTGACCTCAGGTCTTAAAATGTAACTTCTTTGGAGATGAAAAAAAAAAAGTTCTGACATCCAGGATTTTTCTATTATGTTATCCGTTGTCTTTTTGAATTTTGGGAGGCAAAAGTTTTCCCTGCTAATTTTTCTCTCTAGTCTATAGATACTCAACCTACCTCAACCATTCTGTGATAGCCTAAATTACAGCCAGCGATTGCTAAACACCGTATGGGTAGTATCTAAGAATGACTTAAAACAGAGAAATGTCAATCCCAGGTAACATTCGTACTGCAGAAGGGACACTCTGTTTGACACTCTGTGTGTTTTTCACACACTGGTGGTTCAAGCTAGACAATTTGAGAAGTTTCCTCCCCCAGATGTCCACCATACCCTTCTGTTGCAATTTACCACAACAATAGCAGAGGGGGCAGGACAAGCAGTGCATTTGTTCACTCGTGAGCTTCTGCAGTTCACAGCCTGGAGTATTAATGTGAAAATTGATGGCCATTTAAGTCACGCCAGTCTGAACTGCACTGCTTGAGGAGAGTACACACTACTGATTCTTTGCCTTTTTATTGGTAGGGAAAGAATCAGCAGGGAGAAAGGGCACACAGCTGACAGGGGTGACCCTGTCAACTGCTACAGCTAAATCTGCCAGGGACTGTGAGCTGTGGTTCTTAAACTGGCTCACTATAAATAAACTTGTATTTTTAAGGTTTCTTCATTATCATAAATTCTAGTTCAACACCAAGTTTCTGATCTGGCAAGTTACAGACTTTGACATACTCACAGGACTGGACTTGTGCACCCAAATGTGCTGCCGGAGTGGGGCATAGCGTTTATAACTTTGGGGAAGCTAATAATGCTTCTATTGTTATGTCTAATTTATTTGACTGCTAAAAACTGGCCTTCCTCCAAAAAAGAGCAGATGTTATCAAAGCAAAACTTGCAAGGATGAGATGTATGTACATAGCATTAAGCTATGCAACTTTTCCTTAATTACTTTTAAAAGACTGATACAATGCATGTCACATAAGTCACGGTAAGTAATTACTTACCGTGGCAGTTATACCAATTGCACAAAAGCTGGGTGCTAAATAAGTTCTGAGGTCTCACTAACAGGCTAATTTCCTAGGAAATACAATATCAGTTTTGTCTGCAGTCGGGTTTTCATAAAATAAGCAATTAAAGAAATATGCCTAAACACATGATTTACTGCTCCTATTTTTTGTTATTCTCTGTATAGGAGAGTAAGCGAGCAGTAGTCTCTCTATGCCCTTCTACGTGGAAGCAGGCCCTCTGCGATGTTCAGGGCTTCACTTCAGGTGCACCAAGTCCTGGAAAAAAAGTGATCTTTCTGCTTAAAGGCCTGCCTAAAACTTAACAGAGGATCTCAGAGCCATTGAGTGGTGATAGGCAGTCACTGAACAGAACTGGAATTGTGCTTAGCACAGGCTCAGCCACTGCTTTTGCCCTTCTCCCCTCATATACCTGAGTGTTACCCAGTTTTATATTTACAGAAAATATTACAGTTTGTTGCTTTTTCTTCTGCTAAGTATTGAATTATTTTTCTATTGTTGATTTTCCTATTATTCAAAAATAACATTCATTTCTTCAGGTAGCCCATTACTATTTTGCTTCTCCATACAATTTTGCATCTACATTATTATCTTACAAAAGAGCTCAACACCTCCCTCTCTACTTCATAAAATAAGCAATTATAGTAACATGCCTAATTAGCTGATTTCCTGCTCATTTGCGTGTTTGTCAATGCATGAAAAGTTAGCATCACATGAGGACTTTGCCTCTCTGTACAAAGCTCCTATTATACAAGAAAGCTGCTTCAGGGGCTCTGCATCTTTCAGAACTGGGCTCTTTGGTCCACCATAAATAATTTGGCTGGCCTCGTTGACTAGGTGATGTGTGAGGTATAGGGAAATAAAAGGACAGGTGAACTTCTTTTGGGATCTCATTTAAAAGCTTAAGGTTTTAGTGGCTTTAAGTTTATATACATTCTTCCCAGAAAGGCGAAATTAATTCTGTTGCTGCTTGAATGGGAAACCACAGATCTGATCCTGCTTCCTTAGAAATGATGTCATTAGCTGGAGTGAGAGAAAAATCAACATCAACCACAGGTGCTACAGCACAGGCAGATGTGGTGTGTGCAGTGACGGCTTGGAGATAGCCTTCATCCCTCCAGCTGACACAGTGAGGGGATGGCCATGCCACTGTGCCATGCCATTGTCCCTGCTACATCCGTGCTCAGCCTCACATGTTCTTGTTAACCCTAAGGGGACAGATTCCTGCACTAGCACAAGCCTCTCTTTTTTTCCCTCTCCTTTGAAATTACTTCTGAATAAAAAGCTGTAATGTAATTGCAGTTTACAGAGTGGAACCTAAAACCTTCCAAAAGTATATTCGTCCTGAGATGTGTGTTTGTTTCCCTGAGGTCTGGAAGCAGTCAGTTAATATTACCCAGCACTGGCCTTTTTGTACCCTCTGGTATTGTAGCTCTGTTGTAAGCTTAGCTTGATTTCCTCTGAATTTGAAAGATATGGCTGCCTGTCTGTTGAGAAATATTTAGGCTTCAAGGACTGATTTCTGCTGTAAGGATGGGTTCTGCCTTGATAGTACAGTGTAGTTAAAGCCTCCTTGTCCTTCTTCCAAATTCAGTTCATTCAATTTGCAAATTAAAATAAATGAGTAGAGTTGGGTTCCTGTTTGTTTGTTTGCTGCTGGACTTAAGGACTCAAGGAGGGGTCTGGACATGAGGCAGTGTTCCTTGAAACTTGCACATCCCCACAAACATCCAGTGGAGGTGTTCCAGCTGGAGCATCCTCAAGCCGAGCAGCACTGCTGGCAGGACATGGGCTGCGGTTCCCTGCTGGAATCCACTCCCTCCTTGACCTGCCAGAGGCTGGAGCTGTTAACTTTACAGGCAGCTTGCAAAAGCCATCTTTTATCCCTTTGTTAAGAAGTATGTGGCCTGAGATGGATCTGTGTGTGGGCAGACCTTTATTCTCTGATTTCAAATGATGAAAAGGCTGTCCATGGCATTGGATAAGCACCTACAGTTGTGCTTGAAAACCTGGCAGAATCTGAGGCTGTGTTCTCTTGGGAATGGAAGTATATGGCTTTACTTAATGAAACCTGGACCTTAACTGGGGTCCTGGATATTGATAAGAAGTTCAGCCCCGGAGGAATGATGTAATGATCAGATTGCAAAGCATACAAACTGAATTCATTTCATTTTGCACTCTAGGAGAAGCAGCAAACACGGGCACACTTCAGTGTTATTTGAGAATACTGTTGGAACATTTGAAAACAATTATTGTTCTTTGTGGAACAAAGTGGTACTAAGCTTCTGGCTTCCTGAATGAGAAAGGCACTCCAAAATCGTCCACAGCTAAGACAGCTGTAGATCCTGAGGAAAAGAAGGACTCTGAGTTTCCCAAAGATAGAAGGGCCATTAATAAAAGCACAGGGATATGAGTCTGAGGTTGTTGTCTTACCAAGGACGCCATTTAGAAGTAAATATGTGTAACTTTGGTTGGACTTGAAATACTGGGATGAGATTCTTCAAGAATTAGAATGGGGAAAAGCTGCAAAATGTAACGCTGGCTCTGAGTTCTCACTGTTGAGAGATAGTAGGAACTGGGAGGATTGCATGCAGCAATAGTATGAACTCATTTTACAAGGTCTAATGGATATGATGAAGTTGCTTGTTTTCTATATCTGTTGTGGGAAGAAAAATCCACGGGTCTGTATTACTCTGCATCGATATGTTTCTGAATTTGTATAACTTTGGTCTCATTGTGCCATTTATCATTTGGGATCTGCTTTATGAGATATTTGTCAGCTTTTTCGATTTGGTTTCAAAGCTAGTTCATCATGGAATCTTCTCCCTTTTTAGTTTGGTGGTTGTGTGTTTGATAAAAAGCTAAGATTACATCATCTTTAATAAAAGAGAAGATATATAGCCTAAAGAAATCAGATTAGTTGCAGACAAAGAAATCAATCAGGTTGGCAAATTGTATCTGTGGGACAAAGTGCAAAATGTTTGTTTCATACAGTATTTATTGAACAAATTTGTTGAGAAGACGGTTAAAAATGTACAGAAAAAAAAAACAGGAACCATTTTGTTCAATTTAAATGACATTGATGTATTTTTTACATCATGAAATCTTGCAATATTACCAACAACAATCCCTGATAAAGTACTTTACACAATTGCCTCACAGGGCATTTTGAGATAAAAGTATATATTGGAGATTGTAAATTGGCTGCATCCAATTTGTCTATAATGGAAGCCACTACAGCCATCCCACGAAATTCAATACATCAGGAATCACATTACAGTTCTGTGAGTTTGGAGTAGTAGTAGCTTAAAGAGTCTCCAAAACAAACAGGCAACTTTAAATCAGATTTAATGAACCCTGTGTATTTTATACACATGTGATTAAAATGTTTTGTTTCTGTTTTTCATTTTACCGGGTGCTGCTGAAAGAGAATTGTAACTCTGGGTTTGTGAAACTGATCATCTGCTTGTTCTCAAGAGAAAATACATTTTAATTGAACATAACAAACCATATTTAAATACTGGGTTGGGAAGAAAAAAAAAAAAAAAGGAAGAGCAGATCTGAGCAGAGAGGATCCATTTCAATATTTTCCTAGCAATGCGAGGTGAGCTAAATGAAAGTATGGTACAGGTGGATAGAAGTTCACATTGTAGCAATGCGTTTTTTTCTTTTATTGATTTGTGCCTGCAGCTTCTGAAAATGGCAGACATGAACCTGAGTGAACAGACGTTTCACCTTGAGAGCCCAGTTTTTCTGATTTCCACCTATTTCCCAAAGTCACTGGGAATAAAAGTGCCCTGTGTGTCCCAGTAGGTACTTTGTGGGACCAGCTGGGAACTGTGTCTCATCCACAGGGGACTCTCCTTGGCCTCCATGCATGTAGGTGAGGAGTTGTGCAGAGGAGTTGAACAGAAGAATGCCCACAAGCCATGGGCAAGCATTTGAACACAGCAAGTGGTTTGAATACAGTTTGTAGAGCATGTTGGTAGTGTTCAGGCCCATATGGCTGTAAGGTGGCCATGGCTTGATGGTGCTTTGTCAAAAGACACTTCAAAGAGAAACCTGCATCTCTTTCCTCTCTGAAAAATGCTTGAGTATGTGCATTTATGCAAGTGTGTGGTAAATGCATGATCATACCTTTGTTTAAAAATACAGTTGTTCTCTACAGCCCATTAGGGATAATAATGTAGGATAGATAATAATTCTAAATAATTTTAAAAGAAAATTTTGTACTTTAAGCTGTCCTTTCATATTGCACCATGTGCAAAGTACATCAGAATTAAAATGGACCCAAAGCAGAACACTGATATCAGGATTGAAAATGCCTCGATGCCGGGAGTATCCTAAACCAGAACAATCACACTGCAATCAGTGAAGCTATGCCTGTGCAAAGCTGAGAACAAGGTCAAGTCCTGAGCCTCTGAAAAATGAGTCTCCAGCTGAGTCTTTATATTTCCCAAAGATTTTGTTACACCAAATTGAAGCTAAAGGTAGAAAATGGACAGTACTTGCAAAATGCAAAGTGACAGGGGCAGAGAATTAAAGCTAAATGTCAAAAAAAATGCATACATTTCAACAAGTATGAGCCTGAATCCCATGCTACAAAAGATACAAAGTAAAGGTCATGGTTTGGAGGTTAAAAGGCAAGTTACACCCCGATCCACTGTTTGAAAACAGCACTTACATTGACAAAAAGAGATCAAAATTTGTGATATCCTTACCAGCTGAACAGTAGGTATGTATCTAAGGAGCAGGCAACCTCTCTGTCCTCAGCAGTGGTATGATTCTGCAGGGTGTGTTTACATTGCGGTGGTATTAGTGGACTTCAGTATCTAGAGAGCTCCTGCTAGAATGCTTTGCAAAAGGAAATCAATACTAACAGAAGATCAGAAGAATGGGGGCTTTAGAGAGAGAGTCCATGCAGGTTGGTGGTGTGCGGATAGGAATGGCATGGGGCTGGATAAGCACCATAACTCTGCTCACTTTAAATGCAGTCAGCAGAAATATCATTGCAAAGCACAGGCATTCAGCTAGATGTAAGCCAGCATGGCAAATGAACAGTGAATTTGCAGAGATGATGGTAAGAGTAGTAGGAGAAGGAGAGGGTGAATGAAGCGGGAGCTGGAGGCACGTTGGTGGTTGTGGTGGAGCTCCATGAGCAGCTCAGCCCCTCACCTGTAACAGGGATGCCCTACACAGTGAGCCACTGAGAGGTGCCACCTGGCATTGGAGGAACTGAGCCTGTGCAACTCAACAGCAGCACTGCAGTGAGCTGTGAAGGAGGAGATGGAGAACTGCCAGGTGCCTCTACGCAGAGATGGCCATTGCATTATGCTGTTCTTCCCCTACTGAGACAGCTGGAACTACAACAGAGCCTCCCATGCTGCCATTAAAAGGTTCTTTTTTTAAGGACATGTGCACTTAATATCAGAATATTGAAACCATACCCACGTGAATAAAGTTAGTAAGCCAATGATTCATTGCTGTTTCAAATCTCTATCTAGCCACAGTAAATTTCTGCTCAGTAGTGACAGTCTGTGTCCACATGCAGGCTATGATTTACAGTTCTGTGTTTTGTATCAACAACATCTGTTTAACAAAAGAAAAAAAGAAAAAAAGAAAAAAAAAAAGCCAAGAACATTTATTTTCTAATCTCTGTACCAGATGTTGTTTCTTTATGCACAAGATCCAGGGATTATATCAGAAATAATTTAATTATTTTAAATGAATAATCTGAAGTGTTTTTCCTAAAGCATGCCCTGTAACCACTAACAACATAAAAACATAGGAATGTGGAAAAATAAAGTCGTATCTCGCACAAATCTATAATTATATCTATTTTAAGGGCACACATATTTAAGCACCAAAACCTAGCCTGAAATGGTAGTGTTGAGATTCCTGAAGATGTGCAGAGGAGAATACCAATTCTCAGAGTTACGATAGAGATAAGGTGGCAGAGAGTGATGGAAACAGCAGAACAAAGCAACAGTTGAGAAATGAACACATGCTGTGGGCAAAGAAAGACACAGGAAGCCAATGTGTCTTGAAGGAGAGGAGGAGCCCACTAGCGCTGGGGTGGGATGAAAGCTCAGGCCCCCTGAGCACACAAAGGTTGTGCCACGAGCCCACTGCCAGCTGTAGTCCCCACGCACCTGCAGGTCCACCTGGAGGGGAGTTGGATGGTGCAGTCCTTGTGCACTGGTGCCAAAGCTGCTTAGTTTAGTTTGTGCTTTCCACCCTCTAGGCTAAGGTTGCTTAGAACTGAAGGAAGAACAATGCCACAGAAAATGTTTCTGTGTAGCTCCTGCTGTCCTGGCCTATTATTTCCCTATTTTGCAGGTCCAGAATTCATTCAGGGGCTTTGTTTCTAGGATAGGAAACAGTGCAAAGAGTACAGGTTCTCCTTTCTCAGCCGGTGCAGAGCACTGACTTTCCTTGCTATTCCATTGCAGTAGCAGAGGGCTGCTTTGCCATTGCTACCAAGGAGAGCAGGCAGGTACAAACCCAACAGCAGAGTGTGACAGCAGAAGTCAGAGAGGAGAGGAAGGGAGTCACAGTGTGTTCCACAGGATGCACTTAGCATAGGGCTATAGAACAATTCAGGTTAAGAGGGATCGCCAGAGATCCCCCAGTTCCACCCCAGCTGAAAGCAGATTGAGATGAAGCAGGTTTCTCAGGGTCTCATCCATTTGCATTGTGAGTATCTGCAAGAATGGGCCTCTTACCACCTCTCTGGGCATCTGTTCCAGTACTTGCCCATCCTCCCACTAAAAAAACCTTGTTCTTCTATTTAATTGGAATTTCCCATGTTCCAGCTTCCACTGTATCATTGCACTGTGCACCTTGAGGGCAGTCTGGCTCCATCTTCTGCCCCAAGGTAGTTGCAAGTGGCAATACTTGCCCCTTGGCCTTCTCCAGGCTGAACAGACCCAGCTCTCTCAGCTTGCTCTCATAAGCCCATGCTCCAGTTTGTCAATGTCTTTTTTGGTACTGGGAATCACAGAATCACAGAATTTCTAGGTTGGAAGAGACCTCAAGATCATCAAGTCCAACCTCTGACCTAACACGAACAGTCCCCACTAAACCATATCCCTGAGCTCTACATCTAAACGTCTTTTAAAGACTTCCAGGGATGGTGACTCCACCACTTCCCTGGGCAGCCTGTTCCAGTGTCTAACAACCCTTTCGGTAAAGAAGTTCTTCCTAACATCTAACCTAAAACTTCCCTGGTGCAACTTAAGCCCATTCCCTCTCGTCCTGTCACCAGGCACGTGGGAGAACAGACCAACCCCCACCTCGCTACACCCTCGTTTAAGGTATCTGTAAAGCGCGATAAGGTCATCCCTGAGCCTCCTTTTCTCCAGGCTGAACAACCCAGCTCCCTCAGCCGCTCCTCGTAGGACTTGTTCTCCAGGTCCCTCACCAGCTTCGTCACCCTTCTCTGGACTCGCTCGAGCACCTCGATGTCCTTCTTGTAGCGAGGGGCCCAAAACTGAACACAGTACTCGAGGTGCAGCCTCACCAGAGCCAAGTAGAGGGGGACGATCACCTCCCTAGCCCCGCTGACCACACCGCTTCTTATGCAAGCCAGGATGCTGTTGGCCTTCTTGGCCACCTGAGCACACTGCTGGCTCATGTTCAGCCGACTATCAACTATCACTCCCAGGTCCCTCTCTGCCTGGCAGCTCTCCAACCACTCATCTCCCAGCCTGTAGCTCTGCTTGGGGTTGTTGCATCCCAGGTGCAGGACCCAGCACTTGGCCTTGTTGAACTTCATGCAGTTGACCTCAGCCCATCGGTGCAGCCTATCCAGATCCTCCTGCAGAGCCTTCCTACCGTCAAGCAGATCGACACACGCACCTAACTTGGTGTCATCTGCAAACTTACTGAGGGTGCACTCAATGCCCTCGTCCAGGTCATTGATGAAGATGTTAAAGAGGACCGGCCCCAGCACCAAGCCCTGGGGGACGCCACTAGTGACTGGCCTCCAACTGGACTTGACTCCATTTACCACGACTCTTTGGGCCTGGCTATCCAGCCAGTTTCTAACCCAACGAAGCGTGCACCAGTCCAAGCCAAGAGCAGCCAGTTTCTTGAGGAGAATGCTGTGGGAAACGGTGTCCAAAGCCTTGCTGAAGTCAAGGTAGACCACATCCACAGCCTTTTGCTAATCCACCCAGCACATCACTTTGTCATAGAAGGAGATCAGGTTCGTCAAGCAGGATCTGCCTTCCATAAACCCATGCTGACTGGGCCTGATCGCCTGGTTGCCCTGCAAGTGCCGCTTGATGACACTCAAGATAATCTGCTCCATGAGCTTCCCTGGCTCTGAGGTCAAACTAACAGGCCTATAGTTCCCCGGGTCTGCCCTCCGTCCCTTCTTGTAGATGGGCATCACGTTTGCTAGCCACCAGTCAGCTGGGACCTCCCCCGATAGCCAGGACTGTTCATAAATGATGGTAAGCGGCTTGGCCAGCTCCTCTGCCAGTTCTCTCAGTACCCTCAGAAGCCCCAAAGTGGATGCGGTACAGCAAATGCAGCCCTACAAGTGCCAGCTGGATATGGAGGATCACTTCCTTCAACGTGCTGGCTGCACCCTGGCTGGGGCAGCCCAGGATGCAGTTGGCCTTTTTCACTGTAAGGGCACGCCACTGACTCACATTCTTATTGCTTACATATGGTTTTGCCCACAGCAGTGGTGCTAGATCGCATTCAGAAAATACTTTTGTGATTGTTTTCATCTCTTGGAGGTAAATGCCAGTGTTTTTCTTGGAAAAGCAAGATCCTGTACAGTGTTCAAGCTGAGTATCAAAATTGTCACATACACCATCAAAGATTTGAGGTTTATTATCTTTCTTCACCATATTTGGGGGGGATATTAACTGGCCCAGATACCAGTCCTGCAGAACTCACAGTTATGCAGAATTCAGGTGATAGATTCTGTTGCAGCCCTCAAAAACATTCAGCCAAGTTAAAATGAAAGTAAATGCATCAATGACACTGCTAAAGCAGACTGTGGGTCTGTATTACAGTTCCAACCTTCTTTTAGTGGGAAACAGATTTCTATATTTTTCCATGCACTATGGAAGTTGTAGGATGTATCAATCTAGTGTAGACCCAGCCAGACATTAGTTTTCTTATTGCGTAAAGATTTATCTGCAATAGCCAAGGTTTATTTTTATTTTCCTTGAATTACTGTTGTGGTTGCATTTAGCTGCATAACAATTCCTGATTTCCCTCCCTGTATTTTTGTACAGCACAGATTGCTTATCAAATACGTTCTTAACATTAAAGTGTCAAACGGGATTTGCAGAAAGCTATTTGTGTTTGTAGTTTAGGGTGAACGTTTATCAAATTGTGGATTAGCTGAATCATGCACTGAACCAAATTATTATTGTCTGTGATTAAATCACAAAGTGGTTATTGCCCTGTGTCATCTAAAGCACAAGATAGTTTAAATCTTTAAAATCCCTTTTTAAGGTGACTATAGGAGCTACATAGCTAGAGTTTTAGGACCAGGCAGTTTTCCGTCCCTAAGCAGAAGAAAAAACAGCTTTCAAAAGGTAGCTTGGACTGATCATGCTCTGCTTATATGGGCAACTGATCTAGGAAAGAAATGGATGGACTTATTTACGCTTCAGACACACAGAATCATTTATCAGTAAATAGACCTCTCTGTACCTGGAGCTAAAGTATTTTTTCAAGGTGCTGGCTCAGAAAAGGGGAATGAACGGTGCTGCTAGTTCTTGTACCTGAAAGGACACAAACAGCCTGCCTAAGAGCAGCAGTGTCTGAAGTTTGTTTCTAGTCATGCGGAGACACAGGTCTGAGGGCACAACTGAGTCACAAGGGATTGAGCTGTGCAGCGTTTCCCAGCAAGGCCACTTGTGGGATGTGAGGCCACCAGCAGCGGCTCCCTTGAATGCCCCAGAAGCAGGGTCTCACCACCCCAGCACACACTGGTCATGTCTCTAAAGCCATAGAAGGCTTCTGGCAGGCTGCCACCACAGTTTCCATCCACGCAGCACATGCCAGCAAATGCACATTGTGGGGCAGAGCTCCACTTGCAGCCCAGTGCAGCATACTGAGCCTCGTAGCAATTTCCACACTCATCCTTCATGCTCCTCAGCAGCCTGTAGCTGGGATGATCTGAGTGCTTTAAGGATGCTCATCTCTGGAGCCTTGCTGTGAGGTAACTAATCTTGATGGCCATGTACTGGCCTCACTGAGTCACGAAGGAGCGAATGGCTTCTGCAAGATGGGGAAGTGGTGGGCTGGGGAAGGCGAGGGCAGCTGGGGAGGTCACAACCCAGAAGGAGTCATTGAGTAGTCACAGCTCCTGTTCTTTTCGTGTGGATAGGAGGGAAGTCCTGAAGCTGCCTGTTTTCATGTTGCAGTACAGGGTCATGGGGTAGAAAGGGCTAAGAGTCACTGCGCTAGGCACTGCCTTCTAGGGAAATGAAAGTCTTGTGCAGCTGGTGGTGGCGTGGTACTCTGAGCCTATGGCGAAGGCACAGACAGAAAATATGTATTAAGCAGCCTTCACTCCTCTATTTCATCCCCCTTGTCCTACTCTTTGACCTATTTTCTCTCATTGTTATCTAGTAATCTATTTTTTAAAAGATTCAGCACAATCTCTCCTGCTGGTTGCAGCTGATCCATCTCTCTGCTAGCCTGTGAAACCAACACCTCCTAAAGAAATGTCCCCTGCCAATTACTCTGGAGGCATGGATTCAGCTCAGCATGAGAGTTCAATTGAAGCCAGTTGGCCGTGCCACCAGGACAGGGATGGCTCAAGAAAGACTTTGTAAAAAGTGTAGAAACTCAAAACAAATTTCTTCCCTCTTTTCTTCATCCATGCTCAGGAGAAAGTCGCTTAGAAAACTCCAGGAGGCAAACATAGATTTTTAGTCTGAATGTTCCTCTCTGAAAAAAAAAGGGTTTTTGAGGTTTCTTGGCAAATATGAGTAGCAAATCCTCTAAGCCCTGTGATTCCTCAGGTGTGTGCTCTTGCAGTGGGCACCTGGAGGCTATGTGCACACAGGGAACCTTGCAGAGAGGTGTTCACCCCGGGTGAGCCCTCTCTGCTAATGGAGTCCTGCCAGGGGAATTTGCTGCTGGGGAGGAAGGAGGGAGCGGGTGTGCTGGATCACCACATGAAATGTCTGCTCTGCTCATGTGCAGTCTCCTTGGCCCACAGCCTTTTGGCTAGCCCCACCTGCCCTTTTTTTTTTTTTCCTTCCAGCTGAACTGACAGAGGGGAGGCTGCGGCTCCTTTCTGTCCCTGCAGCCTTCCTGTCTGGCTGACTCTCTGCCCTGGACACAGACGTATACTTAAATATGAATTCTGCAAGGCACACATCATGCTCAAGGAGGGAGGATATAGCGGGAAGATGCTGTGATCTGTAGGTGGGCTGCTGTGGTTGGGCTAAGGAGAGCAGCTATCTTGTGCGAGAATGAAATAACAGTAAAAACATTGCATTCAGCCCCAGCTGCTTAGAAAGAAAGTTTTAGTACTTTGTAACAATTCATTTTGGAGTGCTCCATCCACATAGCTCACCCTCTGTGAGTTCATTTCTGCTTGAGTTATGCCGCCTTGCACTAGCCTGGTTGTTGCTTGTAGACTGAGTCCTGCGAAAGCTGTTTGCAGAGGTTAGTCCTGCTCCCTACTAGCAGCCTGCCTTGCTTGTGCAGGTTGTTGGCTCAAAATGTCTGCATGAATTCTGTCTTGGGCAAAATGGATGGATTTCTGAGGATAATGGCTGGGGCACGGCAGCTCACACACTTCAATGTCCTGTCCCTGCACCAGTCAAGAAGGTAGGTGGCAGCAAGTTAGAGGGCAGCAGGAGCACACCTGCAGCACAGACAAGGCATGTTCCAGCTTTAACATGTGTTAGTTGGTCAAGGTCAACCCTGGACTGAGCCCATAAATATTTAAGTCCCAGAAAAAATGTTTGGTGTTGTACAAACATGTTAACTACCTCAAGTTAATTGGCAAGCAATTACCTTGGAGTAAAAATAGCTTTCCTGTAGCCAAGCAGTCACAGAGTGCCTGTCCCCCCTTAACACTTCCAATTCACTAAAATTTTCTGCAGGGGAACCTTTTCCGATTTGCGTTGTAGAGCCTCACTGGTTTGTGATTGAAAGGTTTTGTCCCCAGAGGCAATTGTTGTTTGTTTGTGGTTCAGACTCAGCAAATAGGGCCATGTGCTGAAGCTAATTTTCATGCTGCCCTTTAATAATACTAGGGTTTTGCAGTTCACAATCCAATGAAAGAAACATGATAATATTGACCAGCAAAATCATGCCATTCAACGAGGGAGTATAACTTGTGTGCTCATTATAATGGGATTGTTGGTGAAGGCCAGATAAATATTTTTAACTTAAAGACAGGTTGTCTGATATTTTTCATGACAAAAATACACAGCTGGACTGGATTTCTTTGGAAGTGTATACAGGCGAGAATCAAGAAGCTCTTGATTCTGTGAATCTCTTCCACAGAACTTGGGACTACCAAGTGGCAGACCTGTTTCAGCTGTTTCACCCGGCTATAAAAGTCAGTAACTTCTTTTTATGAGATCTCCAGTCAATGCAGACCCATCAGCTTCCCTTAGAACTTGGCTTAAGCCCTTGCTTGATCCTCCACAACCTGTCAAAATAATGTCCAGATCTTCTTGGTGTGTAACTAAATCACAGCTGGATTTCTTTCTTGGGACTGATTACCCCAGAATTGCTGAGAAGGCAGATCTGGACACACGGGGGTGAGCAGCATCTGTCACTGAGCTCCCAGGATGCTGGGGCTCCTGATGGCCAAGGTGGGCTGGCACAGGGTTCAGAGTTGGCCCAGCCAGCTACGATCAGCACCGCAGCACTGTGTGGCAGCCTGCCCTGTCCCTGTCCTCACCTGTTCCTGGTCACCCCTCTCCCTATACAGTATAAAGTTATGTAGAGGAGGAGGGAAGCAGGTGACACTTGGGAATCTTCGGAGGCAAGACGACTGAGCCGGGATGTCTGGCATCCACACAGGTTTGTGTGGTGTGCCTCTGGATACTGCGGTGTGGTGGAGGGTCAGTCTGCAAAAGCCCTTCCAAGGCAGTCGGCGGTCTCTGCCTTGTGCCCTGGAGAAGCAAGGGAGTGGTGAATGGAAAACAAAACTAACAAGTATATTTCACAGTCCTGGCAGCAGTACTCAGCAAACATGAGAACCACAGTGATGGTGTCTCAAATTCCTCTCCCTCTGCAGCTTGGCTTTAGAAACTTTGGCATTACAGTGAGCCTTGCCAAAAAGGACTTCAGCCTCTCAGCTGGCTCCTGTGGCAATGTGTCCTTGAGGTTGGTACCTTCAGGTGCTTCAAGCAGGAGAAGCTGTGATGGGGGCAGATATCAGAGCTTTCCAGGAAATACTCAGACACAACTGCATCTCTGTTCACTGTAACTCCTTTGAATTCACTTTCTGTGACTTCAGTGGCAGACAAATTTGCTGGCAAATGTTTTGCAAAAAAAAAAAAAAAAAGGCATAGATCCAGCAAAGTGCTGTGCACAAACTAAGCTTAGTATAGATGACTACACCTGCACTTAATGCTAGGCACGTGATGAATGCTCTGTTAGATCCTAGCCAAAGTAAATTTAAAATAAATATCAGAGCGTGCTCGTGGAAAACGAATGCTGGTCTTGTAAGCATACAGGACTGCAGCAGAAATCAGAGTCTACTGTTCCATGTGTCTGACGGGGATATCCAGCAGGGAGGAGGCACGTGATCTCCACCAGCAGAGCTGGTGAAAACAGGTTTTGATTTGAATGAGTTATGACCCATTGAAAATGGCATCATGCGTAACCACAGCAAATTGTCATAATGAGATCACAAGGCTCGAAGAAGTGGGCAGTGAGGAAAGGCCTCATCCCGCCAGTGCACACGGCTGACTGAGCCGTGGGCTGCAAAATGCAACGAAGGGTCACACCATCTTGTTCCCCAGACATCTTGTCATCATAGTGACAGGACCAGAGGTTGAGCAGCCAGACAAAAACTAATTAGAAGTATTGAGTTAAAAGGAAGAAAACAATCCAGAACTCAAATGGCTTTGTATTTAGGCTTATCCAGGGTAACAGAGGGTGTCGGGCTAACCCAACTAATGGAAAAATATAAGCACTGTAAGTGCTTCCATCCTCACTGCAGCTTTCTGAGTTAGCCTGGGTGTTTCTTAAACCGTGTTCTGTCAGAGGGCAGGATCTGGCATTGAGGCAGAGCATGGCATAGTTGAAAGCAGCCCTCTCTCTCTAGAAGGACAGCAAAACTGGATTCGCTTGGTACTTCCCTGGGCTCATAAATGTTTGGATCCTTGTGAATCTGCCCATGGGAGGGAGTAGAAATGGGGGTAACGGTGCTACTTGTGGGGAGCCATCCATCGTGCAGGGGATGGAAAGAACCATGCTCCAGCTCATGCTATTTCTCTTAAAGTTTTCAAGTGCACGTGTCTGGGGGGGCTTGTTGCAAAACATCATGCATATGATCTAACCACATCCTCCCACTCCCCCCAAGGTGGAGGGCAGAGGTGCGCTGATGCAACGCATCAATAGATAGGGGACCTATTTCCCATGTCTCGTGCATTAAGGCAAATCAGGCTGCTTGCTGCTCGGTTACCATCCCTCCCAGGCTTGCACCCTCCAGTCTCCATCTGTTACATGCTACACACAAATATGTGTGTCTCTGAGGATTCAGACTCATGCTGGTAGACACCACCCCAACTTACATTTTTGTTATGATTAGATTCATAGCTTGAGTCCGTGGACATCCATGTGGTGCTTGGTCCTTAGCAGGTTAGCCCTTGGCTGTGGGGCTGTGCTTGTGGTTACTTGAGACTTATAGTCGTAATGGCACACTGAAGCCCAAGCAGGACCCCGAATCTGCCCCCGTGGGCAGTGGAACTCAACCCAAGGTCCCTCTGCTCCTGCAGTAGGCACGCTCCAGGCCAGCCTGGAGAGGACTGCAGCTTGTCTCGTTTTCCTGATGTTGGCTCACTGGCACTGCTGCAGGGACAGCTGACACAAATGGAGGCCAGCCAGGCTGAAGAGGCACTGGGGAAATGCGTCCCGCATGCAATTCAAAGCAAGGCACAGGGAGCACAGAGGAGGTGCCAGAGAAGTCTCCCCATGCATTTGTGCATGCCAGAGCCGCAGATGGAAGGTGAATGTGCCAGCCCACGCCGCAGTCCAGGTGCACCAGTGGAGAACCAAGATTTTGCTCTTGGTGCCTTCTTTGTAGACAGAGGCAATAATAGAAAGGGCAGCGTGAAATACCTGCTCAATAAAGTGGTTGTTAAGCTCACTTTGCTGTGCGTTGTCTGCTGAGTAGAAGTCCCACTGAGTTTACATATTCTGGTAGTACTGCATAAACCCTCACTAACATTGCTGTTTCTCTCATCCCCATGTAGGAGAAGAATTTGGACTGGTTCCCTCGGATGAGAGCCATGTCGCTGGTTAGCAATGAAGGTGACAATGAGCAAAATGAAATCAGGAACCTGCAGGAGAGGTTGGAGTCAACCATGAGCCTTGTAAAACAGCTTTCCAGTCAGCTTGCCGAGCTCAAGGAACAGGTGAGTGCCCTGCCCTGGGCAGCAACCTGAGCGCGTGTGAGTGAGCGTGCTAGCTTCCTGCAGGTCACAGTCAGGACAGTGTTACAAAAGAGACTTTTGTCCTAGAAAGGTTTTATCTTCCAGTAAGCTTTCTGAGTAGACACACTGATAGGGGTTTGGGCTGAAATTGTACTCCATTAGCAACAGCAGAGAACAGCTAAGGGGAATGACTTATGAAATCTTTACCATGGGTGTGTGAGGACAGAGGGAAGCTGCAGAAGCAGTGGTGGGCTTTGCATGTGCAGGTACTGCAAACCTGGCAGTAGAACAGGAGTAGCGTCAGAAAGAGCTGCCTACTGATCGGAGTCAGTAGAAGCTTTCTGAGTCTGACACATGGGGGTTTTCCCCTGCTAAATATCAGCTACGCTGTTGTGAGAACAATTTGTTGAGCCTGTCGGTTTGCTTGTGTCGCCCTCTGTGCCCATCCCTTATCTCCTCTCCCCTAGCATACAGCGGTATTGGCCTTCCTCACAGCCCTGCCTCTGCCTCACCCACCTTTCTCTCACTGCAGGGTCAAAGGGCCAGCTCCCGTTTTACCTAAGATGCCAGTCACCTCTGGTTTGTTCATTACAGTTTCAGAAAAGCATCTTCATGCTTTCTTTATGGAAAGCACTTCCAGTGCCATCGATTTACCTATCATCCCCCTTCAGACCCCTCTTTAAAACTCTTTCTCCCTGTGAGAAACTTGACAAAGGTTTACGCTGGATGAACTGCGACCATTGCTTATTGTGCTTATCCTACTGTCCTGGGTGGCTTTTTCATCCCCCTCTGCCTGAACCTGCTTTCTTCTGGCTTAAATTTAAACTCTTCGGGGTTGGGACCATCTTTTAATAGGGACCATCTTTTTAATACAATGACCATCTGTCATTGTATAGCACCAAGTGCAAATGCTGACACTCTGCAGGGCTACGTAACACAATAGCAGCACGAGGGATGCACTCACTGTAAAACCTGCCACTGGAAAAGAACAGTGTACAAATGAGAATGAAATGTCCATCCTTTGCAGGAAACAGAGGCATCACTTCAAAGGCATCTCTTACTTCTAATTTTTAATGCTGAAGAATAGAATTCCACTCCCTGTTGTTTTGCTTATATGTATCTTGTTCTGTGACTGCTAAATAATAGTAAAAAAACAAAACAAAACAAACAAACAAAAAAAGAATATCAACTCGTCTCTCTCTCTGCCTTTCCACCTTAGATGACAGAACAAAGGAAGAATAAGCAGAGGCTGGGCTTTCTTGGATCAAACACACCCCATGTGAATCATCACATGCCACCACCCTGATACCATGGGGAGAAGCCGTGACTAGCCTTTCATCAGTATTCCTGCTTTATTATAGAATAAAAAGCTGAGATTGAGAGGAGTGAACAGTGCCTATTGTTACAAAGTTAAAAACAACCAAGTGCCAAGATGTTAAGTGGTTTAGCTCTGGGAACAATTTGTAGCTGTTTTTCATGGTTGAAAGGGACCACAACCTAGAATGCAAGAGATACAAGGGAGCTCGTTTGTATTCATTCAAGGGGCCTGACTCAGCTGGGTTTGCTCTCTGCAACTCAATGGCTTCGGTGGTGGCTGCTGCCTGTGATGGAAGTCAGGGCAGCGCTTGGCTGTGTCCCTTGAGCTGCCTTCAGGTTTCTCCTCAAAGTGCCAGAATAACCAAGACAAGCAGAAGAAGAAGAAATGTTTATTAGTGCAAATACAACAGCCTGGTTCAGAATCAATAGAAGTCGTTCCTTGTCTTATTTGCCAAATAGCAACATTAGTCATATTTGCTTGGCATCTACTATTTTTTAATTACCGTAAATATGTCAGTTGGTTAAGCAGTAATGTTGCTTCAAGTAACTTCTACTAGGAGGGAAAGGGGAGAAACCTCAAAAGACTGGGAAAAAAAAAAAAAAAAAGGAAAAAAAAAAAAAAAAGAAAAAGAGTTGCAAAGAGAAACATTAATGCTTTTGAATTTTAGCTGTCACCATGCAATTTCTTATTTATAACATGGAGCACAATGGATCTACAGCTGTGGGAATGTTATGCACATAACACTGACAACATAACTGGAAGTGATTTCTTTCTCCTGGATTCAGATGTTCTTGATTAATGTGGCCATGAGATTTCACATACTGAGGAGTTAAACTGTTTTTAAAATTAAAGTTCCAATGGAGGATTCAGGAAAATATATATATATATTTCTGTAGTTTGAAGCATGTATGGATTTTTTTTATAGATATTTTTTATTCTGTAAAAAGCTTAGAAGTACCTTTCTGTATGGAGCCGTAATGGTGTCATTACCTTCCATAAACACGCTGTCAGCAAGAGTTGACTTTAGTAAATAAGCACCATATACTGCCAGCTTTCTTCTGAGCTGAAGATCATGGGCTTAACCTGCCTCTGCCTGCTCTTCCTCATTTTGCGGGGTTGCAGGATCAGCCTGGGTGATGGGGGACAGAGAGAGATGCCAGAGGAGCTCTCTTCTAGCTCTAGACTCTAAGAAAGGCAGCAGCCAAATCATCTGTGCAGGTTTCTGGTGTATTCTGTACTTCCTGGGATGGTTTGAAAAGGAGAGTTATAAGTTATCCACACAGCCCAAGAGGCATTTAGGGGAAGGTTTTCAGGGCACAAATGGAAGTTGTGGTCCCAGTTCACTTTCATTTGCTTAGATTTTGGATACCTAATTGTCCTTAGTGCATTTGAAAATGCCCCAATTAAAGTGGAGTAACTTTCTAAATCAAATTATTTTACAGGAAGTTCCCCCTGTAACTTATTCATTTTGTTACAAAAGCCATTTTGATAAAGGGTGAAAATACTGTTGGCTCCAGTATTTCTAATATCTCCCTGAAAAAATGCTGTCTTGTTATTAAGACATAATTCAAACCGGCAGACCTAGAATAAAGAGAAGGGAGGAGCATTTCCCTCCTTTCATCCCAAATTCAAGCCTGTTCTTGGAAGCCACCTCCTTTTTTGTGTGTATGTCAATGAGAATGAGATAAAAGGGGTCTGACTGCTTACCATTGGAGCATTTCCCTTTGGCTTCTGTTGAGTCCTTCAAAAATACTGTGTGAAAAGCAGAAATCTGTATATTTTCTGAAAAGAAACTCTCTGTCTGTAAGGATGTTTAGTCCCTAGAGCATGCCAGTTGTGAGAAGTGTTGGCCTTTCCCAGGTGCAAGGTGTATTTTTCCTGTATGGAAAATATTTTTCCTCTTCTGGAAACCTTGATCCAGTCAGGGCTCTGCTTTCACGTGCTAAGTCAAGGAGCACGTGGTGGTCATTAGAACCAGCACAAGGCTGATGAAAGCTAGCAGTGGGGCATGAGGGTGGGGAGCTAAAGTCATCTACAGCTCCTCTGGCAGTGTTGGGCTCACAGCCTTGGTGCATCCATACCCCGGTTGTTTCGTGGGCAGGAGGAGCGCTTGAAGGCAGCGTGGGCAGCCCCAGGGCTGGTCAATGCCGCTGAGTGCTGGCTGATGGCAGGAGAGCAGAGCAGATGCTGTGGCACGAGGAGCTGATGGTAGGTAAGCTGCTAAGCAAGAGCAAAGCGGAATACAGAAGAGCGTTTGTCTTCGGTGAATGACTGAGATCTTTTAGGAATAAATCTCGGAGTGTGCCTTTATGCTTACTGTTATGAGGCCTTGATGCTACTGCTCCTGCGTAGCTGTGCTGGTGAAACCCCTCTCAGTAAGGCTTGTCTGTGAGGACGGGTTTCATGTAGCAATTATTGTGTGGCAGTGAGAGACGTACAGTGAATTTATTCTGGGAGTTTGCATCAGCCACATGCTGTGCAGTGACCAATCCATGGAAAATAAGGCCAGATTTGCCTCTCTGACTAGACCCATTGTAAAGCATGAAGCCAAAGGAGTTGCACGCAAACATAAAGTCAGTGGTAAGTAAGTGGTAAGAGACTCTGCCCCTGCAGCTGTATTAATTCAAATGAGTTTGTGCAGCTCATCAGATCTAGTCACAGCTTCTGTTTCAATAGCAATTTCCACTTCCTCACGCATATGTATGGCCATTAAAGGTATAGAGCATAGTTTATCAGAACTAGGATGAATTATTCCCTATTTATTGGGGGGTTGCTACAACTGGAAGTGGTTGGCACTTTTGTTGTTTACATTTGGAAAAGCAGCTGAACCACAGTGCATCACGGGAGGTTTCTGCTGCTTGAGGCAGAACCCTCAAGACTCAATGCATTTGTGCCCTGAGCTGGTGTGGTTGCATGCTGCTGGTGCTCTGTCTGGTGCCCTGACTGACATCCCCCTGTCAAACCCAAATTTTGTTCTTCAGAAGGGAGATCAATGCCATCAAAAACTAAGAGCTAATAGGTGCTGATTAGCCTTTGCTACATTGCCTTTCCGCTGTTCATAGCTTCAGAGAGAGCCCCCTGTAATCGATGCAAGTAGCTGATGCTACTTGCACAGACTGTAAATATACACGTATGTCACTGAGCATTCTGACATTTTTGCTGATTCTGCCACAGCTTAGGCCCTGTCCTGCAGCTCTCATCCATGCGAGTAATCTGTACCCATCCACGTGGTAACTTCAACAGGAGGCTTCTTCTTGAATAATAGTTGCAGGGGCCAGAGCCCAAGCCTTAAAGATTGTGAAATATCCCCATCAATGAGTTTATGACAAGGGAAAAAAATCATTGTTTTATACATATGTTTATATGTATATCTCTGTTTAGTGCAGCTGGGGTATCTTTTTCTTAGGCAAGCATCATCATTTGCATAGCCTATTTATATGAAATGATTGCAAAGTTTAAACGTCTAAGAGCTTTTAATGCCTTAGAGGGATTTATAATTATAAGCTCCTTGACAGTTAAAATCTACTTAAGTAAATGTGTCCATTGCTGCTGAATGTACCTTTTAATAAAGTATGTCATTTAATATATGTGTTTGTCTCGCTTATTCTTGGTGCTACGGTGTGGGGAAATACGTGTTGCTGAATTGAAGGCTTCTGGGAAACATGGGGCATTTGTCCCACATCAGAGACTGGGCTGTTGCAGTAAATGTTCCAGGGGTATGCTTCAGTTTCTTCTATGCAACAAATCAGGTGCCATCAGCACCGTCCTGAACATAGAGAGGCCAAGTCCAGCAATTAAAGTGAGGATTTACTTTACATCAGGCACAGATTGTTCCTTTCAGGAGAAGGGATTGGACTGCTGGAGGCGTGGTGACAGGCATATAATTTGCTTGAATGCTTTTTGTTCAGAGGTGAGGTGACAGCCCCAGCTAAAAGTGATGGCTTCAAGGTGTTGCCCCCAGGGTATCCTGTTGCATGTTGGTTCAGCCCTCAGCCCACCAGGAAGCTCTCACTGCCTGCTTGGGTCTGGCCTGAGGAGCTGGTGAGTCACTGCGGAGCATCCTGAGCATCAAATACAGCAGTCAGTGGGGCCTGAGTGACTCCCTCTCCTCGTGTGCCTCATGAGGGCAGCTGGGCGGCCCCACCAGGGCTCGCAAGCAGCATGTGATGCGCGTGCTCATGTGTGTGCTCGTGCAGCTAATCTGTGCTTCCAGTAGTCAACACCCTTTCAAGGCAGAGTTACTGGTGGTGCTGCGGAGCCTGTCACTGCCATCACACGCTCCCTGTGCCAGTTCAGGACTTTGATTTTGGAAATCCAGCCCCCAGATAATGGGAGTGCACAGGTTAAAGGCTTAAAGGCTCTGTGACTTCTCCTACTGGGGTGGGGGGTGAGGGATTGTGTGTGTGACTTTTTTTTCTGACTTTTTTATTTCATGCTTTCCGTGTAACTGTTTCAAGTAGCATATTGAGAGAGAGGCCAGGAGGTTTCCTCTCTCTTCTAGGTGAAAGGAATGAGGAAGACAAAAAGCCAGATGCCATTGTCTCTTTGCACCCAGACGACTCCGGCTGAGGAAATCTGTGGTCTTGTGAAAAAAAGGAAGTACCCTACAAACCTGGGACAGGAGAACATATACAACGTACAAGCTTCTTCTTTTTCTTCCTTTTTTTTTTTTTTTTTTTTTTTTCCAACTGTGTTTATTACAGAAAGTTGGTATTTATGAGGAAAAGAATGAGGTCTTGTTGAGGAAAAAAAAGGCTGTTAATTAATTAATAAGAAAAATCCTATTAAGTGGAACATACTGTTATTTCTGTGCACTCGTGGTACCAACCTGCCAAGTTTTTGAGTGGAACAAACTTTCTATTACATTCTAAGGTATGACTGTAAAGTTAAATAGAAAGGAGCTTGTTTGCTACTAGTTTTTTTTAGATCATCTGCAAAATGTATGTCCTAAGAGAAAATGTGTTTTCATACAGTAAGCTTTCAACCTAAGATTACGAACATATTAAAAGAAAAGCCCCCAAACCAGAATTAAGCTCCTCAGCCCAAATGGTGGCTGTTTCACGCATGAAACTTAGAACTGGGGCTTCTGTTTTCAATACCTTTCTCATTCAAAAGGCATTCCAAGGAGCAAGCGTCTCCCTCAGCATCAGCCATGCAGACTTCAGTGGACTCACACCGGTGTGCCCTGAAAGCGAATTAGGCTCATTAGTTTCCACAGTCACTGCTGCTGTGACAAAAGCAACTGCAAGTGAGGATGTTTGCTTTGGAATGAGCGTGCTTGTTTTCTGGGGATGGTGGCCAAGTTTATTTTTAATCTGAGAAAACTGAGATTCCAGTCTGCTAACCTTTCTGCTGTCCTGGGATGCCCACAGGAGCAACTGGCAGTGTGGCTCCTGTTTGTAGGCACTTGGACTGAACGTTCCCTGTTTGCACAAAATCATCCCAAACAGACATGAAACGATGAAAAAGGAATTCAAGCTCCAGGAATTTTAAATGTGGTGTGTATTGCTATCATCAGTTCACACTTGCCTGGTCTATTTATATGCTGTACTTTTTTAGTGTGAAGCAGGAAGTCGCAAGGCACAAGACAAATAGCCTTTATAACTTGGCTATTTTAAAGTGTTTCTGTTGCTGCAAACAGCCAACAGTCACCTATTTTTATTTTTGCACAGCAGATTTCTTACCCTACGCCCCCCACCTTTTGCCATCTTGCTCCCTGTCTTCACCTCTGCTGCTCTGGTTAGGGTAAGACCTGGGCACATCCAGAATGCCCCAGGAGGGCTGGGAAGCCAAACCAACAGACTCAGCCCATAGGAGCACAGATGACCTGGCAGTGTCATGACTCTAAAAACGCCATTTAAACATTACAGAGTGTGTTGTCAACTAGTGCATTATCTAACCTGGTACAAGCAGGGTTTTCTTAACAGTCCTTCTTGAGGCAAATTATTGCACAAGCTTCAACCAACATGTGGAGCTTTAGGCTGTCTAAAGCCTGTTAAACTGTGGAGGTGGCAAAGTGATATGAAGTGATGAACGGCTCCAAATCTTAACAAAACCCACTAGAGAAAAGCAGCACGCTGCCCATGGAAGCCAGCTCAGAGACGTTGCTCGAGTCTGGCTGAGCCCCATTCTGGCAGTGTTTTGGGGTAGCCGAGGGACAAGGGCACCGTCACAGCAGGGCTGCTGCCATGCATGGTGGTGGGGAGCAGCTGCAGACACCAGGCTCTGGGGCCAGCTGAGGCGTTGCTTTACGTGGGTCCTGCCTTCCCTCCCACCCCCGCCATTCAAAAGCCCGTGAGTTCATCCAGATGGAAATAGTGGTTTGGGGATTTTGTTACAGCACAAAGGCTCCATATCCCTTTATACAATACTCCCTCCTGGCCCCCAAATTTTGCAGTGTGCTGTGTTCCCAATAGCACTGAGTTGCCACGTAAACCATGGACTCTGGCATCTTGTCATAATTTTGTGCAATGGCCTTCAACTGTGATATGTCAACCCGCATTTCTCAATCGTCTCCTAAGAGCATTTGCTTTCTTCCCACAGCTGTAAGGGTGTATTCACCACTCTCCCTTCACGGCTGTGCCAGTGTTACGGCGCGAGACATCCAAGAGCTCTGCTAGCTTGGGAGCTGTAGCAGAGACTGTAACTGTGCTCAGCCAAGCACAGGGTGACTTTGAAACAAGATTCAAAAACAACATTTTCAGTCTTTGGTTGCTCTTGGACTATGGCAGTTGGCTGAGAGTTTGTATTTTTTCAGGTCAACTTCTGCTGGTTTTTGAGGGTCCATTTGTAGCCCACCAGGGAGCTGTAACAGCGCCTTTTTCTGGCCTTAAAGTGTTTACTCTAATTTGATAAAGACAACTGAATTCTTGGTGTCTCCAAAAAAACCCCAAGCCTTCATCTTTCTGTTTTAAGAGGGACGGTGTATGTGTGTGATCGTGTGTGGTTTGCACACATGCAACTCCATTTGAGGGTATTTGGGAACACTGGCACGCAGTAACAAGGGCGGGTTGGCTGCAGACCTAAACAAGCAGAGCAGCTGGTGTTGCGAGCGCTGCTGTCCCATGGGAAATGCAGATTTTTCTGCCTGTGGCAGAACTTTGCTGCTAAAGGAGAAGGAGTCAGGAGAGGAGAGTGAGGTCCCTGGAGCCATCCTGCTCTTCTCGTGAAGTGTAACATCTGCTTGGGCCCCTGGTTGCTCAGCTGGGAGGTGGGGAGGTGCTTGTGGGGGCATCATGCACCTAGCCAAAGACTGCGGGAGTTGTAAATATGCTGTGCTACAGACATAACTTATCATGCAGAACAAGAAAGGGGAGGAAGTAAAGTTCAAGGGAAGGTCTCAAGTGTATGGGGAAATGTTGTCAGGAATAGTGGTTGTACTGGTGGGGTTTACAAGAAGGTTACTCTCAAGTTATCATGAAGAGTTGTTACCAGAGGTTGACTGGCCATGTTTTTGTCAATCTTGGTTGTCTTTTCAGAAGACAGGACTTAGCCAGAAGCTACCAGTCCAGTGAAAAAGCTGTTGCTCAGGGTCCTTGGTCTACGAAATCTGTTTTTTTTAAAGTTTGTCCACAGCACCTCACTTGGGATGAGTGCTCTTTTACATGGTTAGCACAAATCTAAATAAACACAGAAATATAAACTGAGCTGGAAATTTACTGAGTACAAGCTGTCTTGCAAAATTGTCTGTGTTTCCTGGCTCTGGATGGGATGGAAATACCACAAAACTCGCTTCTCTCATAGTAACATGATACTTCTGCTTCCGGGCTCAGCTGAAAGAGTGAGGTAGAGGCATGTACAAGATCAAAATAAATAAATAAAATAATCAAGATTTTTTTTGGTTTTGTTTGTTTGTTTGTTTGTTTTTGTTTTTGTTTTTTAAACATGGAAAAATCGAACCATTAATCAGAAAGCTCAAAGTGGCCATTGTGAGCATCTACTCACATGCCTCGTGTAGCACAGGCCCTAGAGTTTGGTCCAGCTGTTTCTCTGTGGTCTGGGGCATAGTGCTGGAAAAGGCAGCTAACCTGCTGGGAAAGCCTTCAAGTGATTAAAACTTGGGGTCTATCTGCTGCCTGGTGCTTGCCTGGCTCAGACTCTGGTCCATCTGCTACATCCAGGACAAACAAAGCTGGTTCCCATGAACCCTGTTGTTTCCCATCTCTCCAGGAGAGGGTAAACCAGTCAAATGTCCATCCCTCAGCCTGAGGTTCACAGTCATGGTTTCCCCATTCACGTGACTGATTTTCATATGGGTTTTCTGCAATTTTTCCAGTCTGGCCAAATGTTTTGGAGACAGAAGTTATGTCAGTGAAGATGGCAAGGAAGGGGACAAAATGCTTTCTCTGCTGGTGGTAGGCATTCATGGCAATAACACCCATGGTGTGAGCAGCCACATTCTAGCAGAAGATGTCTGGGAAGACAGGATGCTGCACTGCCCAACCTGCAGCACAGCTCTTCACTTTCCTTGTGGTGCCATGGGGCCATCCACCAAAACTGTCTTTGCCACTGCTCAGCAAACCCCTGCTGCAGCCGCCTTAAAAGAGAGGAGCCAACAGGCTGTGTCCTCAGGATAGCCTAAGTCTTGGGCCTCCCTCCCAAATTTGCTGGCAAATGCCATTTTAACAGCATCTTCTGAGAACTGACTGAGACCACACATGTCCTTTCAGCCAGGCCAGCAAATAACCTTCAGATAAGTCTGCCCAGGGCTGTTTTGGATCTGGTGATCCGTGTTTAGAAATAGTCTTGGTATTTTTAAATGTTGCCTGGAGCCATCTGGTCCCCTCTTCATTTTATGTTTTAATTGTCATTTATAACTTATTATACAAGCTATTCAAAAGCCAGACAGACGCTGGAGGGAAGCAAGCGAGTCCCTGTCTGAAGCTCACTGAAACCTCTGCAAGCCTTTCGCTGGCCTTCAAAGAGTCTGGGGGCTGGCACCCCTATGGAGGGAGCACCCTGTGGCTCTGACTCCACAGGGCCCCAGCCCTGGGACACCCAGGCCCTGCCTCGCAAAGGCCTCAGGCCCAGTCACAGCTCGGGCCTTGCTCTTGGCCAGAGCCGGCTCCCCATGGCTGGTCAGCCAGCCGGCTATGGCACGGGGAGGACAACCCCTCGGTGCAGGCCAGCCACGCAGGAGCGGGTGGCTCGTTCCTGATTTCTCTGTCTCCTAAACCTTGTCTCAACCCACAAGGCTGCTTAATGACTTAGCAGGGCTCTGAGGAAGTAAGCTATAAATTGCAAATACGCTGTGGCTAAACGATTGGCTAAGGTGACAGCCATGTGACGCTGGTGACTCTGGAAGAGCAAACTGGCGCCTGGGGATTATTTACAGGCTGGGGAAGCCAATTTGTTTAGTGAAGCAATGGCTTTAGAAAAAAAAGTCATCGATTCCTACCTCACTCCAAAATCCCACACAGCTCCAGCAGGACAGGGCAGTGCAGGGAGACTGTGATGTCCTGGTGCTGAAGCACAGCCTGGTGCTCCTCAGGCTGAGGGTGACATCTTGCCAGAGAACGAGCCTCCTTGGCCAGTCTCACACACACCTGCACACCCCTTGCCAACACAGAGGGCATTCATAGGCCAGTCCTGTGGGGTGGCTCAAACTCCAGCAAGGTTCCCATCATTTGGAAATGAAAACTAAGAAAGCTAAACTATGCTGGGAAGTGCACCGTTGCTATTCAGCTGACATCTCAGCTTACCCTGGTGGCACCCTGGCAGCCATCTGCAAACCAGAAGAATTTACTTTTAGATGATTGATGCCTCTTGATTTTCAGAGAGTAGCTTGCTTGCCTGGTCCTGCCATGGGACCAGTGAGTGTGGAGGGCCAAGAGGGCTGCAAATCACCCAAGCCAGGCTTCTCTGACTCCTTGGCTCCCTCATAGTATGGGGAGATATTACTGCATGACTCTTTCTTAATAATAATCTATTATATTTCAAACATATGAAATAAAACAGGGCACTGAACATCAAGCTGTCTGAATAAGGATATATATATATATATATGAGAGAAATCCCATTGGTTTCTTTCATTAGGATCCAAAGTATCTGATCTTTAAGCAGACGGCAGAAATAAAGGATGTCATTTGAAAAAAAAAATAAAAATTGCACGTATCCTAATTGTTCCCATGCACAGACTGTTTCTTGCCGGAGGTGCATTGAGTTTGTGATGAATTCAGCTCATTTCCAAGCCAGAGGTCAGATTTTGCTAACCCCAGATGCCCTGGACATCGATGGGTGGACTCAGGTCATCAGATGATGCAGATAGAAAATGAGGAAGGGGGGCCAGATCCAGTCCCCGTCTCAGCTCTGACGCAAGCAGTTCAGCACAGCTGGCACTAATTGGCACTTTTCTTGGTGGAAGATCAAGTGCGGAGGAGACAATGGAGCCTGGGCTTGCCTCTCGTGCCTGGAGGTGATCCCCAGCCCTAAGACCAAACCCACTACTGCAAGCGCAAGACCAGGACCTTGCAGCAGCCATGGCTCAAAGAAGACTTTGAGACAGTAAGCACATGTCTATAGGATCTGAATTGTGTTCATATGACTGAAGAGTTGGCATTACACCAGAAGGATATTTTTTGTGTGAGCAGTAATAAATTATTCTAACAGCACCAGCTTATTTGGTAAAACATACACTTGTAATCTTAGACATATCTGTTGGCAGCTTAGAGGCATAATTTTCTTTTGAACTTCAGGAACAAAGTTAGATAGGGAAAAAAGACGTCCCCACTTCCCAACAGGAGCTCTGTTGTGCTCTGAAGAGTCCTGAGCTTACGTGGCACTGGGGCTTCAAGGTGGCACAGTGCAGTATAGAAAGCAATGCAAGTTCCCAGCATCAGCTCAACCATGCTTGTTTCCATCCACATTTTTCCTGTTTTTCCATAGTCATGAAATGCAAATTTACCTCCCCTGAACTACTGCCCTCCATGCTTCTGCTACAGCTGGAGAAATTGTTCTCCTGATAGAAAAGGAGGTGCTGGGGGCTTTGCCTGTGGTTCCTGGGGGCTAAGTAGCCCCAACCCTTGAGATGTTTGCAGATCTTGAGGCAAGATTTTTGGTAACTGTGTGACCAGTGCATGACACGGGGTGGCTGGCTCCAGCTGACTGTGGTGTGGGGCTGCCCCACAGGGTGCAGCTGCCAGCCCAGGATCCAGCCCTGATGCATTCAGATTTACAGCACAGCAATAAAAGCCCACAGTGAATGTTCCATTCTACCTCTCTGTACCAGTCTTGAAAATCCCTGGGGATTTTCCTGTAATAATCCTGTCTATGCCATTGACTTATAGAATAGTAATTGAGCTTCAAATTTAATTACAGTATGGGAATGCGCTGTCACTTGATTGAAGATACTTCTTTGACTATTTATTGCAATAAATAGTCTTACTGACTGCAGTTTTAAATTAAGGGACTAGACACTGGGATCTCTTTTTATGGCCATGTTTATATCCTTCCTGCCAGACACAGCATCTCAATGAAATACCAAGCCCTGGTTTCCAAAATGCTCTCAGAGACTATTCTTTTGTTAAATCTCTGTTTATGGAGGCTCATGGAGAGTTTCTCACCTGTTGCCTTACACCCACAGCCATGAAAAATAGTGATGCTCAGGACCTACATGTATAAATATTCAAGTGCTTCAGTCAAGTTTGTCTTATATGGGAATGTGAAGCAGAGGGACAGGGGCTGGGAAAACACCCACAGTTGTTTAATCCTATGTTTGAATGGCACCAAGACATCCTGAGGAGTGTGTGCTCTGGGCCACCACCCTCCCACAGCATCCTGCAGCTCTCGCCCATCTCTGCCAAGCTGCAGGGGGCTGCCAGTGTGCAGTGGCCCTTGTGGACCCGAGGGAGCCGAGGCCACCCCTGTCCCGCATATTCCAGAGCCAGGAGCAGGACCCATATTCCCAGGGGTGCTTGGGGTGGCACTGGTGTGGGTGGTAGGAGTGAGGTGCCGCTGTGTCCCGGAGGGAATGCGCCAACTGGCACGATGCGGCTCTGCTGGAGTGCTTCTGCGAAGCGTGATTTTTTATGTAGGCACTTTCCTTCAGCAATAATAAGGCTCTCAAATTACCCTCTAATGTTGGTTATTTGGAAACAACATGGAGGCAATATTTCCAGTTGTGACAGAGCGTAATGTGAGTTTCGGCAGCAGCATGCTGCACCTTGCCGCCTGGCCACAGCTGTGGAAACATCGACGTTCACACTCATTAGCTGAGAAAGAGAAAACGAAACCCTCAACAACAATTTGCTCAAAATTCTTTTTTCTTGCAACCAGTTTTATGTCTGAACGAGAGTAAGCATTCTCCCAATACTGCATATCAGTCGTTTCAGGCTTTGCAGACTCCCTCTTTCACCCACCACCCTTCACTCCAGGTCCTTCCTAATGCACACACAGCTCGTCCCCTGCCAGGCCAGCCCCGCTCCCCAAGAAAGGAATTACCAAGGGTGGGATGAGGCAGGGAGGTTGACTTTTGTTTTTATGGGAACATTTCTGTTTGTCCAAAAAAGTGTTGCATCCACAGGTGCCATCAAGGTGGCAACTTCTGGATGCCAAGGCTGAATATGCTCCAGGTGTCACCCCACAGTTATGGAAACTTGGCTTCTTCTCCCAGAAGTGCTGAGAATTATCCTGTATACCAGAACCTCTCACCTGGTGTTTCCTGACATGACTAGGTCATTTCTAAGAAATCACTCATTCCCTCCAGCCTCTGTGGCTGTCCTCTGTAATAGAGAGTATCCTAGACATTTATTTACTTTTAGAAAAACTTTTTTTAGAGAGTAATTCTCTCCTGCTGTGACTTGATATCTACCTCTGTGACTTCTTACTCCAAAATTCATCCTTTGCCAGGCTTAGTATTAACCCCAGAGATGTGTGTGATCCAAAATTGGACAGTCAAATGCATCCAAACTGGTAGAAATTTGAGCTCTGGGTTTAAAACATCCAGGTGGTTTTCACCTGCCAGGAGGTTGAGCTAGGTGGTCCAGACTGCTTCAGACTGGAGGTACGTGGACTTCTACCAAAATTCATTGCTGAGGCCTGTTTGTCCTTGCTTCTACTTTGCTCTGATTGTTTCCAACCAGAAAATTTTGGCTTATGGGCAGAGTCAACCATTTCAAGGCTGATGCTTATTTTATAATCTAGTCTTGTAAATTTTCTTTCAGCTTTTTTTGCAGATAAATCCCATGCATCTTCTGACTCCACCTTACATCAGCTTTCTTACAGGCACATCTGGTGTAGGTATATCTGATTACTCTTGCTGATAGATAAGCCTAGAGCTCAGCACATTTTCGTTCTTTATTACATTTCAGTGAATTTCATTGTCCAAATGGAAATATGGCACTGCCCTGTCACAATGTTCAGAAAAATTACCAGTATGTGCAGTGTGTGGCCTGAAATGACCATGGCCTGTAACACAGCTCCTGTTGACCGAAGCACAGGAGTGCAGGAGCAAAGCTGCAGTCATGCAGGGATGCCCAAATCCCGTGGGGTGACCACCTCCCCTTCCAATGGGCTCAAACAGGATCGGTGGCAGAGGTGGCTCTCCTGCCATCCTCTTGTGTACGTGACAAGCTGACACCGATTAGATGCTCAAGCTGTGAAGTCTTGAAATACAGCCTTTTTAATTTCCTTTCAGTCCTGAGCAAGTGTTTGAAGAACATCCACTCATTTCCTTTCAAGGGGTCAAACATGTCTAAGCCTTATGCAGGAGAAGTTTTTTTGATGAATAAATAAACAAAGGCAAAGAGACAAATCTCATGAACAACAGCCAGGATGGTTTCTGACCCATTAAGGGAATTTATGAAAACTCAATATAGTTTTAGAAAGAAAAAAAAAAAAAAACAGTTTATTTAGATGATGGATGTCTGCTGAATATTAATCTTTTCAGGGTATATTGCAGCCTTTCACATAGAAAGCCTAAATTATTCAAGAGCATTTGCATGCTGAGATACAGCAAATTTACAGGCAGTACAAGTCAGACTTTTACATCTTCATATTAAAGGAAACCAAGTGCCAAACTTGGCTTCGTAATACTTCATTGGCCATCCTCTGCTAAATAAAGCAATTAAGCTGCTCATTAAAACTCAACATACACCATTTTGAAGCAACATCGACCTTTAATACTTATATACATCACAAACAAAATAACCATGACAAGCTGCAAATTCATATTTTAAGCCGGTTATTCATTTTACCCACTGGCTTTGTTGTAGGATGGCAGCATAAACTTATGCCCCCGTGCAGCGCGGGCACAGCAGCCTCTGCCCTGGGGACGTGATGGCCTTCAATGGCCATCGCAGTGGGGGGAGGCTGGTGGTGTCTCCTGCTACCACCACAGTGCTGGTGGGGCCGCCGAGGAAGTGTCTGCCTTATTTATGTAACAGCTGCTGCTTTTGGGTGCTGTCACTCACACATACCTCGGAAAATACGGTGCTCAAAGAGATGCTACACTAGTATAGCATATGCCAGAGGCAAAACTATAACTATATATATATATAAAAAAGCAACCCTTGTAAAAAAAAAAAAAGATTTAGAGCAGGATTATCAAACAGCATCATCTTCCTGTCCACAGACCTGCCAGTGCAATGCTTCACTGAGTCCACCTTTCAGAAACACTTCCTTGGTTAAAAACCCTTTCTGTCAGCATTGATTTATTGATTTATATATTTATTTATTTTGTCCCATCAGACTTTCCCCAAATGAGCCAAATATCTGTTTTTATTAGCAGTTCTAGGCTGGGCAAGGGACAAGGTGGTGTCAGTGTCCTGGAGTAGAGAAGTAGAGATGGGAGTTACGGGTTAGGACAAAGCACCCCTCATGGGGGGGGGGGGGCATCTCAACTTCCTCTGCAGTTCTCAGGCTTCCTGGGGTCACTGGTCTCTCTTCATGTCCAGCATGGGGAAATGGGGAAAAACACTTCCAGGTGTACAAGCACAAGTTTTACATGCATGTGATACAAGGTTAAAAAGCAAGACTGCATCCTGAGTGGAGATGTCAATGCCAATTTTCATCAAAAGCCCTGCTCATGCAATTACAGACCTTGATCCAAAACTGAAGCTGCTGCTGGGGACAGTCCCCCTGGAAAGAGCAGTGCCCTTGACATGCACGGCTCATGAATGTTTCAGTGGTGCTGGCTCGTCATCAGAGCTCATCCGTTAGATTTCCACTGCTTGTTGTTAAAAACAAATGTCTGATATATTTTGAGGTTATTTTAAAGCCAACATACACATTTAGTCATTATTTTTCCCCACCCCTTATCTAGGGACCCTGTGCCTGCTGGAGTCAGTGGTGCCTACTGCCTTCTGGTTCCAAGGCATTCATCTCTCACAGCAAATTGTCCTACAAGTCCTGAAGAGCACCTCATGTTCCCTACCATAGTTTTCCCCTTGCCCTAACCATTCTGCATGTTCACTACCAGTCTGTGAGTAGCTGAGTGTGGAAGTGCAGGGAAGCCATGAGAGACAGCTGGGCAAAGCCCTCGCAGGGGTTAGGATGACAGGCAGATGCTTGGTGGTACCTGAGTACCTGGGTGATTGCCACATTTTTCTCTCTTCAGATTTGCCAGTCAGAGGCCTTTGTGTGCCCAAGTGTGGGAGAACTGACACAGAGCACCATGGATAGCAAAGATGTCAAGAATTAGTCATGTGTCCTGCTACCTGCTGAGCCATAGGAGTGAGAATCCAGGGCTGGTCCCAGCTACAGAAACACCTCAGATGTAGCAAGGATTAAGCAGGCACCACCACCTTGGCCTCAAACCCCTCCTGTATGTTTCCCTCACTCCTCAGTGTGGCTGGTCAGATCTTCAGCCAGCGTAAATCAGGGTCGCTCCTTTGAAAACAGTGTGATGACCTGACAGCAGCTGTAAATTCGATGTGGCACACTGCCTGGCAGCTCACCCAGCTGTGTTTGATTTACATCTGGATCCACTTGGAAGTTCACGTCAAACACCTTGCCACAGAAAAAAAAAGTGGTAGGATTGGAGAACAGAGGAAGGCTTGCAAAATGCCCTCTGCTGGAAGAAGCCAAGCCCCACAGAAAACATATGGCTGGGAGATGATTCAGGCACTGATTTTTCTCCCCCTTTACCCTGCCGATGTCAAGCTTCCTGTGATTACTGATTATGATGATCATGATGTTTCTGGTGTGTATGTGTTTATGCACATGTGTGCAGTGGCTTCTTGCTAAACCTGATTCAATTGGACATAGCCAGATGGTACAAAAGCTTACTGGAATTTCATTTTCAAATAAACCACAGACTTGGATGAGCTAATGTTGTTCCACATAAAAAGCCACAAAATTCAACAAAGTGATGTTGTTTCAAGTAGAGGAGATGTCAAGCGAGAGAACCATCCGGTCTGCTCTGAAAGAGCTACACACTCCCACTCATGCTTTTAGAAAGTGTTTACGTACAAACGCTGGGAATACGGTGCTGCAGCAGGGTTTAAGCATTTCTCCACAGCTGATGTCTGCGGAGCAGAGCATAGGCAGAAGCGGCACAGGATCCACATCTGCTCACAAGCCTTTCTGCTTTATTTTAAAGGCTCCTGAAAAGCTGACAGCCCTGGAGGAACTGCAGCCTCCATAGGCAGCTATGCCAGCACTGTGGGGGATGTGGCCCCCTGCACACGTCCTCACCACATTCACCGAGCAGGGATGGGACCGCCTGCTGTGCTTGACTCCTTGACTTGCTGGACCCCAAAGTGCAGACCAAGATGCCTTCTCTGCTCCGTGATGTGTAGGGTGGAAGTTGTAAAACCAGCAGCAACAGAGGCTGAGCAGGCTGTGTGGAGCTGTGAGAGAGCGAGCCCAGTGCTCGGGGTCAGCAGCCACAGCTCAGCCTCCCACGTGCCTCTGGCAGAGGCACAGGGGCTGCAGGAGGGCTTCAGTGGGGCAGCAGTGCAGCTCCCAGGCCCTTAAAGGGGCCAGGTCTCCAGATGGGGAGCAGCAAGGCATGCCAGTACTGCTGCTCAGAGGAGATTCATGGGTGATGGTGGCATTTCACCATGACCCAGCACTGCAAGAAGTAACACCAGACACAATGGCAGCAGTAAGAGCTTGGCTTCTGTGTTTGAAATACAGCTTGCTATTGATGTACTGCTGTGGAGCAAGCTCAGGCTGATGGATGTTGCACCGTACTGCTCTGCCTTGGGCCAGGGGTCTCTTCCTCTGGCTGTTTTCATGACTATTTTAATCTGTTGTTGTGGTGCTTTTTTATTTCAGCCAAGAGTAGGCCCACGGGATGTTACTTAGAAAGCACCCACGGCTCTACTGCCAGACCATCCTCTAAAAGGGTTGCTCTGGTGGCTCTCTTGCCATGCATGACCATGTCCCTCAGCTGCACCCCATGTGAGCTGTGCACAGGAAGCCCCTGGCCAGGTGCTCCTGCACCACGCCATGGTGGAAAGGACACACACTCAATATCCCTCCTGCCTAGGGAGGAGAAAAAGCCACTTGCTGGAAACACAATCTGAGGCTTTGCCCCACCAAAACTCTTAGGCCCCTGCAAAGGCAGCAAAGAAGCGACAGCAAAGGCATTTTTTTCAACCCCACTTAAATTCTCAGTCCTACAGAATGGATTTTGTTTCAATTACATCTTTATTAATAACTTTCTCACTCACCTGTAGTAGTTAGAATCAATATCACTGATAATTATCTGTCAGAGCATTTATACATCACTGGAAGGTGACTAACAAGGAAAAGTCTTTTTCTTTATATATATTTTTTTCAGAGTGCTCTAATTGAATTAACTAGCAACAAGAGATGGCAGATTGATGGTGGCTGGAGACTAGGTACTAATTTTTCCCCACAAATAGATGTGTTCTCGCAAGCAGAGGCAATCGACCTCTTCCCGACAGCTCTGGCATCGGGGTCACCCCCACGGGGCTGTGACCTCTCTCCCTGCCCCCTGGCTCATGTAGGCCATCAGAGATCCCTTGGCTCTTTGATGGGAGCTGCTTCTTAGCCAAAAGCAGCCAGCTTATGCCTCATAAAGCACCAAGAGCTCTTGAGCCACCATCTACATCAGGGATTTTTTTTTTATTTTTTTTTCCCTATGACTTACAAACTCCTCAAAAACATATGCAAAAGGGCTTTTTATGCAAAATGTTTTTTTGCCCCAGCTAAAACCCTCCATTGCCTTGCAGTGCCTTGCTGGTGTCAGCCTACCCAGGTCCTGGAGCAGGAGGTGGGCATCTGCATGTGCCATTCTCACAAGTGGTCCATTCACACTTGTGGACCATTCTGTTTGTACCACTCACACCATATGGTCCCAGCAATTGTGCCGAAGGGGCCACAGAGCACTCACGTCCTCTTTTATTGCTTGTGTGGACCACAAGCCTTGCACAAGTAAAAAGACAGCATGATAGCTAGTGGTGAATAAATCAATAATTCTGTCTACGAGGAACTTCTCCCTTCTTTGCAGAGCTGTTGGGACACCATCCAATGTAACAACAACATTTTTTCAAGCAGAGGCAATAATTTACACTGGTGTAAATCAGAATTGCTGCTCTGACTTCAGTGGATTTACACCACATGATTCATGCTCTTGCTTGCAAGCACGAAACCTGAATCCCTGGCCAAAAGGCTCACAGCTCCAGCAGCAAAACGGCTGGAAGCAGGACCCAGGGGTGCTGAGGCCTGCCAGGGCTGTACAGCAAGTCGGTAGCAGACCATGGGAGGGAAGCCAGGGGTTTGTTTCCTGCTACTGGTACACACGGCATCACTCTGCTGGTTCCTAAATGACCCAAATGAGAGCCGTCTGTCCCAAGACGTGAAAATCGCTCATGTTCTGGATCCCAGCACAGGCAGCTGTCAGGTCTGGGAGCTCAGCTGAGGGGATCCCTCCCTCCTCTGGTGACTTCCCATGGGGCAGGGATGAAGGGCAAAGTCCCCCCTCTCTTTTCTTTCCTTTCTAACTAAGCATCTTGGGAATGTTTTGTTTTGTTTTTTGTTTTTTGTTTTTTTTTTTTTTTTTTTCTGTGGGATTTTTGCCTCCCCTGGTGCTCGGGGTCATTTGTTATATGGGTGGGAGAAAATAGTAATCATGGCAGCAAATAGCCATCAGCAGAGACTCTCCTGATCCCAGAGGATCCCAGTTTCATATCTGGGCCAAGAGGCAGTGGCTGGTGGTCCTCCCTCCCATCAGCACCCACTGCCATGGCGAAGTGCCGGCCTTTCCGTTCATGACATGGATGCTGACATTGGGATGTGTGGCTCAGAAAGGGGAACAGCAGGGTGATCTCAGATGTAGTCTGGTAGAATTTGTTTGTGAATGAAAGGAGGAAGAAGAGCATTTCTACTTTATTCCCTTTTCTTGTGGATCTTTTTTTTTTAAATTTATTTCAAATAATAAAAAAGGGGGGGGGGGGGGGGAAGGGGGGACTGCTTTTTTTGTTTGTTCGTTTTGTTTGTTTGTTTGTTTGTTTTGAGACACAATCATAGAATCATCTAGGTTGGAAAAGACCTTCAAGACCCTCAAGCTCAGCCATCAACCTGACCTTGTGAGTGCCATCCCATCATGATATGCATGGCCCACTCAACCCAGAGGAAACCCTACCATTTTGAAGCAAGTATGTCCAGGTGGAAGGCAGGGAGGGAGACTGGGGCCATCTAGCTCCTTGCAGTCAGGCAGTGTGGCTGCCTTCAGATGGGCTTGAGTTGCTTGTTGTACACAGATTTCCAATATGCAGGATGGGTATGGTCAGGTTTTTGTAGAGATAGGGAGTGAAATTCAGAACAGGGCTGGACTTCATGCCCTGCAGCATGCAGTTTGGAGTCATGCTTCTGCACTTCATTCTGGAGGAGTCAGATTTGCTCATGTGATGCCCTGCACTGCTGCAAATGCCACTTGCACAATTTCTCAGTGGGATCTTCGTTTGGCAAGGGCTCATTTCCTGGGATGCTGCATTGCACAAGGATGGGGTGTCTACAGGACAAGCACTTGTATCCTCATGCAGAGGAGCCAAAAGTTTCCAGAGATTTGGAAGGGGCCACTCACAAGCACCAATGCAGACAGAAAACTACCCTGCTGACCTGGGCACCCATCTTGTGATTTGAGGCAGGAGGGGCTGATTCATTATTTCCAGCTGCATTTCGGCACCCAGTGAAATGTGGGCGTTGTGTTTTGGTCTGTGACTCCCTCTGGCCAGCATGGCCCAGCTGGCATCTCCAGTGAGGACATCCCTGGGAGGATGAGCTGTTGCTGACAGGAACAGGGGCTTGCACAGGGATTGCTGCTCTCGGGGAAGTGAGGGGCAGTGGCAAGCTCTGCCTCCCATTTAGCAGATGATCCACCATGGATCAAAACACCTGCCAGTTGTGCCCACTGCCTCCCACAGCCTTTGGCTGTCTCTGCTAGTGCACATTTGTCCGGTCACCGAGCCAGCTGGGCAGCTTTCTTTTTCAGTTTGTTGCGTGGTGTCTATTTTGGCAAGCAGCTGCTCTCGAGAGGTTTTGCTCATGGAAACACCTGCCTGCAGCTCTGCTGGTGTGAGTGAGCCCCCTGGGCTCGGTGGCACCCATGCCCCGTCTGGTGGGGCTGGCGCCCACCCGTCCAGCCCACAGCCTTCATTCAGCCTCTAAATTTGTCCCACCTCGAAACTGGTCTTCCTCCGTCACTGTGTGGTGTCAGCTGAGCCCTCTATTTTGTTGTTGCCGTTTTTCTTTTTTTACAGACATTTCAACCAAACGTGGTTAAAGTAGGTTAGGGATTTGTGTCCCACTGTCCCATGACATTAGGGGATTCAATCTGCAAGTCTCAGAGGAGACTTCTGCCTGGCTTGAACGCATTAGAGTTGTTAGGAAAAAGGTCCATATATGCTGCAAATAGAAACACAGCTGCTGAACAATAACCATGCTGCTGGGGAACTTGTTCTCTCCTTGGAAAGGTTCACTTCCAACCTATTTTGACCATTATAGTTTTTAACTGTAGTTACCAACCTGTAAAACAACCCCTTTTCCTAAAATAAAAATTGACTATGAGAATTCAGGAGCAGGCAGCTCACTGGGTGTCTGTGTTGTACCTGCAGCTGCAAGCTCTCCATTAGCCCTCACCTTAAATAAGTAAAGAAAGTCAGAAATTAATGGTCTTTAATGTTTTCATTTTCAAAATAGATAAACAACTCTGGCTGTCTTCATTTTGGGGTGTTCATCTCAGGACAGCTTAAGAAAAGAAGATTTTCAGGGGCTACAGAACCCCTCTTCTCTGAAACTCAAGGCTTTTGAAGGCTTTTCAGGTGAGAAAAGCAAAAGGGCTGGTTGCTTTTCTATTGCTGGGAAATGCAGTCAAGGAATGCAGAGATGCTATCTGGTGCAGCTGACCCCTTCCCTAAGCCCCAGCTCATTATAGCTGGCTCGCTCCTCCTGCGAGCTGTGGCAGGACACAGAATCTTGTGCGACGGCTGCCCCTGTCATCTATAGCATGTGTTCAGTCTGAGGTTGGGATCATGAAACCTGGTCCAGTGAGGGCAGGCAGCCAGCTGCAAACTGCTGCCTCCCTCCCTCCCACGGGATCCATGGCTGGCTGGCCCTGCACAAGCACTGCTTTCCTTCTGCCTAGGAGAGCATGCTCAAGCCCAAGTCCCAACTCTCAGCTCTACAGAGGATGACTTTGTTTCAGCCTACCACGTGTTTGTGGGTAGAGTGTCCCTCCTAGGGTTGTCAGTAAGTAAGAGCCAGCACAGGGCTGATTTATAAAAAAGAAAGGGGGGAGGAAGTGGGGAAGGGGGAAGCAAAGACAGCCACCGATTCCCTGCTAAGCTACCCCCTCACTGGCCTTGGCTTGGTCAAGCTGAAATGGATGCAGCACTTGCTGCCTGCACCTATGGAGCCCCCTGAAACACAGGAAGCCATGCACTCTAGGGTGGTTAGCGGTGACCATGAGCCCTGAACAACATCTCAGCACAGAGATCTGCCCCCATCCTCACTGAGGTCTCCATCACCCACCAGCCCCACTGCCACCATGAGCCTGAGAGATGCTCACGGCAACAGGCCCACACTCTTCCACATCTGAAAACGATGCTGTGGGTGATGGCTGACAGGAGCAAACCAGAGGGGAGAGCTGCAGGGCTTCATCATGCCTCCCGCTCTCTCTCTTCCTCCTGGTTTGAGCTGTTTGCTCCCGCTGCTGCAGCCAGACCTGGGATGGGGCAGGTCAACCGGTTGCCAATTGACGTCAAAGGGGTGCTGGTGGTTTGAGCGAGATGAGGGACTGCTTCTAGTCAAGGTGGGTTTCCAACACCACAGAGAAATGTTTAAATCCTCCTCCTTCCCCTCCCTTTGCTCCAGGAAACAAGCGCCTTATTTCATTCATCAGCTGTTTTGGTTATGGCAATAATCCTGCCCATATTGTGGCTACTTGGGTGTTTGCTGAGGACCGAGCAGCTCAGAGAATGCTAGCAAAGAGCAATAGAGCCAAAAGAGAGTGGAAAGGCAGGAGGAAGCAAGGTTTAAACTCCTCTGCTCCAGCTTGAGTCACATGAGACCAGGCAGGATGAAAGCCACATATTTTCTTCTCACGTTGCCTGCAATATTTTTGAGGCTTGCAAAAAAGTGAGTCGTTGGGTTCCTGACATTCTTCTTCTCTTCCTCTTCAAATCATGCCATGCACTGTGAAATTTATTCAAGCAAAGAGAGCTAATTTGAAATGGGTGCATTTTCCTTTGACTGTTCAGTTATTCTTGAGCCAGCTGATTTTCATTTGGTGCTATGTCTATTCGCTGCAGCCCCTGTGTTTTCACTTGTCTCAGTGTGATCTTGTCAGTGGCAATGTCAGTACATTTTTCTCAAAGCAAGCACCACAAGACCTGCTCTATATGCAGCCTAGACTGATGTATTAAACTGCAACCTCTAAACACAGAGCAATTCCTATGGGGAAGTCCCAGAGGAGTCAATGCATTGTTTCCACTCTGCTTCAGTTCAGGCCTGTGCTCTTGAATCAGTTCATATACATTGTTACCCATACTTGAGGATGTGTTATTTAGGCTTATCCAAAATAAACATGCTTCAGTTGAGAACAGCACACAGACCATCACATGGAAAGGTTTATGATAATAACTGCTTGTGTTTTTTTCCCTTAATCAACCCACTTTCTCTAATGGTTACCTCTAGTGTGATACAGCAGGTCTAAGAATGCTTTCTATTACGCACTGGAAATATTACTTAGCCCGCAGATAGAAGAATGTGAGGATGAATTCCCTACATGAGCTGTTTCAAAGCTACTGACATCAACAACAGCTGGAAGGAAACTCCTATCAAAGTCCAAGCCAACCCAGTGAACGTGGTTCTTTTGGTAGGAAGAACCCCATATAAAGACCAGGGTGTTCCTTATGCCTACTTACAGCAAGCCTCAGCATGTGACTGTGGGCACCACATTGTCCTCAGGGACCCACACAGCAGGGCACAGGGGAAAATGTGGGACCACGTTACAGCCATCTCCCCACAACCAACTTTGTTAGAATCATAACATCACAGACTCACAGACTGTTGGAAGGGACCCACAAGGATCATGGAGTCCAGCTCCTGGCTCCACACAGGACCACCCAAAACCAGACCCCATGTCTGAGAGCACTGTCCAAATGCTTTTTGAACTCCAGCAGGTTTGGTGCCGTGACCACTGCCCTGGGGAGCCTGTCCCAGTGCCTGACCACCCTCTGGGTGCAGAACCTTTCCCTAACCCCCAGCCTGACCCTCCCCTGTCCCAGCTCCATGCTGTTCCCTTGGGTCCTGTCGCTGTCCCCGGAGAGCAGAGCTCAGCGCCTGCCCCTCTGCTCCCCTCGTGAGGGAGCTGCAGGCCGCCATGAGGCCTCCCCTCAGCCTGCTCTGCTCTGGGCTGAACAAAACAAGTGACTTCAGCTACTCCTCAATGTCTTCCCTTCTAGACCCTTCAACCATCTTTCTAGCCCTCCTTCGGACACGCTCTAACAGTTTGTGTCCTTCTTACACTGTGGTGTCCAAAACTACACACAGTACTCAAGGCCTCACCAATGCAGAACAGAGCAGGACAACCACTTCCTGCAACCAGCTAGCACCACGGACACAGCTGGCCGTCCTGGCTGCCAGGGCACACTGTTGACTCAAATTGCTGTTGACCAGAACCCCCAGACCCCTCTCTGCAGGGATGATCTCCAGCCTTTTGTCCCCCAGTCTGTACATATATCCATGTCTGCCCCTTCCCAGGTGTAGAACCTGTCACTTACTCTTGCTGAACTTCATGCAGTTGGTGATTGCCCAGCCCTCTAATTTGTCAAGATGTCTGTGCAAGGCCTTTCTCTCCTTGAGGGATTCAAAAGCTCCTCCTAATTTAGTATCACCTGCAAACTTACTTTGTGTGCATTTAAGTCCTGAACTGGCCCTAAAATTGAGCATTGGAGAACCCCTGACTGGCCACCAGTCTGATATAACCCTATTTAACCCTTTGAGCCTGACCTATCTGGCAGTTGCTCATTATGTAACTGTTTAGCTGTATGCTGAATATTTTGTCCACAAGGATGTTGTGAGAAACAATGTCAAAAACTTTGGTGAAGTCCAAAAAGATTACATCAGTTGGCTTCCCTTGGTCAACTAGGTGGGTAACCTTGTCATAAAAGGAAAATAAGTTAGTAATTAGTTAGGAAATTGTGCATCATCATCTCCAACACAGCAACACTTTCCTGAGCTGAATGATGTGTATTTTTGCTTTTCCCTCCACTCTCCTACTCCCTGGTGTGTGTCTCCCCCAGTAGCCTGCCATAGCTTGTCACAAAGCCAACCAGAATCTTCTGAAGCATGCCAACATGGGCCAGCCCCATGGGACCCCTCCTGACTGCTTCCTTATTGTAAAGGATCATCCTTTTTTCAGGTAAAACTTCCAGGGATTTGAGTGGAAGTTGGGCCTGATCAGCAGCCACTGGGCCATAGCTTGCCAGTTCCCACAAGCCAGTAGCACGTTTGCTTGAAGTATTATTGGACTATTAGCCCAGAAGGCCCACGTGATTTTCAAGCACTGGATCTCTGCAATTTATGACAATTTGCCACAAACAATAGAGTGATCAGTGACTTGAGCACACTTTCAGAAAAACTCAGGAGAAGTCTCGGAGACCAATTTGCACATTGTGGCGCAAAAAGCAGGGGCTGCTCACATGCAGACCGGGTGCCTTTTCCAGAGCTGCTGGTGGCCTGAGGTGAAAGGGCCAGTGGACGATGTGCAATAAAACCACACAACCACTCTGGGAAACAGAAGCAAGGGAAACACTGAAAGCTGAGTGGAGCAATAAGATAAGTTTTATTAGAAACAAATTGGAGGTGCAAATCCCGCTGATTCAGAAGCAGATAATTTGCTAGCTGAGATCGTTGCATCTTCTTTGGTACACAAGGAAACACTGAATCTGAAAACAGCAGCTTTAGCAGAGTACACACAGATATATGAGTACAGGACATAAGCTGCCCTCCGCCAGGCCCAGCTAGGTTACAAAATTCAATTCCTGTGGCAACAGCAAAGAATATCAGCGAGAAGCCTGGCTGGCTGGGTCCTTGCATGATGCAATGCTGGGGTGCTTGTGTGTCTCCTACCAACAGGGAGGATCCAGAACAAATATGTTCCTTTGTATGGAATGCTCAGGAATATAGATTCCTGACCTATTTTACTAATAACACCTTGGATCATGAAAGTCAAAAGAGTTTTCAGTGCCCAGTATTTTGTTTTCTGTGCTGTTTTGTTGTTCCTCAGCATGCTGGCAGGATCAGTCAGTGAAACCAGACGGGAAGCTTTCGCTTTTCTGTTTGGTTCCCCATGGTTCCCCTCGCGTGTGTGCTCCTCCTTACTCTGGCTTCATGAGGTGGAAGGGAAAGTGTAGATGTCTGCTCTGAATTATTTTCATCACAGTTGCTCCCCTAACAATCCCAGCAAATCCCTGTGACCAACATAGTGTGAATAGCGGAAGCTCCAGGGATGCAGCACATGATTGACCTGAGCCACTGGCTGCTCAGCCACCTGGGTCCTGTCCCTGTAGTTCTGTCACCTGGCTGGCTTGATGCAATGTCCCCGTAAAGACAACGAATGTTCCAAGGTGGAAACTGTGCCCCTCTGCATACATGCAGCTCTGGCTCCAGGAGTGATGCTCCCAGGCAGCCTGAAGGAGGATAGATCAAGTAAAGGCTTCATCTCTTTGTAGTTTTGGTGAGAGAGAACTGCCAGACTAAATTAAGAAGTCCCTGTTCAGTCATCTGTGAGCAATTTAAAAATAGAGTTCTCCTACCTGTCCACAGAGAGTGAAATGGTGTTAAAAACCTGCCTTGCTCAAAGTTCAACAAGGCCAAGTGCTGGGTCCTGTATATGGGCTGGGGCAATCCCAAATATGAAGGCAGTCTGGGCAACAGATGGATGGACAGCAGCCCATCCAGTTGATGGATGAAAGCTCCATGTGAGCCAGCAATGTGTGCTTGCAGCCCACAGAGGGCTGGAGAACCTCTCTTATGAAGGAGGGCTGAGGGAGTTGGGGTTGTTCAGCCTGGAGAAGAGGAGACTCTGGGGAGACCTCATTGTGGCCTTACAGTACCTAGAGGGGGCCTATGAGAAAGCTGGAGAGGGGCTTTTTACAAGCAAGTGTAGTGATAGGACAAGGGAGAATGGTTTTAAACTAAAAGAGGGGAGATTTATATTAGATATAAGGAAGAAATTTTTCACTCAGAGGGTGGTGAGGCACTAACACAGGCTGCCCAGAGAAGCTGTGGATGCCCCATCCCTGGAGGTGTTCAAGGCCAGGCTGGATAGGGCTCTGGACAACCTGGTCTGGTGAGGTATGTCCCTGCCCATGGCAGGGGTGTTGGAACCAGATGGTTTTTAAGGTCCCTTCCAACCCAAACCATTCTATGACCTTATCAAATATATGATTTCCAGGACAATTGATGTTCATGCTGAGGGGTGCCTCAACCAGTGTCACTCTTTACATCTCCAGTCACTCAAAGCCAACCAGATTGCCATTTGCTGTGCATCTGACTGCAGGATTAGTCTGTGCTCAAATCACTTGTTGCAGATTGCTCTCCTTGTTCCTTGCTCAGCCTTGGTTCCCATTTGCAAAGCATGCAAGATGCAACCCCTTAGCTGGCAACAGGAACACCTGAGCCCTGGCAAGCAACCACCCCTCCCGCTGGGGGCTGTTTTGCAGAGTGGAGAGCAGTTTGGGAGCCTGGATGGGTCTCAGATCCCTGCTCTCCTGCTCTGCCTACAGTCAACTGCTGTGAGCATGCCTCAGGAGCTACTAATGTGGGGACAGCTTTGAGGAGTGAGAGCGTTATAATAACAAGTGAAATGTGCATTGCCTATAACTATAAAAAAAAAAAAAAAAAAAAGAAAAAAAAAAAAGAAAGAAAATCCCCCCTTCTTCCCTTATGCCAAGAAGCATGAAGTTTAGATGTGTCTTTTAGTGAGTCTTTTATATGTTTCCTTAGACAAAGGCATGAAAATTGAGCAGCAAACACAGAAGAAAAATGTGCCCTAGCCTTTGTAGTTGCAATCATAGTTTATAATGCTTGACTACAGAGCCAGTGTAGCAGAGGATAAACACTACAGATTAGTGATTGCAAGAGGCAGCAGGGGAGGAAAAAGAAAAAGAAAAAAAAAAAAAGAAAAAAAATATTTGGGTAGTTGAATGGATAAACCAACACCAAAATTCATCTGGGAGACTTTGCTCCATCCAGGTACCGCAGCAGCCAGCCCATGTATGTGTTGCAGCTGTGCCAAACTAGGCTTGGGGAGAAGCTGCCAGCTGGATGCATGGTTCTACCTGACGTGACACCTTAGAGGGGTTTCATAGGTCCCAAATGCTTGGGGCTGCATCAGGAGCCCTGCCACAGGCTGAGACCTTTGAAATTGGCTGTGCTGCCGCTCCCAGCTCTCTGTGCCCAGCAAACCTTAAGGAGGCTTTGAGCTCTGTGCTCAGGGCTGCACTGCTGTTGTTGCTCTGCACCTCCCTTGAATCCCCCTAAGCCAACACCCTGTGCTAATATCAAAAAACATTTTCCAGACACAAGCACGAGTATGTGTGTGGGTGGGTGGGGTGCAGGGGACTATGAAAATTTCAAGGGGAGGTATGACATCCTGGCTTTCTAAATATAGAGGACGTGAACCGCGGGTCCTCTCACACGCTAGCAGCGTGCTTTCTTTTTCAAAAGGCCCCAGAGGAAATATTGCACTGTCTGGTAGTGTAAAAAAAAAAAAAAAAAAAGGAAAAAAAAAAGAAGTCCTGTGAGTTGATTGCAGTTTCCAGCACTCTTGCTCAGGGCTGGTTTTTAGGCAGGGCTCCAAGAAGTGCCCACGCAGGGCTGGCCCAGCACAGATGGGGACCACGTGAAGGCGCGGCAGGAGGTGGCTGCGAGCCGCGCTTTCCCATCATGCAGGGCCAGCAAGAGGAGGAGGAGGAGGAGGAGGAAGAGTGGTGCTGTCTGCATCTCTCCGGGCCCCTGCGGCTGGCCAGGAGCATTTGCCACCGTGGCGCTCAGTCACACTGCCAGTGCGACATGTCGGCTCGGTGCGAGGCTCTGCGTCTCGGTTCCCTTTTCATTGCCGTTATTGCTGCCCCGGTATTTGCATAGCACGACACCGAAATGCCTCAGAGCATTTCCAGGAGGAGAGCGGTGGCTGCTGCTTCTCCTTTTACAGACAGCAGCGGCATGTGCGTGTGCTGGTCAGGGGAGCGGTAGTGTCACCGCGGGTTACAGCCTCTGGAAAAGTTTTGCAGAACTGAATTTAATCGAGACTGATGCTCTTTAAGACAAGCTATAAAATCCAATGGAGAGTTATACCCTAGTAATATACCCCCATCAGAGAGTCTAAGCACCGTCTACAGAAAGGATCTCCTCTCTATTAAGTCCTCTAGGGCTTGAGTTCTCATTTACACAAAGGGCCCTTTTAGCTGTGTAAAATGGCCATAAAGTAGGTGTAAAAATGATTGATGGCATCTTTACAACCCCTTTACACTGTGAAAACAGCATAAAGTGGCCAGGGTGCAAATGAGAATCACACCTGGGTTTTGAGAGCAAATTACACAGGGGCCCTCACAATTTCTGTGTGTCCAGAACCGTCTGCTCCTGCCCCACTCTGTGTGATTCACATAGAGAATACATGAATACATTTCCAGGAGAAATGTATATATATTTATAATGTTCTTTTCTTCAACGCCCCTGTCCTCTCCGTGCCTGCAAGTCCCAGCATGTCTCCTGGCTTGCTCCGTATGAATTTCCCTGACAGGAAAAGGCTGGGAGCTGCCTGAATGTGCTGTGGTAGGTGCTAATCCTCTAATTAATGCTTTCCAAAATTCTTGATCTGAGCAAAATACCTGTTGTAAAACCATACCCAGGAGAAACACAGTTCTGAGAGCTACTGTATGCATTTCCTGCTCTCTCCTTTCTGTTTTGATTTTATGCTCTTAAGATATATAAAGAGGAAATACAGAAATTATTCTTTGCTAGACCAAAATGCCCCAAATTTATTCATAAAGCATTCGAACACCCATAGAATATACAATGAATATTGCTTTCTTCCAGAGCAAAAGGTTAAGCTGCAATGCACTGATGAATGAGCCAAATTCAGTGGTGGTGGCTCAAAGCAGAGGGTGCACTGCTATTAAAACATTGCTTCCTAAGCAGGGTGGGCTGTCTTATCAACATCCCTTTTCCCTTCCCTGTCACCCATATCCCTCCCTACCAGTCCCCCAAAGAGCATCCAAAAATCCACCAGGGCTTCCCCAAAAGATATCCCAGGCAGGTACCCAGTTATTTTCTGAACAACAGGAGATTTTGGAAGGGGCACAGTAGGAAATGTGCCCTGCTCTGCCAGCAGAGCCCTTCTCTGGCTTCATAGCCATCAAGGCAGAGAGCCTGGTGGTAAGGGCAAGAGTAAGCCCCCCAAACTCCTATGTATCCACTTCATCCACTTCATATGGGAGTTGGGCCATGGCATAGGTCCACCAGCACTGGCTGCAGCACGCTCCACCAAAGTCAGGGGTGATGGGCTGGTTCCCACCACTGTAACGCCAGATCCTACCTTGATGGGCCACTGTGCACTCCACCACCGTCTCAGCTGGCCCCAAGCATACCTGAGAATCCAGTTTAGGACTTAGTATAGGTGGTGACATGGGCAAGCAGACTGGAGTCCTCACAAATGTGCCCCTGCAGCTATGCTTGCTAGTGTCACTTGTTTTTTTTTTTTTTTTTTTTTTTTTTTTTAAATAAAAAATTTAGGGAGCTGGTCTCAAAAGTTGCATTTTTGAAAAGTCGTCATTCTGCAGCTCAGCAGAGAGCATTTTGGTGACTGTTGGTGCATCTACGCTAGAAGCTGTCTTCATGACAAAAACATGAGCACTTACAACATTGCTTTGCTCTAGGTGGATCACAGGAGACTGAACCACACTGCGGTCTTCTGACCCTGGAGGCATGCCAGTCTAGCCTTGGCATGATGTGTGATCACTGCATGGAAGGCACTTCTTGGGTGGGATTAGAGCTGCTTACACAACTAGCTTTTTGACAGACTAGTTTTTTGACTCACTGGTGCCTTTTTTTTTTTTTTTTTTTTTTCTTCCAGAAGAAACAGAACGTTTTTGCTTGTTTGAAGCCTTGTAAAAAATCGGCTTGCTTCCTCCTTGCTTATAATGATTGTGGCATAGTTTGTCTTGCCTGTGATTGCTCCACCCCACCTCAGAGACACCCTGGTCCTGGCAAGGACTGGGAAATCTGTACTCATGGCAGGGTGTGAGCACTGGCTGCCCTGCACTTGTGCTGATACAGCTGGTGGGGAGAAGTGCTGCCAACTCAGGGCTGTTCCTGCCTCCGGAGAGCCCATGCTGCGCAGGTGGAGATGACTGTCCAAGGGACAAGCCAGCATACTCATCCTGGTATAAGGCTAATTAAGTGTAAAGCACTTTCAGAGCCACACTTTAAGAGTGCTGTTTGAATACAGTTTTGTTATTCTACGTTGCTTTTTAAGAAATCCTCATTCTCTTGCTCTCATTATCACAAATGATGTCTTTGGGAGACTGGAAGTCTCTTCTTGCTTCCCTCCCTCCACCCCATTTTAAAAACATTGATTGTTGCAGGGATATATCTTTCAGGGCTGTTGGCCCAAATCCACAGCTGGTGTGTGAGGCTGATTGTCTTCAGAAGAGTTACACCAAAAACGCACTTGGCCTTTTGTGCTGTGAGCATAATTGGTGGAACTGGCCCGATGCCGGGTTTGGGAGCATGCAATTATAGCAGTGTCAACAGGGTTTTCAACATGACTGGTGATTTAGGGGCCTCCATTTCAGGAGATCAGCTCAAGGTTTCTTAAATCGATCTTTTCTCACAAAGTGCTCAGAAATGAGGGGTCTGAAGCAGCTCCCACCCCATCACCATCAGTCAACCCACAGAAAATGGTGTTTTTTAGTAATTGGGTTAGGTAACCAACTTCACCAGTTGCTCTGAAACATGTTCTTTACATGGTAGTCATCAGCATATTCACATATGCTGCTGATCTCAGCCTGCATTTGAAGAGGTCTTGACCTCCCTTATTACCTTTCCATATGGTAAATCCCCGTCAGGTTAGTGTGGATTATACCTACTGCATCCAAGAGACAATATATTCCCTAAGCATGATTGGCATAATTATAATAAAGCAGTTTGGACCAGATCTTCATCTGGTAGGAGTCAGTGCAGCTCCTCTGAAGGCAGGAATAGATCTCTACAAGCAAGGGAAATGGACCTGATGTCTAAATGGCTGTAGCCCTGCAGATGAGTTCCCAATGATTTTTTTAAGCTTTCATGTTGTCTATGGCTACTAAAGAGTCTCTTCTGTGAGTGCTAGTAGAGCTGCATTTTAGGATTTCGGGTGCCCTCTAGATAGTCTCACTAGGGACCTTTTGTAGGAGTAGCCATACAAATTGCTCATAAAATGAATGAAAAATATATTCATTTAACCTGTGTGAATGTGTTTCCTTGTCAAAAACCTTACAAACACTCACCCATGTGCAGTGTCTATGGTGGCAGTATGCTGACATTTTCCATTCTCTGGCTACAGCCCCCTGCTAGCCCAAACCCTATACTTTCTGTTGCTGGCCTTCAGAAGCAGTTAAAGGGTAGAATCGAACGCCCACATAAAAGACCTGGTATCTGTGTTTCCACATCACAAAGCATGCCGACAGACACACCAGGGCTCCGATCAGATTGAGAACCATCTGCAGAAGCAAGTACAGGTTGAGCATGCTGGTGACACTGCTGCAGTCTGCATCCTGGTAGACAAAGGTCCTACTGAGGGGGTCTGTCGTGTCCAGTTTGCATTGGCAGGACTCAAGGATGGTATCACAGGTAAATCTTGTGATCTGTAGATAATGGTGGGTAGAAAAAGCCACTGCCAGAACACAGACAACCAGACCCACGGCACTCAGCAGAAAATACATCAGCTGAAAGAAAGAAAAAAGAAAAAAAGAAGGAAAAATAAAACACTCATTTTCTATCTACACAAAGAGTGAGGAACACAGAATGAATATATGAACATGTTTTTCACAGGAAATGCATGAATTCAATGTGCTGTCCAGACATTGTGGTCTTCAAAAATTGCAAGGCAGATATAAATCCCTGGTGATGCAAAGTTCAGCAGATCATTTCAAGAGCTAGTATTTTTGTCTTGCCTATTTTATATGAGCATTGCCTTGCAATTTTGAGACTTTATAAGAGCACCATGAAGACTTCCAGCTTTATAGAGAGGAAGGGAGCATCTTCCCCTGCTGTTGTCCGTGAGTTGGCTGTCATCAGTCATTACAATCATCATTACAGTCATCAGTTGAGGTAAATTAGTGTAGCAGTCTTGAAGTAGAGCTAAGGAGACTGAGGCTTGTGCTGACATATTATCCCAGGCTGTGCTGAGAAGTAGGTGTTTCTGAGACTTGGCTCACATGGTATTCCTGGCTCTTGGTTTGCATGCCCGAACAAATCTGATTTACACTTGCAAATCAGTCAGTGAGATGTCTGATCTCCTGCTCGTGGCCCTGCAACAGCAGCCAGCCTGCCCGCTTCCTGGTACCGGCACATTTCCATGAGGAAGCACATGCCATGCTAAATCCCCTTGGAAAACCTACCCCATGAACATGAGGAAGAAGCCTTTCAAAGGTGTGAAGGAGCATCACGTGCCTCTGACTTCCCAGTGCCACCCCAGTACTGCATGAGAAGGACATGGCTTTGTCACCTCCCCCTTCTCCTTACAGCAGTGGCAGCTTTAAAGTAGGGGTGGCTTTCATGGAGGGAATCTATTCAGAGCCCATCCCCACAAGCACATGGAAACTTGCAGTCTTCTGGAGCCATTGTTGCTCAGGGTTGCACCTGAGACCTTTGGATACCAGAGCATATGGATTTCCCTCCCCGTCAATGGTTGGAGCTGGCAAGTGATACTCTGTTCACACAAAATGTGTGAATTTATATTAAAATCATATGCTGTATTTAGCCAAAATACCATTTTTGGTTCTGTTCAGCACTGTAAAAACATTTATTTTTCTTGGCATCTTATCTGTCAGACACATGGCATGGCTGGGAATCTGTTATTTTAAACAGTGGCTTCTCTCCCTATCTCTTAACCTCAATATCACAAGCAGACTATCAATATAAAGCATTTTTATGACCTTGAAACTCCAAGTATGTATATCTTGATAAAATTCACACTCCTGATGTATTTGTCTTAAATCTACAGTGCAAATCAATCTTCCTATTCAGTTTTCAGTTTGAAATATTTAGTCTTATTGCTAGTCTTCAAGCTGTAAATAGATTTTCCTCGCCAACTAACAGAATTCCTACAGCTAGATCTTCATTCCAAGACATGGCTACAATTAAATTTAATGACTTCCCCTGCAGTCTTAAACCCAAGGCAGCTTCAAAATGACCCTGGATTCAGCCCAGTGGAAGACAGAATCAGGCCTCCCTAATAAATGAGATGTTAAGCTGAGACTACATGGTGTGCCTGCTTCTCCCCGGCATGTATTTCATTTCACTGTGAACTTCTATCCAAAGTGAGCACAAACTAGCATGAAATCCACAACCTTATGTACCCTCCAGGTACAGTGAGCAAGAACGTGCCTGTTATGTGCCGAAGGGGGAGGAAATTTCAGAGTCCCGCTGAAACACACAGAATACATGGGCAGCTCTTCTGGCAGTCCTCAGAGGTGAACAGAGATGTGTGGGGATGTAGGGCAATTTCCAAACAGTGCGTTATTCTCTCAAGGTATTTTCAGAGGAATAACTTTACAAGATTCCAAAAATGAACACAGTTCCCAATATCAAAGGTGAGGCAAATGCAAGTACTGCCTATGAGAGAGCACAAGACAAAGAGCATTGGGATCCCATCAGCAGATAAATCACATGCCAGACCTGGAGGCAACTTCAATGTTGCAAATATGACTGCACAGTGAGCTCTGCCCAGGAACTAGAACATGCCACTGGAAAACTGTTTGTAGTGGCCTCATAGAAATAGGCACGGTGACTGCTGTTTAAGTAGAAGGAGAAAAAGGAAGAAGGGAGAAGCAGCGTACAATGAGGTCAGAGCATTGCAGCTCATCCTCCCTCAGCTTCCTCATATGAGGAAGAAACTTTCAGCAGTATTTAGCGGTGATAGTTTTGGTCAATGCTGAAAAGAAAATAAAGCATCTAATATGCATCTAGTGTTTCATAATAAAGGCTTTTCACACTTATCAGGGATGAAACCAGCAGGGTTTGCTGATGTGGGTCTGGAGAACCCCTTTTGAAGGCTGTGCTGGCTCAGTCTTGAGCCACCTCGAGCAGGAAAGAGGAACCACCGTGTGTGTCATGGCGTGGGCTGCCGGGGCTGGGTGGGCAGGAGTAGAGGGTGTCATACTGCCATGGGAGATGCTGTGATCAGGACATGTTTCCCATGGAAGCAGAGGAGGGGCAGGGGCAGAAAGCTACCCTGAAGCTCACTGGCATCCCCCTGAAAATGGTGGTGGTCCACCACATATCACCCCCACCCACCACCAGCATGGTGGAAGCCACCCTCCCAGCGGTGGTTGTCCTCCCTTCCTGCTGACACATGGGGTGCTGCAGATACCTGCAGTAGTCTCAGACAGGGGCTTCTGCTGAAAGCAGTTCTTGTGCCTCCTTTTGTTGATGGGCTCCAGGGTTCATGCAAGTGTGAAATGAAAGAAGCAGCTGGCAAAGGGAGGAAGGACTGTGTGGCTCTCCTCCAGTTTCCCATCATAGGGAGTCCCTCACAGTCTTAATAGGGTCACCCTGGGGGTGGCCTAAAACCTACCAGAGCTATACGTGTGTGGTCCTCCACCCAAAATGAACCTTGGACCACATAAGGCATACTGGGGTGCTTCCTCCACTCCAGGAGAAACCAACTAAAATTGTCTTCTAGGAGGATGCTCAGCAGCTGTGTGGAGCTCCAGTGGGCACCAGCCACCAAAGTGAGGGCAGGGCTTGGACTGGGCAGCAAGTCCTGAGGAGGAGAATTGGGGCAGATAGGGCTGGACCCAGCCTCGGTGCTGGACAAAGCGGAGAGCCCCTGTGGAACAGGAACTAACTTCAGGAGTTTGTCTTTGGCTCATGATCATAATTTTGCATGCTCGGCTTTGTTGCTAAATAGATAATATCACTTTCCTTTTGTTCAGAGAATAGCCTTCAACTGGCAGCTGCAGATCTGAGACATGATATTGGAGGTTTAGATGGGTCCTGTGTGATCAAAGCCCAGGAAGAGGCTTTAAGCTCCTACATTGTTTAAAACAGGTACGTGCCCCGTAGCCAGAAGCGGTTTGTTTGAAGGGGCAGTGGGGAGGGGAGTCACAGGGGGATGCTGGCTCTTAGTGGGGATGTGGAACAGGAGGGGTGAAGAGCCTCGGACTGACCCAGTCCTGTGGCGTGGTGCAATAGTAAACAGTGTGAAGGTGGATTTTGTGGGGGAGGATCCTCTGAATGGGAAACAGCCCACCAGCTTTTGACTGCACCAGAAATCTTCTGAGGGAGACTTCAGCTCCATTTCTGGCAAAACTGATGAGAATAACCCATTTTACACGACTTGGGGCGCACTTCAAGAGTATTTATTTTCTTGGGGGAGAAATGTCCCACGCTCCTCACTGCCCATGTTGGTGCTGCTGCTAGAAGTGGAAGAGACTTGAGCCACCCAGCCCAACTCACTGGCCCACCACCAGGGATAGTTGCCTCCCTTCCTGCATGGGAGGAGTGAAGTTCAGTGCGATGCTGCTGGGCAAGCAGCACAAAGCCTGTCATGGTAGCTCCCACCCCTCTCTGCAGCTCCCCAGGCAGCTGCTGTGCTTACTGCCATGTGTGAAGGTGAGGGGACAAGAACCTGAAGGCAATCAAAGCATGGAAATAATTGTTCTCCTTCCTACTTTCTTTCTGTAAGCACAGGAGAAGCTTTAGAAAGGCACAAAAGACACTCCAGGGCCTAATTTCTAAGGGAGGATGAATGCCAGGTTTTGAAAATCCGTTCCTTGCATTTGATTTCCTTCTACCTTCCTCAGTTAATAATCACTGTTATTTTGTGTTGTTTGTGTTGGTATTTTTCCTGGTTATTATGTGTCTGAAAAATATTAAGAGCCCTCAAAATTACAATAATAAGGAAAACCAGCCCAGATAAATGGTGTTAGAAATTTCCCCTCTGGAACAAGCACCCTCAGTATTCATTTTCTAGTCACTTATTGCTGTCACTGAAGCATGATTTTGGGGTCTGAGGCAGGACAAGGTGCACAGCTTCTGTGCTTCTTTTGCAATGCTCAGATGGGAATTTCGTTCATGGAAGAACACTTGTTCCCAAGGTGTGCTAATGCTCTCCCATGTTTTCAATGCCTGACCCTGGCAGAAGTCACTATGTCAGACAAAGCCCTCTCCCTGACCAGAAAGGTGGGTAGGCAGAGATTTCCAGACACGCTTTTTAATGAACCTCTGCCCAATCACTTTCTTATTTCATGGTGAGGAGCAAAACTGCTGGGATGATGCGGAGATGCTTCTAAGACCACATTAAAAATTAACACTTAATTAAAGTGGACCTGTTCTATCTCACATTAATTCTTACCTGGCTCTCTCTGATCGTCCCTACTTAATCAGTAACCCCTATCTTTCACTGAACACCTTACAAATTATTCCAGCTTTGTTAATCAGTCTCTCCTTAATATTCTTAAAATATGGCAAATAATAAAAAGTGTCTTGTTCAGTTTTCAAATATTCATTGCAGTTTTCCGTTTATACACTACAAATTCTTTCTTAGCTGCTTGGAAAATACCAGAAAACCATTGTTGCATTTCAGGTGCATTTTCACTACTATTCATGTGGCCTTAAAAATATCCCCAGCATCAACTTTTCTGATTGTATTTAATGACACAAGAAGAAAAATAAATAACAAAAAGTCAATGTACCTTTACTGTGAACTGCACACATGTCTTCTCATCAGGTTGGTATGAGATACAAAGCATAACAAACCCCACTAAGGAAACCACGCAGACCTGCAAGGGAAAAGATTTAAAATGTGTCAGTGTTGTTGTTGTTGTTTTGTTGTTGTTTGTTTGTTTTAAAGTACAACAACAACAAAAATAACATCTTTCAAGCCAAAACACCTTTCTGTCTTAGCATGTCTGTAACTCAAGGAGCAGCATGTAAGTCAAATACTTTGCATAGGGGCTACAGCTATAGGTGTAAGAGCCTCATATGTATGGATTGTGAGGAAAGAGCATTAACCTCCACTTCATAGACACCAAGGCACAAAGAACCTACCCTGAGGGGCTTTGTGAATCAGACCTACAAAGTTTCAGCTTGGCAAGACCCTTCCAGGATGCATACTGAACTTTTGTCCATGTAACTGTCAAAAAGGAGCAGAAGGCTTATGAAGCTGGGCTTGTAAGCCCCAAGATCACCTTCCTGCATACCGCTGGATGCTGTCTGGGTTTTTATGTCACCATTGTGGGATATGTGGTTGTAAATCAGTAATCATAGCTACCTCAGGATAAGAAGCAGCACAGTTTATAGCAGAGGCTTTCAATCTTTCCCAGAATGGACACCATACCAAAGAGGACATCTCCCCTGCAATCTGAGACTGCATTTTATCCCTGTGGCAGTAATTGCTGATGGTTAACAGTAATGGAAAAGTATTCATGCACTTTAGTATTCATTTAGCTGTCTTTGTTATTAATTCTGAAGATTGAGATTTATTTGAAGAGGCATACTCACTGGTAGGCATTTTCCAGCCACATAAAGAGGGAAGCTCCTGCTCTGAGGAATGCATAAGCCAGCCCAATAAATGGAATTTCCTTTTTTTAAGCAGTGCTTTCCAGGCCCCCATAGTGCTGAGAACTCCAACCAAGAGCCTTCTTCTCCCACACATTTTGGAGGACCAGTAAGCAAATCACAGGAGGATGCAGGACCTGGCAGACCCAGACAACACTTGCCTGCCCTGTTCCCTGTGTCCCTTGTTTCAATGGACAGCAGGCAGCAGCCCTGCACCCCACAGCTCACCACTGTCTGCAAAACACAATTTGGGCATCACTGAATCAAGCAGTCCCACATGGACCTTATCCTCTCCTTGTTCAAGTGTTGAGGAGCCCAACTCATGACCTTCACTGGGTCTTTCACTCACTGCAGGTCTTGGGATGTTTCCCAGCTGACTGACTCATTTCCATGAACAGACTTCCTTTAACTTTTACCTTATAAAACCAAGATTGAAATCAACTTGCCTAGAATTTGTGAATGAGTATTTAACACTGATTTATGAAATTTCTTCTCTGCTGGTTGGCACCTGGCAGCAGTGAACATCTGATCACTTATTCCTTTAACCTCCCAATGAGTTTCTCATGGGATTTTGCTGGGTGTATACACATCCTTGTCTTTTGGAAAGCAGAAATATTTAGGATGTTCAAGTCCCAAGTTCACCTGTGCTACCTGTGTTCTTTGGTGGGAGAAACCCAACCAGTGGCAACTTGATCCCCATGCCCGCACACACTTGGCATTTTAAGAGGTGGGCCAGAACCATGGCTCTGCAAACAGCCTGTATCTTTTTTTGGCAGCTTCCCCTGTTCCTGGACAGCAGGATCCACGTGGGTGCCAGAGGGCATCCCCAGGTGCCACCACTGGGCTGCTGGAGCTGGATCAGGGCATCCTGCCTGTAATTGCAGGGCAAGAGGGAGTTGTAGGTTGGAGCTATGCTTGGAGGAAACAGTGCACAGATGGGCTGCCTTGGAAAAACAGGAGAGCTGATGACATGTGCATGGTCTTAAATGTCACTTTGTGTCACACCTTCAGGTGTGATATGGTGGGATCCCAGGGGGCTCAGCTGTAGTGAGGACCTTAGCAGAGATCAGGCAGCATGCTTTCAAGCTGCTAAGGCTTGTCTTCACATACGGCCAGGAGCAAGCCTCATCCTCTTTACTAGTAGCAGCTTGATTATAAATAATAACTATTAAATTCTCAAGAATCTATTTTTCTGCTTCATATTACTATGAGGGTTTTCAAGTCTTGTCATTAATTTGGGTTTTTCTGCCTTCCCAGAACAATGTCACTTGCCTTCTCCAGGCAAAATCAGACAAAAGCACATATTGCCTTTGCTCAGGGATGGGACCATAAGTCTGGGATCTTTCATGGTCCCTTCCCCACCTGCTTTCTGCACAACATGGCAGTGCTGCTCATGTGGAGATTTCCAGCTCTTCAGGGGACTACTTGACCTGTAGTGAAAAATGCATAAATGTCCTTTCAGACAGCAATGGCTGAGCACGCTTCTTTTATGATCTGATGAATAAAATACCAAAGTTTTCTTTATACCTTCATTGTCGGTGTAGGGTATTAGCCAGTAGCCCAGTAAAGGAAGAGTGCCTTTGAATACACAGGTAGTCACGTCCCTCAAGAACCTGTGTGATTAATAATACTTTTTACCATAAAGTTTTATTTCATGTCATTTCAGTAAGACATGAATAGGAAGTATTGCCTGAGACCATTTCCAAAGAAAGCGTCAGTATTATTTACTCCTCTCCACGTCATGTGTATTTATATTCTGGTCCTATGACTTACACACGGCCTCCAATTTATTTGTTTTCTTCTTTTTATTGTTGACAGCAGTAGCTGACAGGGTTGTCAGGGGAAAAAACAACCTTTCTTGTCAAAGGTCCTTCAGTGCTGATATTTTTCCCCCCTATAGTGCTTCTCTGTGACTCAAACATGTTTTATTTCTCAGGATTAATCACCTATGTCCTTGGTCCCTTGCACTGTATATTAATCTTTTAATTCAATTAACATGCCCATAAAACTTAAACCTTAAGGAGATCACACCTCTAGTAATATCTAATAAACTTCCCCACTTGCAGTAGGAAACAACTTGCAGCAAGCACTAGAAAACGCATATATACACCCGCTTAACACTACATGCCCAGATTCATGTCAAACCAAAGGGGCTGCTTAAAGCTAGGCTTAAGTATTGCTGGTACCTGCTGCTAAAAGGATCTTGTGATGAGCAATAAATCACATCTGCTTTGCTTCAGCTACACTGGTGGGCATTTACACTTGCATGAACCCAGGACCAGATTCACCTCTGGCTGACTCCAGCAGCATCGCTGGACCGAGTCCCTGCTGTCTTTCCCTTTGGGTATCTGTCCCGGCCCACGGGAAGCAGTGGAGCTGCACCCATCACCAGAAGGTGCTGCTGAGGACAGGGTCAAGCACGAGCTGCAGAGCTGCCACTTACCAGCCTGGATTTATTTTTTCCCCTACTGATCAAGTGTGATTGAAACAGGGCCTCGTACAACCCCTGCAAACACCCCACTGCCTTTTAGCATGTCAGGATCAGGCCTCCTGCTTCAGAAAGCTTCCCATACAAAAGGCTGTCGTTGAAAGGGACTTCCATTCCTGCATACACTTTCTGAAATTCCTCTGGGATTTAAATAATATACTGAGATATTTGGAGAGGTGTTTTTATATAGAGGTATTTATAGAAGATTACACTGGGTGGGGATTCCAGAAAGGCTTGGCTAGGATATTTCGGAAGGCTTAAGTATTTCTTTTATAACTATATACTTTTTTTTTTTTTTTTTTTTTTTTTTTTTTTTTTTTTTAACCAGAAGTATGCATTTTTGTGAATGATGGTAAAAAGCAATGTTGCTGAGGATTATGACCACCACATGTTTTACATTTCTGTTCTTTAAAGGTAAATTCTCTCACTGAGCAAAACCAAAGCGTGGAATATCTATACAGAAAACAGCTTTCTGCTTCTATTTTATACATTAGTAATAGAACAGTTTTGAATTACACCTGTGAAGTATAATAGAATAACCATAAAAATCCTTTGGTAAATATTTGTCAGTACCCCCTAAGTGACTAAGACAGTTGCCTTACAGCAGGCAACGGATGCAGTTGATGCTGATTGGGAAGTAGCATGAGGTAATCCTGCATCCCAGTGCTTCAATAGCCATTGCAATATCCCAGCTTGAAGCAGACACTTCCTATGCCTTATTGACTGAGCATACAACATCATTAAATGCAATTGAACTTGCTTTAGCACTTGCTTGCCACCAATCGATATGCATTTGTTATACAAATAGAATAGATTCTATAAGAGCTACAGAATAGCAGTTAATTAGATCAGCTCTTGTAACTGTTATCTGTAAATCTAGAAATATGCATTTTTATGCTGAGTAAATTTCAGCTTGAGTTTATATCAAGATCTTATTTCAGAATTTTCCAGATGGACTAACACACCCTTTGCTGAATAGATAGTGACATGGAAGGTTATCCAAGGAAAGTATTTAAATATAGAAGAGTACTGTCTAGAAAAAGACCTAAATGTGATACAGATGCATGTAGAAAGGGTACAGATTTAATTTTGGTTAAGGAATACCTTGTGAAATCCCCCAGTTTACAATCCAGTGAAAATGGCTCTTTACTAGGACTGGCTAAAAAAAATTAAAAGTTTTTGCTCTAGAAAGCTCCAGTGCTATTTCTTTTTATTGGGAAGTAACAGACTTTGTTCCCATTAGGCAAGAGTATCTCAGGGCTAAAAAGTCTTAAGAATTAATTATTTCAAAACCACAATCAAAACAGGCATAAACATTTTCTGAACATTTCATTTCCCTTACTCCAAAGAGGGCTAGAGCACGCTGTCAAGAGAACCTAATTAAAGCTCTTGTAGTTTGCAACAGGAACAGGGCCTGATCTCAAAAGTATTTAGAAGTGGGTCTTCCAGCTGATTTGCCTGGCATATTCCTTGCAACCATGGGGATCTAAGGGCACAGTCCTTGGATCTACAGGACTTTGGCAAACAAACTGTATGTGCGCACTGGCTAGCACAAATGAGCATTTCTCACAGCTTGTAGCCTCAGGCTCTGCTGCAAAATAGATATTTGACAATGAGGCTGCAACCATACAGCAACATCCATTCAGCACTTGCAAGGAGTGTGCCTTTACATATCTTCATCAACTTAAAACCAGAACCCAAGCAGTTAGGAAGACTAATTTCTGGTAGTACCTGAAATCCCTCACCACCAACTTTCCTTTCATCTACCTCACCATGCTGAATAGCTCCAGCTGCACCAAAGCACTTTGGGCTGACATCCTGCACCATCTGCACCATCTGCATGGTGCCAGCATCCTCCTGCACCAGCCAGTCCTGTCCTTCCCACCGAGCTTACTACAACTCTTAAAAGGATCACAAATGAGAAAAACAGGCTCATCATCTCCGACAGAAACAAACACAGGTGGCAATGCAGGGCAGCCTGGGACCCAAGAAAGACCTTTGGGCAAAGCTCGTAGACATTGTCACTCGATCTTCCTTGGATCTCTCTCACATCTGGTCACTTAAGAACCAAGCACAAGGTGTACAGGAGATGCAAGGGCACCACATGATGGTGATGGAGATAGCTGTGTAACATACATAATGGGGGGAAATATGAACATGTAGGGCACCAATTTCTGCTGTGGTTTGCATTCTTTATCTTCACACACTGGCATATTAATGTGGTTTGCTTTACTTCAGCAGCATTCAAAACCTCAGATTGCTTTGATCTGCCTGTATCTCTTCCTTGTATATTTGTGGGGAAAAAAAATTCTCATTGTTGCTTCAATTTTAACCCAAGTGTTGCTATAGACTAGGTGACTTTCTCCAGAAAAGTGCCTCTTACCCAGAGCATCTTGGCAAACTGGTCACATCCAGCTGGTAAAGTGTGAGAGTCAAAAAAATCCACCAAGAAATTAAGGAAGGAGGCAAAAAAATGGTTTAAATGATCATCTTGGGCCTACAGTATGCTACAAGACAACTGCTGCAAGCAATTCACATGGGCAAACTATATCTCCTCTACTCTTTATACTGGGGCTAGTGAGCAAGAACCTCCTACAACAACCTTTAGGGGTCAAAAAAACACACACACCAGAGGGCAATACTTCTCAAGTATATGCAGTGTAACACCACATGGCATTGCTGATGCTTTCAGTACCATAGGCTGGTTATTCATTTATAACAAGACTGTAAACTTTCCGACTTCAGGGAAAAATATGTTATTAACAGATTTTGGGGTAAATTTGCATTACGGACAAGTTACTTTATAGTTGCTGACTTCAAATCACTGTGATCTTTCTGTTTGTAAGGATAAGGGTAAAGAAATTACATCTTTTCACTGTCTCTGAAGTCTCTGGCTTACCCTCAGAGGAGATATTTAGCTTGATGGATTACCAGCCTTGTCATATCTGGCAAGGCTTAGCTCCTGTCCAAATATTCAGAGAAGCCATGCTATCCACCAAATTTAACAGTCCCACTGGACCCAGACTTTGATGCAAGAAGGAAAATGTTCCTGTTGGCTTTGTCATTATGAAATGGGATTATCTCTGATGCCAGACATCCCTACAGAGTTTTGCAGACAGTGACACTGATACTCATTTCTTTATGAGGTTTGAGGAAACTGCAAAAAAAAAGTAAATACTACATGCAGCTTTAACTGCTAGCTTTCATCAGCCTTGGGTCAGCCTGGGTCTCACTACCACATGCAAAAGAAGTCAATCCGCCACACAGAGGTACTGCTCCGTAGTGTTTTTTTGCTCTCATAGATTTCTCATTAGATTTAAGGAAAGTCTAGTTGCATATAAATTACTTCCAGAAATAATAGCTCTAACAATGATAAAGATGCATATTGTGGTTGCAGACAAAGACCATCATCAGCTAGGAAATCTTTCTTTTAACATCCATAAAACCCCAGGATAACTGACCCACCTACGGACTAAAACAGTGATGTCTTTACTACATGTTCCTTCAAACCCTGCAATAATGCACCACATCAGACATGTGACTTTCTTTTAAAGCCTGTAAAGTAATCAAAACCCTGGAAAATCACTCATAATCAAATGAAGCTATATTTTTCTGTAATGATCTCTGCCATTTATGTCAGTTGCACAGCATTGACAATGGTCAATTTTCCTAGAGTGAGACTTAATTCCCATGGCAAAGCACCATGAGACTACCATCACTTACAAAACCAGGAGCTGCAGCAGCAGTTCATTATTGCTGTTAAGTCAGAAGTACACTGCTGGGCAATAAAGTGCCTGAGGGAACCAAGCAAAAAAAGTAAAAGTTCCTAGAGCCAACAGTGATTTGCAATGTGAGTAGCATAGCACAGCTAACAGTCCTTTGTGAATGAGACTTGCCATTTGAAATGTGTCCACGGTTGTGAAGCTACAGAATGCCATCATCTCTTTATAGCCAAAAGGTTCCCGAGGCTGAAGAAACCTACTTGAACAACCTCCCTCTCCAGATCTTACATAGTCTTTTTACACAAGCATAATCCAGTGAGGAACTCTGATTTCCTCCCTGCTTTCTCCTGAAGCTGTAGGTGCATCAGGTCAGCACCTAACCAGGTATCACATGGACCTCTGGTGTGCACCTCCCTGCCCACTCCCTTCTGAAAGGTGACCTTTCAACATTTCTTCCTATTGTTTTCTACTCCACACCTCCTCCAAATAAGTATGGATTTCTGTTAAACAGACATCAGTGCATGGTTACTCTCAGAAAATAATGAGCTTAAAAGGCAGAGGGATCAGAAGAGTATATCTCTGGTGCTATGCTCATATATGACTATAGACAAGTACTGGAGTATACTGGAGTGTATTTCCTGCAGCATACTTCATTGAATACCATCCAGAGTTTCAGACAGTTTGAAGAAGGCTCAATTAAATACCTGAACTTGGAGGCTCTTCTTGGAGGCAGTCCTCCCTCAAACCTTTTTATGTTTGCCCATGGCTAATTGAAGCTTGCTTGTATAAAAAATGGATGCCTGCATGACTGTCATTTCCATTAGATGCTTTGATGGCACCAGTTTTTAAGTGTCCTCTTTTTTTAAAAATTTAAATCGGTTTCCCTAATAACAAGTGAAAGTTAAAAACCCAGCAAGGCTGTAGAGGAGGTAAAGCCTGACTGAAAGCCACCTCCACAATTGCTGCAGGAAGAGGTGTCAAAAGCAACAACAAAAAAAATCAGCAAGGGGCCAGGCCTAACAAGAAAGTGTCTCTTTTCTTTCAGGCTTTGAAAGAGAACACATTTCCAGGGCTTTGAAATAGTCAGTCACCCTCCATATTGATATGGAAGGGGATTGGTTTCCACCTGCCCTAGCTTGGGATACTTCCCAATTATTGATGCCTGCTAGGAAGACAAAATGGCTGCCTCACGCATAAGATGGCTGTCTAGTGCTTGGCAGGGCCTCGTGGACATACCTCACGTTCAGCAGCAGGGATGGGTGGAAAGAGAAAGGGAGGGAAGGCTGGTGGGCGTTTACCCACATAGATTTGCCATGTTATATCACATGAAAGGCTCTTGGTGGAGATGTCTACAGAGACTCATCTGTGCTGAGAAATTGCCAGAGACAAGGTGGCCCTTGAGCTGCTTTGTTACACTGAGCTGGGGAGCAATTTACATTGTAGGAACAGCTGCAGCTACAGCAAATCCATCCTAGTCCAGAGGAGAGTGGGTATAACCAACCACCAGGACACATTTAACCTCAGTTTCTATTTATTTTATATCACTTTATAACACAACACTGTACTTTTTTTTTTTTTTGTACTTTTTTTTTTTTTTTTTTTTTTTTTCTCCACAGGCACCTGCAAGGCTCCATCCTACTAGCATACATCTCACAACAATGTTCTCAAAGCTTCTCCTGAACAGTTATAAACACCGACAGTGCTGTACCAGGATGAAAATCATAGAATCATCATAGAGTGGCTTGGGTTGGAAGGGACCTTAAAGATCAAGTTCCAAGCCCCCTGCCATGGGCAGGGATGCTGCCCACTACATCAGGTTTTCCAGGGCCCCATGCAACCTGGTCTTTAACACCTCCAGGGATGGGGCATCCACACCCTCTGTGGGCAACCTGTTCCAGTGCCTCACCACCCTCTGAGTAAAAACTGTCTTCCTAACATCCATTCTAAATCTCCCCTCTTTCAGTTTAAAAACATTCCTCCTTGTCCTATCATTATCTACACAAGTAAAGAGTTCCTCTCCACCCTTTTTATAAGAACCCTTTAAGTACTGAAAGGAAAAAATCCCAACACCTATCCTCCCTACAATATCCTCTTCTACAGTTTCAAAAACCCAGCTTAATTTTAGGGGCTCTGCTGCCTCCCTGGGAACAAGGGAGGCTGGAGTGACTTTGCAGAGATGAGGGTATGGAGTTCAGAAACCTTGTAACATCACTTGCCCTCCCCTCCAGACCCACCATGATTCAGCCCCTGAAAAACAAGGGAGGCAGAGGCTGTTACAGGCAGCACTATTGATTTTGGCACTGAGGCTTACCAGCCCACAAGCATGTGCTGAGGCGGTGGCAGGACCTAACATCTGAGTCACCTGCATGCAGGAGGACATCAATTAAACAAACATCTCAATTATCAGCATCTGATAGGGACACGCAGCAGTGGGAGATGGTCCTGGCTGTTTGCTACCTGCGTCGCACTACACATCGGAAGATCTCTAAAGCAGGAAAGCCAGCCAAACTCCTCCGCCAGTCCTGTTACACAGCCTCACTCCATCAGGTTCAAGAAGTCACTGCTTCAGTGGTGTGGCCAGAAAGCAAGGAGTCATGGATAACACTTGGGTATCGTGCAGGGACCCTCTGGATCTGGTGGGCATGTAGCTCCTGGGGGGACTTTGCTCTCGATAGGGTAGGAGAACAGAGAGGGGCTCAGCAGCCATGAAGCTATCCCTGACCAGGACCATGGGACCCTGGAGACCTTTTCTCTGGGTACAGATGGAACCATGTTTTTTGCCTTGGTTTGCTTGGGTAACAGATGGTGATTTTTTTTGTTTTGTTTTGTTTTTTGTTTGTTTGTTTGTTTGTTTGTTTTTCAATGTCTCTAAAGATCCAAATTTCATGTATGTACAAACATATATACATGGATTTAATATTACTTCCTGACAGAAATAATAAACACCCTGGATGGATATTCTTTTCTGATGAGCAGCATTTCTGTAACTTCCTTAACTGCCTGAGTCTGCAAAAGGGCTGAAAGGGAGCTTGCCTGTGAGATTTCAGATACCCTCTACTTTTGATCACAATGGAAATAATCTAACAGTAGATTTTCAAGGAAAAACATATCTTTTCTTCTTCTGGATGTCAAAAGGCCACAAGCTAATGAAAAAGAATGAAAGGACACCATTAATATATACTGCTTCTGCAACACTTTTCATCCAAGGATCTCAAAGCAAGGGTGACAGATAGCCATTATTAACCCCTCTTTACAGGGGAAATAACAAAGTCTGAGCAAGGTTAAGTAACTTGGCCAGAGCTACATGGCAAGTCAGTGGCATGATACAGAAAAAAAAAAAAAAAAAAAAAGCACTCCTGGGTAGATTTGTGACCTGCTTGTCCAAGCACCTCCAAAACAGCAGAAAGGAGCATATTGCCATTGTAGCCCAGGCTGCAATTTTGGGTGCTCAGGACAGGGGTTTCATGAAGATGCAAACCATGGTCTAGACACCTCTGCTGCAAATGGATACAAATAGGTGAAGTGAATGCCACCCTCATTAATTGCACTTCTTTTTCTGTCCCTACAATGTAGCAGACTTTTTACTAGGTAGTAGGCTGTTCAAGCCGAAGCAGAAGTGGTAAATCACACAGGCTCTGTATTTCTGTCCATAAACCTTTTATTTGGTATCTGACTAATGCCCCACGGATTTCAGATGAAATTCATTTGAAACCTGTGCATTTTAACTGGTTTTCACAGTGAACTGTTTCTGATGCAATGCAAGCTAGCTGTGTCATTTCCTTCTGTAGCAAGCGCTCCACTTGAAGGCAGGAGCCTCATGGGGGACATGTTTTTTGGTGCCATGGCTCTCCTCTGCTCCCAGTCAGCATAGAACATGCTTTATTTCATAGGATGGTGAAACCACCTGTGTCATGGTCTGTGCTATCAAGGCAGTCAGGTTTTGAATTGGTTTGATCCAGACTGCCTGGCATGGTTTGGTTTTCCTTGGGAGTATTTTTCTTAACTAAATAAGTTTCTTTTCATTCGTATTGAGACACTATAGTGCTTGGTTTTCAGCAGGGAATGGTGTCACCATTTTGACACTAATAAAGAAGAAAAATCCTCCCATCAATCAAGGTCTATTTAACACATTAGCAATTTTCCTTCATTTTTCTGTCATCCTGCATTAACAGCCATGGGGTCATATCCAGCCCTGGTGTAATTCCAATGGAGTAACAGTAGGAATAAGCTTCACGCATTATCTCTAATGTTGCTAAAAAGGTCTCGATAATAGATTTTTTAAGTTCTTGATTCTGAATACTAATTGAGTCCCTTAAAAAGAGCACTTGAGTGGGATGCTACTAAAACAAATATGCTCTGGTATTTTACATCTTTATGTTCTGTTGCTCTTTTCTGTGTGAATAAAGGAGTTTTGGGAAGTCACTTTCTGCCTTGATGCTTGTTCTACAAGCTGCATGTGGGTAGGTTATCCATCCCTTGACTACTTGACTCCATGCAGCTTCCCACAGCAGCCCAGGAGGTGACCATAGAACATTCATGAACACACAGGAGGTCCTAGCTGAGGACCCTCTTTTGTGGGCCATTCCTCCCCAGCTCTGCAGAGGACAGAACTCAGCACGTTTCTCATCACAGCTCACCTGCAGCACCCCATGAACCGCACACCCAGAAGCTCCATCTCAGCAGCTCCTGGCCATCTCCACCTCATGGCCAAGTGGGCACTAGGTACTTCCACAGGGACATCACAGCACAGGAACACAATAAATGCAGCATCACCTCTTGCCCCCGGTATTTTGCCCCTTAGAAATACACTCTTCATTATTCCTGTGGTGCATCAGACATGGCCAGTTCTCCGCATGATCTCTTGTTGGGGAGTCTCTGGGGCTTCGCTACCCCCTCCACCTCTCCTTCCTGGCTTCCCTTTTCCCCTGCTGGCATCTGATCACTGGGCAAGGTCAGAGCCCTCTTTGCCTTCTACTTTGGGCTGAGCATGCAAGAAAGCCTTCCTGGCCATGTCCCCCTGGCACACAGTCCCTGCCATCACCATGAGGACAATCAGCATCAAAAGCAACATGCTGTTTTGAGCCAGGGAGGAATCAGACCAGATATAGACATGCCAGTGGCTCAACATCCCGCCAGGGTCCCTATGGTGAGAGTTGCCATCCAACTTGAACCATACCTATGGTAACCACCCCCCATGGGTCCCCATGCTCATCCCTCAGTATACACAGGTCCTCACGACAGCCATGGAAGTGACAGCCCCCTGCAGAATTAAGAGAATGACACCGTGAGAGCCAGTCAGCATGGTCCCAGGCTGAGTTCTGCTTTGAGCTGTGGGCTAGCTCAGGAATGCACACAACAAGTTTCACTTGTTTTTCAGGTGGGAACTCTAAAAGCGATGGAGCTTTGCCTTGTGTGGTCGCCCAGACGTCACTACTGCAGGCGGTTGTTGCTAAAAATGCTAGGGGTTACAGCTCAGCCTTACAAAACAGAGATGCTGTTTGAGTCTCAGGCATGCCTGAGGGAGATCAGGCCTGTGTGGATGTCTCAGATCAGCACCGCTTTGACACTGATGACATTCACAGGGCCAAGGGTTTTTTTTCAGATCCCTGTCCATACACTACTTCAGCTGAGCTTGGTCCTTTTCCAGTCTTTTTGTGACAACTTTTCTCCTGCAAAAGCTATTTCTAACCTGGGATGCTACAAGCGCTGCGCTGCCTGGAAAAAAGAGAATCTGACTTCCAGGATCTCAAAATAAACAGGAAGAGTGAAAATGTCACAAGCTGCTATTTTATAACAGATACTTCTCCCTTGTAAGTTAACAGAGAAGACCCCCAAGAGGAAGTCCTCCTCCTGAGCAAGGGCAGGCTCTCACCCTATGAAACACCATTAAACTCTTTGATAACTCTTCTGTCACAAGAAAAACGAGAATGATGAGATGAGCAAGGATATTCTGCTTTGCTTGAGAGCTCAGGCCCTGCTCCTAGCCCACCTTGAGGGTCTCCTTTAGGCTGCTGCCTCCAGCAGCTGCTTAGGGCTTGCTAGTGTGGAGGTGTCACATTCACCCCCACCAGCAGGGTCCATACAGCAAACCCCAGCAATCTGGGTGGTCAGATCATTGCTGGAAGTTCTTGCAGTCTAACAACACCCAAAGTAGTGCTAATGCTCCTGTATCCATTTTCCTGAAGCCTGCTGCTTTTGGGAGAAAATCTGCCTATTGAATTACACCCATGGCACATCCCAGGCTGCTAACATACCGGACCACACGGCCAAGTGGGGCCACCCAGACCCCGCTGTCAGCACAGGCATCCTGACCAGCAGCGCTCCCCCAGGGGTCCCCTTTTCCTGCAGGACCCTGCCTTGCCCCCCCAGCACGTGCATGTCACTGCCCCCTCCCCCAGAGCCCCACAGTCACGTGCGGTCTTGGCTTTGCTGGGAACCATGGGTGAAAAAGGGGTTAAATCGCAGCGCAGCAAGGAAGCTGTGTGGACAGCCATTTCTCCTCTTGTGCTACCATCAGCACGCCCAGCTAAAAGTTGAGAGTGCCCCCGCTTCTCAAACCTGACTATTATGGTTCATATGGGGAAAGGGGGGAGGCAGCATAAATAATCAGCATTTCTTTCAGCACGAACCCACTGCGAAGCAAAAGCTCATACATACATCTAGTGACCAGCAAGCATGAGTTTTATTTAAGATCTGTTGTTGTATTTCAGGGAAGAATATGAAAGATTTTGTTATTTTGCAGGAGCAGTTTCCTTGGGATCAGATGTTTAATCCCAGTAACATTCTTAGTTAGCATAACTCGAATGGTGTTGTGCATGCAGTTGGTTAGTCTAAAGTGTAGCGTCATGCAGCTTGCATTAATGCTGGCAAAGGCACTTTATGTAGAAACAGACTTTATGCTTACAATTATCCCAGCCCAATATGGAGTGTCTCTGACTAGCAGAGAAGAGCTGATGCCTGCCATAAGGAAGCCCAGCACTGTTACAGAGACGCCGAATACCAGCTGCAACAAAGCAAACAGCAGTGGAAAACGGCAGCCACAACACGTGTGGGATTCCTCCTCCTGGCCAGCTTTGGGATCCCCCTTGCTTTTCTTCTTCTTCTTCTTCATTGCTGGCTCCTGCGTCTTGCTCGAGCCGGTGCTTTTCTCCCCTTCAGGTGACTGGCTCTGGCTGTTAAGGGATGCGTTGTGCTGGGCTTTCTTCTCCTTCCCCATGCTGTTTCTCACGTGCGTGTGCGTGCGCCGACGGGTGTGCAAGGGTTTTTCTGCCCCCCAAAGCCTCACTTCGTGCTGCCTGAGTTGTTCCTGGTATTTGAACCAAGGAGGAGGCTGAACAAATATGGAAAACATTCAGAGCAGGCTGTCAGGGCTTGGAAATGCCACATATAGCCCAGAGAAGAGGGGGATTCAAGGGGGGTAGCCAACTGCCAACATGCTGGCACTGCACAGGGACCGGCAAGCACTGGGCCGCAGCGATGTGAGCACAAACTGGCTCCTGTCCCCACGGGGACTGGGTGGGCAGGGAGCTGGCAAGGCCAGGGCAGGAGACATAGGTACTGGCAGGGGGGTTTGACCAAGCACATGCAACCTGCGTAATTAACAAGGAGTGAAAATTCCAGTCATTATCCTGTGAAAATCCCCTGGGGTGCCAGGAGGAAGTCCTGCTCCTCCCTCAGGTTGTAGTGGCAGGGCTAGGCACCTCATGCAGCCAGGTGGCCAGAGAACAGTGATGCCAAACATCTGCCAAACGGGCCTCCAGGGCCACGGGCTATCCCTACCAGAAGATTGCTGATGTGCAATAGATAAGGGAGTGACATCTTATCATGGGCGCATGGTCACTTTGCCCAAACGGCTCAAACCAGTGCTTGGGGAAAGCATGCAGAAGTGGCTTTTTTTTTTTTTTTTTCTGGAATACCCTAAAATTGTTGTGCAGCCTGGGCAGAGCCCCTCAGATACTGGCGGGGTGTCCTGGGGGGTTGCCCATGGGGATGGCAGCAGGATGGGGGTGTGCAGAAATCAGCTGGGAGCAGTTCTGCACAGGAGGGGACACCGGACGCCCTCTCAAGGGAAGACCGTGGGAAGCACAAGGCTGCGGTGAAGCCTGTGCTTAGCTCACACCAGAGGAATTACTCCAAATCTTAGGGGTAAGCAGGTGCTTAAATGCTTTGCTGGACCGGAGCCCAAGGGTGTGCAGCCTGCTGTACTGCCCTGCCAGGATCTGGGCACTGCACATGATGCAGCCTGTCCTTTGCTGCCTGTGCGGGGCTCCCGCCTTGGCAGATGCCATGGGGACACCACTGGGACACCACAGGGACACGTGGGCTCCTGCTGCCACCCCACAAAGCCAACGGGAGCAGCATATTATTTAGTTATGGGAGTGAGCAACAAGAGGAAAGCACCAGAAGGAAGGACTGGGATCTGGGGAAATGGGCAGCAAAGCCGCCTTTGAGGGCTGCAGAGTGGTTTGGGGAGGAATAACCAAAATGTCGAAGTGCATGGAGAGGATCTTCGGCATGCTGAGAGAGCATCAAAGAAGTCTTTCCTCTGACATATTGGCAATGCCTTCTGAGAAACTACTCTATTTTCAGCTCTTTATGGCGTTTAACGGCAACGAGCTGTGTCTTCTGTATTAATAAATTATGATGTCACTTTGCTTTATGGGTTAAGCAATATCCTCTTCAGTTATTTATACTACCGAACGTATGAAAGGAAACTAGAAACAAAATGATTTCAGGTGCTTTCTGTGCACATAATTCTCATGCTACATCCACAGAGCAAAATTAAGATATATTGTTCAAAAAAAAAAAAAAAAAAGAGAAGAAAATAGAGGTGAAGAAAACCTGTAAAACAAAACAAAACAAAACAAAACAAAACACCTTGCTGGCTACTATATTGTGTTTTCACAGCTTCTAGCCAAGAAATTTTGTCACCATCATCCACTTTTTTAAACATTCTCGTGAAAGGTTGCACTTCCTCGTGCACCTCATTTCTAGGCTCAAAGCTGCACACAATGTATTTAACCACAGCTGTGAGAGCGATGTGCTGCTTGAGGAACATCACCAAGGTGGATAGTGGAGCAGTGGCAAAGAGGAGAACAAACATTTCACTGATGCCCAGTTTAACACCTACCATAATAATAAGGATTAGATATATTTTCTTTCTTTCCTTCCATTCCCTAGTCCTTTTCTCCATTTTTTACCATTTTTTTCCCTCCAGAAAAACCTCAGCATTGTTTCTAACACCTGGCTTTGGCCTGGTAGCTAGATTTATGACTGTTGGCTTCTAAGAGGGCCCAAATTCTACCCGCTTTATTCATGCTGACAGTCACATTGGTTTCAGGAGGAGTAACTGCCCAAGGAAGATGAACAGATTTAAACCAAAGTCGATAAAATGAACAAATACATTGCATTGCAGCCAATAACAGCCCTTGCTTATCTTCTGGTCCAAGAATTTCTCTTAAAACAGGTGACTAAATACATTTTTATATGGTATCGTAAAAGTATCTCAAAAGTGAGGCCATGCTCCACAAGCAGCAGGCTGAATACCTCCTACAGTATGTAGGTGGGAAATCCACTTGGGTCCCAGCCTCCTGTGGCCCCTTTGAAATCTGAACTTTGTGACCAGTGTCCAGAGTCCTTAACCAGAAGAAGTCAAGGCCACTTCAGCAGATGTCTTCTGTACAGCAACAGGAAGGTTTGGGCATGAAACGTGGTCAACACAGCCCAAAGTTTACCTTTTCACAGCCATTGGGTCTGGAACAGCTGCACCACTTGCTGCACTCGGTTTTCCCAAGGAAACTAAAGACATCAGTCACCATCTGCAGTGGTCCTGCTGAGCCAGAGACTCTCTCCTAGGCAGGGTCTGGAGCTGGCTGGTGGTGGGGCTGGAGGCACAGGGAGGCACCAGCCTCACGGTGAGGGGCAGAAGCAGCTCTCAGCTACACTTTGCCTTGCTGCTCTGGCTGTTTGCCAGGCTGTTGGACCACATTGCAACTGGACAACAGCAATACTTAAAATTATGTATGCCATAACTTATCTCCACAGCAATACACAGTTATACGGAAAAGAATGTGGGAGCAAACACATGGAAAAAAATGGGGATGGGGATGGCGTTGTTCTGAAATGATTAAACAGTGTGTACAAAAGAGAAAAAATGTCGTTTTACCATGGCTGGCCTTCCCTGCAGAGCCAAGCATGCATGTCTTACATGCTGGGAAGTTTAATGGGGACAGAGAAAAGCGTCGGATGCAGGATTGATCTTCCATAATTATTATCTGAACCAGATTGTATTTGCTGATTCCACTTGGCATTAACAATCTAGGGTAAAACAGCTGTGAAAGAATTCACAGTACTGGATAGCAATGAGAAATTAAAAGAATTACTTTTTTAGAAATTGAAAGATTAAATGAGGACACTGAAATAACACTAAATTTTCCAGAGTAATACATCTTCCGGATGTCACTTGGATTTTCTCAGCAACACAAGAATAATCATTACCCTTTTATGCCCAGAGGCCCTGATTAAGTATGTTCTTAAATTAAGCACATGCTCGAATACCCTTCCTGGATGAGGATGTTTTCTGATTTGAGCCCAGCTACCATCTCTCATGTGGCACGCAGTTGTAATTTCAGCGTCCTTTACACAAAATGAGTCATGTTGCACAGCTTTTCCATAGCCAGGCACTGTCCTCTGTGAAACATTGCCTGCTCTTGTTCTCTCCTCTGCCAAAAGGCAGCACAAACCAGGTGACGATGACAAGAAGTCAAACAGCACACACGACGTCAGATGCAGAAATGGCAGGATCTGGCCTCAGCTTTGCAATGACACAGTCTTTCCTTTTTCTTCTCCTGCCTGCGAGCACACATAGCATTACACGGGGCTCCAGAAACCTTGGATTTTTCTCCGCTACAATTTTTACACGGCAAATAAAGGGGGTTTGGCAAGGCTCAGCCCGTGCAGACACATATGCACACTCACTCCCACGTAATCACATTTGTGCAGCTATTTCTCCAAGACACCAGCAGCCCGATTGAGTGCCAGTTGCAGTGTTGCAGCTCAAAAACCCAGAGCAACAGCGATCGGGAGGAATGAGGGCTGGGACAGGCTCGCCGTGTCACCCAGCGAACCACAGGGCATTTGGCTCCCTTCATCCCAAGAGCAGCCATGGGCCACAGAGTTGGATCAAGCGGTGCTGATGTTCCATCAGGCACTGAAAACCCAGACTCCTCCTGCTAAGTAACAGGAAAACAGAGGGCTCCCCATCTAAAACAAATGATGAAAGAGGTTCTCCCTATGAGCAGAGGTATAAAGTCAGCTGCTGTGATTTCCGAAAGCTGATGCACATTGACAGCAGGTAATAATAATATCTAGCTCTTGAAAGTGCAATTACAGAAAAGACAACACCAATTAGAAATGGGTCTGACACACGCAATTCAGTCTGTCTTCTGACATGAACATTTTTAAAGTTCAGGGTCATCTGGAGGTGAAAGTTGTTTTCAGCACACTCTTTTGAGGACAGTTCATGTTTCTGTGTCTCTGTTGGCTCTGCTGTGAGTACTGGGTTAGACCAGAAAACCTCCAGAGGTTCCGTCCATCCTAAATTATTCTCCATGTGTGCTTCATATGCCCTCTTGGCATTACTAGGAATAAGACCAAGGTGTGAAGCACTTCAGGTTACCCAGATGGGGTGACAGATGTGAAAGCAGTAGAAGAGGAGATGTTTTATGTGAGGTTACTCTAAACTCAGCAGCTGTGTACTTAACAATGCACTTTACTCCCTCCAGCAATCACACCTGACCACCAGGTAAATCTGTGCATATGAAAGAAATCAGACCTTCTTGCAGATGAAAAACATTGCATCTTGCACCCTCCACAATGACTATACTACAACCAATTTACATTCCTAAGGCTTCTCTTTTGCTGAAGCTCCTTTAGGTGCCTTGTGCCTGATGCTCCTCACCTCCAGCTAGGGCTCCCTGAGTCCAAATAGTGACCCAAGCACTTCCAGGGGTCTCCCATAGAAAACTTACCAGTAATTACACTGTCCGTAATGATCTCATTGTTTCTGTCTTGCCTTCTACTATTATTGCAGGTTCTTTGGGGTGGAAGCCATGTTTTATCGAGTTTCTGTATGAGGCTTGCAGTGGGGTCCTTGAGTGCTGCTGCTGACAGTCCCTCAAAACTGGGTTGGAGCAATAAGAGGCAAGCAGCTGTGATACAAAGAGACATCATGTAAAGCTAACTGCTGCGGCTCAGTGTGCACATTTCTATGCTCTGGCAAGTATTTATACCAGCCTGGAGTTCTTCACATCTCCCAAAGCAGAGTGAGGGAGTTTGGAGATGAGGGAAGGCTAGTTTACAAACATGCTTTGTGCTCTCTCTAAAGCTTGCCTTTCTTCAAAGTGTGTTCATAGAGGCTATTGTCTGTCAAAATGCACTCATGAGATGTAATGGTCACTAGTCCTCACCAGGTGTTGATTATTACTTGCTTAAAGGGAGGCAAATCCTCTTATTCATGCTCTGGCTGCGGATAATGATTAGGTCTGTTTCTGGATGTGCTCACGGGGATGTGTACACACACGCACGCAGCAGGGCTCAAGCTGCCATGTTAGGCAATGCCCAGAAGAGCAAGGGAGCCTGTCTCTGGCTTTATGCTGTGAACAGGGCTGCGGGGGAAGGACGAGGGCTCCTGCTCGCTCTTTTTATTAATGGAGGGGATGAAATGGAGGAGCTTGACCCTGCAAGAGGAAGAAAGAAGCCTCTGCAGTAGGACCACGTCTGTCACACCCCAATATGAATCAGTCTCGTTAATAGCTGTTATATTGGTCCCATAGCACAAATTGTTTCCACTTAAAGGCACAGGTCTCATCTTTTCCCAGTGAAGGCAAAGCTTAGGAGATGTATGATAGCATGGTCCCAATGGCATGTGGCATGCCATGGAGGCTGAATTAGCTCAAAGCTCTCCCTAGAAAAGCCCCACCATCCCCACTGGGGATTTTCTCCTGGAGCAGGCAACTGCAGCCTTTAGCTGCCATATAATGTCAGGACCATGACAGTCCTGGGACACAACCAGCACTGAGCTCCAAGGCTGCTGATCTCAATTTTACCCTGAAGAAACCCACCCAGAGAAACCGCAGTCTTCTCCCCCCAAATCCCAGCAGGCAATCCCTCACTGCTTGCACGCCATGGTGGGCAAACAAGCAGAGGGGAAGCAGAGCTATGAGCCACTCAGACTCCTCCTGTGTCCTGAGGAAATTGGTGCTGGCATGAGGCTGGAGCAGCCTCATGGGCCAGAAACCCTGTGGTGGTGTCCCACCTCCAGGATGGGGCAACCCCTGTCCTTTCCATGGACAAGGCGTGGTGGCATCTCCTGCTGCTCTTCTCCTCTGCTACCAACACAGCTTCAGCGTTTGGCTACCACTGGTTTATTTTCTAGATACACAAAGTGCAAATTTGGATTTTTATTACTATTTTAAGTCAAGCAACTGATACAATGCTGCAACTGCAGGAATAGGAGCTTTGGATGCAGGACTGAGTCTGTCTCTGTACAGTGTGAAGATGACTTGAAAGAAAAAAGCAAGGCATAGCTCTCACTGTTCAGCTCTCTGGGTTTACATCCCTCCCAAATAGGGAGTCCACAGAGAAGGGGAAGGACAGGCAGCAAAAAATTCCACCTGGTGTAGCAATGATATTTAAAGCCTGTCGAAGCTCTTGTTTTACTCAGTTCCGGCTTTGCAGGTGGGATGCACAGCCAGGATGGAGGGATCAGTCGGCATAGGAGCCCAGGAGCTCTCCTTCATGGCAGCGGGTGTCAAACATCCTCAGTTCGTCCCGTGCAGTCAAAGCTTTGTAGCAAAACTAGAAAGTCATTTTTTCAAGAGACACATGAAAAACAAAGTTCTTCTGAGTTGGTGTAATGCTACAGGCAGCTCTAATAAGGTGCTCTCTCCACAGATCCGGGACAAACTTTGTGGTGCATATGCATATGTATCTCATTTTTCAGACATTCTGGCACTCACAGACACTTGGGGCTCTGTTTCTGCAGCTGGCTCAAGGTCTCATGCTGGCACTGAGGCAGTCTCACTGAGTTATTCACTGCTCCAACCATACTTCAAGGTCTGATGTACTCACAGGCACTGCAGTTGCCTGAAATACACATTTGGGTCTCTCTGGAAGGTGTTGACTGCCCAAGAGGTCCGGTCTGTGCTCCTGAGTGGAGCTTGCTGAAGAGGTCTCAGTCTTTCAGAAGCAAATGGTCGTGACCTTCCTCCAGCCAGGCCCCACACTAATGTCTGGCTTTCCTCAGAGAGTCACCTTTGGATCCATGAAGCACCTCAGCACTAGAATGGACATCTTCAGCCCAACCAAAATTTGTTGCTGACTCTGGCATGGACAAGACATCCCCCTAGCTCTTGGCATGGTCAAAAACAGAGCCCATGATCTGCCTTGGAGACAGGAGAACTGAGTATATCAGAGTTCATTTCTTCCTGTCTCCCTCTGAGTTTGTCCTAGAAACTGAAGAGTTGTTTACATACTGTGCCATAATCTTCTGCCTCGAAAAAAAGCCTGAAGGATACTCATCAGTAGCCATTCTCTTTCTTCATTGATGCATTGATGCAAACCATCTCTAAATCACCTCTTTAAAAGGTCAAAGCTGCCTACTCTTTATCGTATGCAAAAAGAGGCCAGAGCTGTGTGATAGCAGATTATGGACCAGACTTCTTCCCACCACCCTCTCCCTGAAAAAGCCATCCAACCCTTGTCTCGCTCTCTACCTTTCCCCAGGCTAGGTTTCCCTCTGATCAGTCGTAACAGCATGGCCTGGTGTCCTCAGACTGGTGACCTTACTGTGAAAGGGTTCTTGAGGACATGGATCTTTCTGCACCGCCAGAATGACAGCATATGCTCCACCAGATGCTGAAGAATATTTCTTCCCATCCAAAGTTACTCTGAGCATTATATTTTTTTGGCTTAGCATTGTTATGAAATGTCAGGGCTTTGCAACTTCTCTGACTCTCTTTTGCAATGTCCCCAAGGGAACACAACCTCTTTTAAAGCACTGGTTCTGTCCGGCAGGCCCTACAGACTTGTATCATCTTTCCTTCTGGAAGAACCTCAACCATCTCTGCAAGATAGGTGAGACAGAGCAGCATGGGAGATGAAAGCAAGATGTGCTGTTTGCGGAAGCTAGTTGCTAGTGGAATTATATGAGGCCCACTTGGGGACTGCTTTTAGTTAGTATTTGCCTGTCACACAAAAGAGGGAGGAGTGCATCATGAAATTTCCTGATGACACAGAAATGTGAGTGCTTGTCAATACACCAGAAGCTCCAGCCTATCAAACAGGAAGAACTGCATGACCTTGAGGATGGGAACAATGGGAATAGGACAAAATCCAATTGTGCCAAATGTAAGGTTTGGCACGTAAGGCTCAAGTGTCAGAATTTCTCTGGGAAAACAAAAAGTCAGTGAAAGATTCAAGCACATTGGCTGATCACAGGATTATTATGAAATGGCAATGTGACACAGCCATGAAAAAGGTGAATGTGATAGAGGCTGTATCAGACACATACAACAGGGCCTGGAAAGGACCAATGCCAGAGAACAAGTGCTGGTGGACCCCATGAGGAGGCTGCACACAGCTTTATTCACCTCTGTTCAAGAAAGATGGAATGTGGCTGCAACAATCATAACAACGTGTTGGTAGGGTGCTTGGTGGGGGGCTGGAGACCCTAATTAACAGCAGGAAGCTGAAAGGGATTGTCGTGTTCAATACAACAAAATTAAAGGTCAGAGAGGAGACGATAGGTCTATAAATATCTTAAGCTTAAAACAATGTTGGCACAAAGACAAATGGATACAAATTGGCCATGAGTACATTTCGTTTGGAAACCAGAAGAAGGTTTCTAACCATTGGAGCAGTGAAGCTGGGTAACAGCACAAAACATAACTTGTTTCAGGACAGTGCACTATCAATTTCTGAATTATTCCACTTGACATGATTGCTTGAGATGATTTGGTGATCCAGGAATTGCCCTATTGTCCAAATTCCTGTTAAGCTCACATTGCTCATACTTAACTCAGCTACAGAAGGAGGCAAGACTTTCAGTTGCCTCCTCAGCTCTTTTAAAGGGCTTGGCATAATCTAACTCTTAATTTGTTAGTGGCAATTATTTAGATTTCATGCATTTCTTACAGAATACAACGGAGGGTTACATCAGTAACCAGGGCTGTGTTTTTTTGTAGTTAATACTTTGTATTTATATAGCATCTTTCATCTTTCAAAGTGCTTTACATACATTAATTATTTACTTCTCGCTGTACCCCCTTTGATCTAGGAAAGTATTATGATGCTCAGTTTACAAGAGGGGAAAACAAACACAGAAGAACAAATTCTTGCTGCTAGGCTCATCCAGGCAAGACTGATGCATCCTTGTTGCCATAATGGACAGGGGGCTCAGGCAAGGAAAGGTTACGTGGTGTGCACAGCATCAGCAAGTGATGCAGCCGTGGGGCCGGGGCAGTAACACAACTTCTGGATACACACTGCTTGTAAACAGGGAGACAGAGTGGGGGTATAAGGGGAGGAGTTGTGCGGGGCAAGGTGTGGGATGCTGGGTGTGCAACAGAGGACCAGAAAGCACTGTGTCCAGCACTCCCAGGAAAGACCCTGAATTGGTTTAATCAAAGCATCTAGAACAAAGGTGGGTGGCTAAGACCCAAATAAGGGGAGCAAACTCAAATAGTTAAAAGCAGCGAATGAATGAGAGTTGACATTGATCTGTCAAGCATTTGCTGAAAGGATGCAAGCCTTCCCCTTTAGTTAAAAAAAAAAAAAATGCATTTTTTATTTTTCTTGGATTGAATGTTTATGCAATTTTTCAGAGTGATTGTCAGGGGCTGATAGAAAGATTTTATTGCTAAATAACTGCACATTTTTTTATTGCAAATTCATGAACGGATGTTATTTGTGTGTTTGTATTGCTGTGATTATTTGGGGATGCTGCAAATGCCCAATTTCAAACAGAAGTCTCATGTTCCTCTTCTCTTTTTCACCCTTTTTAAAGGACATTTCTGTCTTACAGAAACAGGGACCGTGGTTTGCTAAGCAGAGCAGGAGTCCAGGAAACAACACACTTGGGGTCTAGTGCTCATTCTGCCAGTGTTTGGTGTCTGATGTTGCACAGGGGTCGTAGCTCTGTTCCAGTGGCCAGCACCAAGAGTGGGAATTAGAAGATCAGGATACTGATTTTGGCAGATATTGACTCACTCTGTGGCCAAGAGAACACCATTTAGCACTAGCTCACTGCCCAGCCTTACAGGGCAACTCAGCCTGTGGCCAGAGCAGCTCCTGTGCTCCTCCAGGTCAGACAGAACTACAGCACAATTGCTTTTTGGGGAGGAAGGGCCTGAATTTGGTCATATTTTTGCTTTACCAAATATTTTTCATGTTACTGCCAGCACAAATTCCTAGAGAAGCGAAATGACTAAGGTTTTTCAATTTCATGGTCATTTTGATATGCTAAATGGTGCCAAGAGAGTTAGTGGAAAATTAGCATAGTTCAAATCCCCGTGGAACATGGAAATTGCAGTTAAAATAGTGCTGCTAAATATTAGTAATTAGTAAAAATTATTTTAAAGTGTAGTATTTTGATTAGCTGCAAACTCCTCTCACTTCGTGTCAGTGTTATGCACAGAACTGACTACTCATAGGACAGTTAAGCCCCTCACCTGTGCAAACCCCTTGGGCATCCATGGGTAATAACCATGAAACATACAGGGTAGTACACTAAATAAAAGGAGAACTGTTATTAATGAAACAAGACTGATATCTTCTAATAAACATGGTAGACCCAAAGACACAGTGGCCACAGCTCTCTTGTTCTGCCACTCCCTCTGGCCTGAGTTCCACTGCATTTCTTAGCATTATTTGGTTGTCACCCATTCCTTAATGGACTTGTGTTAAAATAGGGCCCTGTCTTACCCTGCTCCTGCTTATTCAAGCTCACTGCATCCATTGGCTTTCTTATTCAGTAGCAGTCTATCAGAGCCTGTCAGGACCAGAGAGCACGCAGCAACTCCTCTTCCCCCAGCCTTTCTGCAGAGGGAGCAGGGGCTGGGCCAAGTGCTTTCTTCAGGGCTTTTCTCATAGCATGCACATCCTTGTGATTTAGGTATGTAGAGCACATGGAGTGGCTGCAGTGGTCCTTCATTCCAGGAAACCTCATTCTGCAGTTGTGGACTTGACCCTCAGGAAGGCTCCACCTTCTCTCCCGTCCCTCTCTTATTGTAGAAAGTCCCACAGCATGAGAAGAGCAAAGCACCTAGTCTGGCAGGAGGATTAGTCAACAGCCTGATAAGGTGCCCCTGAAAGACAAAGGATTTGCTTGTATTGCCATTTTGAAATAATGAACTGAGACACAGAACAATTGACTTCTATAAAACTGGGCTTTCCTGAGGACGCTTATTGCTGAAGGTCCACCAGAGTACTCAGGTGCTTATCTCCAAGCCATGCCATTGCAAAGTGACCCTGAAACATACCTGTGCTGGGTCACAGTCTGTCCAAGGCCATACGGGCTATTTATGGTCATCCCACAGGATGTATTCCTGCCATCTGAGCCCAGCCAAGTCCCTTTAGAGTAAGATCATTCATTATTGCATTCATACATCTCACTGTAGAAGAAGTAACAGTATTAGAAATAGTATGCTGTAGAAACTTCGGTTGCCTCCTTACATAGCATTGTTACTGTTAAAATTATTGGATGTATTTCTTTTATAAATATCAGTTGATGTGGGTCTTGGTACAGCCAATGATCAGATGATAGGGAGAGACTGGTGTATTAGACAATTATGATGGGGTCGGTGTATGTGGGCAAGAACACACCGAATATCCTGTGCCACCCCATGGTGTGGTGTATCACAGAGCCAGGCTCCTTCTGCACAAGCCTGCAGGTTCACAGACATCCACAGAAAAGCTGGCGGGCAAATGGCAAAAATTGGTTCTCAGTCCTAAACATCTCTTTCATGCCGTTGATGCACAAGCTGCAAGAAGGAGTATTGCTTTTAGGATACACAGCAACAGTACGTTTGTGAAATCTCAACTGATCTAAAACACTTCCGGTTGAAGCTATATTGAAAAAGCAACAAAAGACTGTGGGTTATCAATACACCGTAACTAAAACTATGTGAAATTTCAGATGGGAAGGCCAGCTGTGTAGGACAAAGAAAGTAGCGACAGATATCTCTTTTAAACCAGTTTTGGAAAGTGAATTGAATTTGCACAGGTCAGTTCATTCCTGGCACTTCTAAACTTCTCAATATTTGACTGTGTGATTATAATCATTTCTAATACAGCTTTCTGGGTGTAGTTTTTCAAGTCACAAAAAAGACAGAAATCCCACAGTGTATTGACACACTGTATTGACAGCCCCATGGCTCATTAGCAGGGCTGTATACCAAGATGCACAATGCAGCAAGCCAGAGATGCCTTCAAGTCAGCGTTTCCCCTACCACATTCAAGTCAGGCTGTTCCTGCTCTGGTCACGCAAATGCTGGGTGGTCAAAAGGTCATTTCACTCCATGCCTGCCTATACTGAGCCACAGCTGCCACTGATGGCCACCAGGACCTTTGCCCATCAGCCAGTCAAGTGGCCTCCTCGGCACGGTAGATATGCAGGCTGGTGACCACAGGCAAGCTGTAGCTCCTTCACTGTCCTTCAGGATTTAAAACTTGACCAAGCAGAACAAATTTGCTTATGGAAAACAAAAAGCAAATCCCTGACACAACATCTGTCCCTCTTGCCAAATTTCAAATCCCTACTCCAAAGCAGGGGTGTGCTAGAGCTGTTCAGTGAAAAGGTCACCAGAAACGCTTGGTGTGGTGTGAAACAGATTCTCCTGCCCCTGCCTCTTGCACTGGCTGCCAGGAGCTGGCCAAACCAGTCTGGATGAATCTTTCCCTCAAAAAAGTCAGCTTGAGGCAGACATCCAGCATGGAAAAATCACCTCAAAAAATCTGACAAAGCTTTAGTTGACTGAAAATGGGACCATATAATGGGATGTGTTGAATAACTTGAGAAGCAAGTAACCCTACCAGCACTGCCTATCATACAGCTGTCTGTAAAGGGTGTACAAATGCCCATTTTTAGTGCTGTTCCAGCTGCGGCATGTTCACCCAGCCTTAAAATTATGGCAGTAGTATCTCTGACTGTCTGTCATCTGCCTCCTGCCAGCACGAGCCACTTTACATAGGCACAGTCACAGGCAGCCATGCCCTGGATGTCCACTGTATCAAACCTTAAGCTAAAACTACAAGGAAAAAGAAAAATAACCTTGTCTCCTGAATCCATAAGCAGTCCAAATAAGAACACAAGGGAGTGCTCTGTAGTGGCAGTAGTGTTTCTGGCAGCTCCTTGCAAGCTTCACATGGCCCCTAGGGCCCAGATCACCTCTGGGCAGGTAAAGGGCCCAGCTGAACTGGGGAAACTTGAGTGATCTGCTTTTGCTTTCCCAGGCACCTTCCAAGAGATGCTGTCAACTGAGCCCTCACTCCCATTGCTCTTGAAGTGCCATAAAAACATGTCTTGCTAATTTTTTTTGTGTGTGTGTCTCTCTGACAGTTGTAATTGCTTTTTAAATCCCTCTCCTACTTTGGTTTCTCCTTTTATATCCATTCTACCAGCCATTACTACCAAGAGCAGACTCACCACTGTCTTTACTACAACTCACAGCCAGGGGCTCTTAGGGGTACATCTTTCTACTGCAAAATTAGATTTCTGGTGCAAGCAAGGCTTTGTGCAGCTGTGTTAGCCATCCTGGCACCGACAGGTCAATGGCTTCAATATGGTAGGAAGCCTCCTGAGAGCCACAAGGATGGTGAGGGAGGAGGTCTGGCCTTGCCAGGGTGAAACAGAAGATGGTAGATGGTGTGACAAGGCCCTGGCTGAGGTGCCCACTGTAGTCTTGGCCTGGATCACAGTAAAAAGATTGAATCTTATGAGCAACACAGCTGAGACAGCTCCTGATCTCAGCATAGTTGTATCTAGAGTGTGACTCAGTTTGCCCAGACCTCAAAATAATTCATCCCACATCTGCAGTCTTGGTGAATCAACAGCAGGGATGTCCAGGAGGGCAGAGTGTTTTGTGCATCAAGGACCAAAGAGACTCCTGCTGAAGATGATGGGAAAGCTCTTGTGTAAAGGTGGACCCGGGGGCGGAAGGGAATACTAATAAAGGTGGTGCTGACTGACCAAAACAGACAGAGACAGAAAAGCCCAAGGGAGGCTGGCACAAGAAAATCTAAATTATTGCTCAGTAGAAGGGAATGGGAATGTTTGATTTGATTTTAAAAATGAACAGCAAATGGTTGGAGAAATGGGGATGTGTTTGGCGGCTTGTTGCAAGACTGGGATTTACTGCCACAGGAGATTGCCAAGATATTCAGGAGGTCAGAAAAATGCATGGGTATTTATATCGGTTGTGGGTATGGGTTACCTCATTTGAGATAATAATGCAAAATAGATATACACCGGAGTTCTTCAGGGGACAAGACAAATGCCTAAGGTTAGGAAATGTTTTTCCTATAGGCAAGTGATAATTGGTTGTTCAGCGCTCCTTGTTCTGGTTTTATGGCACTCGGCAGTCGGGTACCTTCAGAGACAAGACAGGGCAGCAGACAAGCTGGGAGCCCGGTCCAAGGCAGCAATCCCTGCATTCCCGTGTCCTGCTGTGTGAGAAAGCATGTGAGGAATGATAATTCCCCTTGGACGTGTGACCCAAATTGCAGCAGGAATTTGCATTCCTGGTTCCTGCTTCCATTTCACCTCTCCTCCCCATGCAGAGCAACACCTGCAAGCGCATTTATCTCCCTTGCTGAGAGCACAAGTTCTATGATATTTCAGAAGAATTAAGAAGAGTATCCACAAAAGAAACCAAAAAGTAAAAAAGAGTCAAAAATATGTCAATGTAACATGTGAATTTATCCACACAAAACAAACTTGGTAAAAGAAAAATCAACTGTCCCTTTAAAATATGACATTAAGTTTCTCAAATCACAGCCCTTAATCAGGAGTAATACTTGAAGAGGAACAAAGAGAATTTATGATGAAAAATCAGGACAGTTGAGCGCTAGGCTCAGCGGGACTAACTGCATGACAATATGGATAAGAATGATAATTGCATTAGTTTAGCCTGAAATGACTGGCCAGAGCTGGTTTTTTTTGGTCAGCTGGATTTTTGTAATGTCTTCATGTACTTTTTAAGCAAACTTGGAAGGAGAATTACAACTAGATTAGGGCATATCCATCTATTCTCTTAAGGGAACAGAATTACAGAAATTCATCCTAAAAATGTCTTGGAGCTCTTTGAAATGCATGGGCTTGTGTTGGTCCAACCAAGGGTCTCTTTTTGGACCATTAAAGACAAGACTAACAGGAGGAGGTGATGAAAATTAGAAGATGTGGGATGACCCCAATCCTGGCTCCCTCTGCCAGCTCTATGCAGCCGGGACCTCCTGTAGCACCTGGTGGGGACAGATAGGGGTTGTGGGGCACTGTGGGGCTGCAGACAGGAGGGAGGTAGCACCCATTTGCCTCTTGCCTGTATCTAGGACACTTGTTCCACCACTGAGCCCTGCTTTGGTGGGACAGGAAACTGCATGCAGTGGGAGCCCAAAGCAGGGAACATGAGCGATGTGAAGGAAACGTGAGCATTGGAGAAAGTTGCTGAAAGCCTGGTGCTGCCCCACATGCAGAATCAACAGTGTGGGCAGTGTTATGTGTCTTGGTGGGTCCAGAAAGTCGGCAAGATGGCAGCTGTGAGGGCAGGAGCAGTGAGCCCTGTGGCACAGGCAGCACTAGCAGGCAGCAGAGTCAAGGGCTTCTTCAGCCCCCAAGTCCATCTGTGACTCTGTGCAAAGGGCAATAAGTTAAATTCACCTGCACTGCACAAAATAACCAGGACAAAAATCTCCAGGCTTGATTCCTCCTTCAGCAGCCTCACAGCCCCCATCTCCACTCAGTGCCTGGCAGGCAGGACACCCCCATGCAGCCTCTCAAAGGAGCGCTGCTGAGCCCCAGCCCAGTACCAAGGAGCAGGCTCAGGATATCAGTTTTTAACACCCTGGCTCCAGCGCAAAACACAGGAGAGGCATTTTCTGGCCCTGCCGAGTGAAGTGGGCTGCCCCACAGGCAGCTAGCCCTGCTTGCAACACCACCGGCCCCTTTCAGTGGTTGCTTTTATTCGCCTTCCTCCAGGGCTTAAATAAACAAGAAGCAGGTTAAAAACAAACTCTTGGCCCTGGCCCCTTCCTGAGCTGGCTGTTCTATTGCTGCTTCCTGCCCCACACACAAGCTTCCTCCTCCCAAGGAAAGAGGCACTGGCCTTCAGCTGCCCATGGTGGGAGAGAAGGAGTCTACCTGGCTTTGATATCCACGCCAGGCTCGCCCTGAGTTCGTCGCTGGGGGCTCAGAGGGGCTGGCTGTCCCATCTCCTTGGCGCCAGGGCACGGGGATGCTGGGCTTTGATGCCAGCCACACGTGATGGGGCTTCTGTCTTGCCCTGTGCTTGGGACAGACGCTGTGCACCACTACAGTGTCCTCACTGAGGGGGGATTTTTTTGCAGTCATAACCTGTAAGGAACATAAAAACGTCTTGAAAAAGTCCATGAGCTCCAGAGATTTTGCTTTCGGTAACTGCAGTGCATCCTGTGCTCCAGCAGAGCTCCTCCATCGCTGTGACAAAGGGACTTCAGGAGATCGCCCCCACCTGAGGTCACCATGTGGTGACGGCTGGGCATGACTCCTGGGGAGGTCAAAATGCTTCATGTGCATGAATTTGCCTCACAGCACCTTTTCTACTCCTGCCATTTGAAACACACAGAAACAGATAAAAAGATGCCAAGTCACGTGGCGAGAGGCTGCATTAGGCAGCACTCAGCTTCTCCTGCCCCTGGCTCTGCACCTTTTTGGCTAGGCCCAAAGGTTTTTTTGCAGCAGAGTGTCTGAGGTTTACTTTTCTGTGCGTATTAAAGGGCTTTATGCCCATCATACTTCTGCTAAAGCATGCCACTGTCTGGTGTTGGCAATATGATCTAGGGCTTTAAACTGTTACAGATAAGTTATGTGACATTTTCCATTTAAATTTAAATGGATCATGCTAAACTTGAAAGAAGCTGATAGCTGCACGTTCATTTTATTTCATTCTATTTCCCCTTTATGACCAATTTTACCCTAATAATCAAAGTGTTGATTATAGATCCCTAAGGCACCACAGGGCATGCAGAACCAGGCTGGAAAGGGCCACCAGCTTCTACATCATAAGGGCTTCAGCAGCCAGCAGCACAAGCAGGGTGACAAACCGCAACAACACATCGAGGTGGGTTTTTTTCCCTCTCTCTGCTGAGAAAGAGTTTGATTCTCAGCTGTCCCAAACTCTACAGACATGGAGCTGTAGATCTGAAATCTGACTGGCTGTTGGCTTCACTGCATCGAGATGCATCTGAGTGCTCTGAGGAGACTCTTCCAGTGGGCAGGCCCAGAAAGGAAGCTAAAAACCAGTTTACCCGACTGAGGGAACTGCTACTGCTGCCCCTTTGCTCTGCTTATCCCCACAGAAGCTGGGGAGATACTGTCCCACTGTAGGCACTTGCCATGAAACTACTGCCAGCGCCCAGCTCCTGTCCCATCCTGCAGAGCAAGTGTTATGGGATGGTCAAACCCTAGGGGCTCCCCAGCACAGAGCTGCATTGTTTTTGGCTACACCAAGAAAAGGTTTGTGCTTAAAACCAAAATAGAACATGAAATATCATATTAACCCACATAAAAGGGCAAGTAATAATAAAAATGCAAGCTCGCTTTTTGGGTTGAGCAGTGGAGCCTGCCTGGTTGTGCTGGGAGATGAGTTACATGGGGATGACTTTTTTGTACAACAGGAGCCTGGGTCTTGCTCTTTTGCGATGGGACTGAGCCCCCAACTCAGCCCCCTCCTTTGTTGTGCACGAGCTCTAAATGACTAGGCTCTAATAAAACCAAGCCAAACAGAATGAGGGAAAATCATTCAAGAAGTGATGAGTGACACATTCTTACTTATCTGTAATTACCCTATATGCTGCAGCAAGGTATTTTCCTATCACTAATCTGAAACATTTTTGCTCCCCTTTCTCAGTTTTCCTGCTCCTTGATTTATTTCTAGACAGCCACTTGCAGCACACTCTCCAGGTGCATTCAGGATTTCTGGAGTCTCTCTTTTCATGACTACTTTTGCAATTACAGAAGAGTGGAGGAAGAGTGAGACCCAGAAATTTTCTTTTCCAATTTGTTTTTACGCAGAGCATTTTCTAATGGGCAGCACTGGACTTTGTTTCAGGACCCCACTGTACCGTGTATCACCGTAAATATCCAGGTCAGTACTACAGGCAGGTACAGGCAATTACATGGCAAGTCCTACAATGTTGCTCTAGGTTTGTTCTTTCTAAGAATCTCTCCCTGTTTTTTATAGGACTGTAAGATATCCCAGATATCCACTTTTTTTTTTTTTTTAAAAAAAAAAAAGCTATCTAACTATATGTATATATATTTGGACCATGTGTCTCTATGCGTGATCCAAAACCCTTTGTTCCTCTCCTGAAACTCTACAAAATGTCATGCTGGAGCCCTAAGGTTTTCACCAGAATAATGAAGAAGGACTTTGCTGCTCCTGAGGCGTGTGAAAGCACTGGGATGTGCTGGGTCGTACCACTTGATGCAGTTCCGAGGAGGAGTCCAGTTGACTACAAGCCTGAATAAAAACATTCCACCAACCCTTCAGGCTGTGGTCACATGGAGATGTTTTAGGGATCCCAGCCACCTCACAGATCTGTTGAAATGTTCTGGATGCAGTGTTTCTCCCTTGAGCATTGGGCAATCCTGCCATACCTCCTAGGACTTGGAGGGAGACGATGTCTTTCACTTGGACATCTGGCACTAGTGTCCTAACAGACAAGCTTCGGGGCATTTTGTGAAATAGTCTGCAGCTCCCAGAATCTACTTCAGACAGAAACACAAGAACATCAGGCAATGCAGTCCATTAATGAAATGACTCTGTCAGACATTACTTCATGGTGTCTCTGTGTGTTTCTGTGGGACCATTATTTGCAATAGGGGCATTAATCTGCACACATGCTCAATGACCTGCCTGAATCTTGCCCAGTAGAATTGTTCCCTTAGCTTAGCTAAGTTTTGGGTTTTTTTGGTTTTTTTTTTTTGTTTTTTTTTTTGTTTTTTTTTTTTTGTTTTTTTTTTTTTTTTTTAATGTATAGACATTCAGGACAGTTCAAAACATTTGCCAGTTTTAAAACAATAATCTAGAACCTCCCACTCCAGTCATCACTGAAAAGAGTTCTCCACAGGTTGTTTCCATGCACTGTAACTTTGATGCAGTATTTCATCTTTAACTCCAAACTTTCTCACCATGAACAGAATGCTTTTCCCTTGGTACTCCAAGGATACACATTGTTGTACTCCAGAAGCATACCTTGTTTCAGGACAACTGGGTTTCCCAGCTCACTTTCTAGCTACAGAGATGCTTTCTGTGAAGCACCTTCTGACACAGGCTGGTTTGGGAGCCCATGTTCCCTCTCTGGCATCGCCCTTCCTCAGTCCCCTTGGGTGAACTAGAAGCATTTACACACCTTCAACTTGTAATAGAGGAAACAAGCATCTCCTTCTCCGCATCCATCCTGTTTAAGAATCATTGACATTGCTTGCATTTAGCCCCAGAGCTGCTGCCTGGCCTAGGCACCACTGCTACTCTGTTTGTGCCCTTATGTGTAGTTCAATGTGCAGCGGCAAAGCTGACATTTTTCTTTATGCTTGGGCAAACTGCAATTGGGATTCCTAAGCCCACAGAGTGAGCTATAGTGGGGATGCACAGTTTGCCCTTACTATGATGTTCCTCCTGTGCAAATACTAACACAACTTATCTGCAAATTGAACCACTGGGAAAAATTGCACTAGTTGAAACTGCTAAAACTCTTTCTGTTGGCCACTGAAATGCTCTCCCTCTGTCACCCTACCTGTGCAAGCGTTTTGCAATGTTAACAAATCTACAAACAAACCTTCTGTAACAGGAGCAGAGTCCTACCAACCTGTACCTCCGTGAGTGGCTGGGGAGAGGGCCAGCTCCACAAAGTCTCAGGGCTTTCTTTGTTTCAGTGGAAATTCCCCATCACCAGCTGTGTGGCAGAGGTAACTTACGGGCTTTTGGAACAGCTCCCTTTTCTTTTGGGACCAGTTACAGGCTGCCAGCCTTGAACTTATCACCAGCCATGTGTAACTGCACCTACCACTTCTTGTTCAAAGGTCTCAGCATGCAGCCATAAATAGCATAAATGCAACAGACCTCTTGAAAGGCTGAGGCCATTCAAGGCCTCCTGATGGCGTGGTGTGACATACCTTCCCCACCAGCCTCTGCAGCAGAGCTGGTGTGTTACATAAGGCCCAACCATCACTGGAGCACCAGATGATCAGGCTTTGCTGAGAAAGCAATTTTCCTCATCCTCCAGCTCCACTTTTGCTGCCAATGCACAGCTTTGAGGTGCATTGCGAGTGACCAAGCTGAACCCAAGGGTTCATGGACACAGCTTCTTGGCAGTGACTGCAGAAGGGGAGTTGTGGGGGGGGGGGGGGGGCGCGGGGGGGGTTGTTTTACTTGTTCCTGGTTGCTGCTCCTGCAAAACTCCCAGCAGACAGATGGGGATTGCTTCTGTTTCACACCCACAGGCCCCAGGTCTCCAGGCAGGTTTCAGACCTCCCACCAGCCAGGGTTGGAAGTGGCCTCAGGCTGGAGCCACCTTTAATTTTACTGCCCCAGGAGGCAGGGCAGCTTTTAACTGCAGCCCAGCTACCTGCAAACAGTTTGCTTCACTTGAGACACATCTTTAAAGGGAATTTCCAAACTGACAGCACAGTTCCTGGTGTTTATCATGCAGTTACACCCACACGGTTCTGAGGACTGGCCTGCCCCCTATCACACCTGACTTTCTGCTCCAGTGCCTCTGTTTCGTTGATCTGACTTTCCCAGGTTTGGATGTGTCTGTGCTCTCCTGTCACCACCATTCCTCTTGAGCTGATCAGCTTGGTCAGTGGTAGCCCAAATACCACTCCAGCTTGCCTGGTCTGGTAGAGTTTGGGCCGTTTCTAATATCACCCAGGCCATGGGGTTCCATGACCTAGGACTGCCTCAGTGACCAACCTCCCTCATGTAGTTTGTTTTGTTTTGTTTTGAATTGGTTTTGAAAAGTAGTGGGCCCTGATCGCTGCCCCTCCAGGCTGGCTGTAACCCCATTGCCGCAGCTGGCTGGGCGTCCTGCTCTCACCCAGTGCTGCAGAGGCCTTGCTGCACCTTGTGCCTCCTCCCAGCCCACCACCTGCCCTCAGTCAGGTTGTTTTATTTCTGCTTCAGAATTCAGCTGTGTATCTGCATGGCTGCCGTCTCCCTCGTTTTACATTCTTCAGGTATGCATGGCAGTCTGAAATGGAAAGTTCTCTCCTTCCTCTCGTTACTAGCTTCGCTGACAGGCCTGCCGGTGACTGACCAACCTCTCACCAGTGTCTGCTTCCTGGCCTCATGCTCTGCTGCAACCAATGATTTAAGCACCTTGGCAAACTCCTCTGCTTCTCACAGTGTCTTTGGCTTCCCATTAAACACATTAAGAGATATCGCTTCTGGCTCAGGAAGTCTCTACACCGTGGGCCCCTGGGACCTGGGGGACAGGGCTGGGGAGCTTTCCTTGCACGCAGACACTGCTCAGTCGCTCCTCCCTAGGCATCTCCTGATGGACACCAGGACAGCCAGACCTCTTTTTTGACCCAGTTTTCGTCTGCTCTCATTTTGATTTTTTCCCTGGTCTCCATTTGGTCATCCCAAAAGTGAAAATCTACGCATAGGCTGATGTCCAATTTACCCCAAAAGTCCTTGTTAATTCCTTCATGAATACGGTGCTCCTAGGCACTGTATCTCGAAGGCATTCATTCCCTTACACTGTGGTTATTGACTGACTTGAATAAACCTCCGAAATGGAGTCTCCTCAGAGGGCAGCTTTTGCAATGACTCAGCTGGGACAGGCACTCTGATTCCTTCCTCCTAGGCTGAAAATGGTGGCGAGCATTTGGGATCAGCGGTTCTCTAGCTAGCCCTTGTCTTCAGCAGGAGGCTGTTTTTGCCCTGTGGTGACCTGCAAACCTCTGATTTCCTTTTCCGAGTGATTTTTCAGCTTCTTAACTCTTTGCTGTGGTTCATCTCAGCTTGTAAATTGGTCAAAGCTTTTTTTCTGCCGCTTATTTTCTGAAAAACATTCTTTTCTGTGATGGTCATGCTGCTGATCACCTCTTTGATCCCTCTTGCCATTTTAAACTGGGACTCTTCCAGGAGAATTTTGCACTCTCCCTAGACACTGAAGCCTTTTATCCTCGTCTGCAGGTGACCTCTTATAAACCTCTCTTAGAAGTTTCCAGATGTTGCTTGAACTTCTCTTGCAAGGCCTCCAGCTGTCTCAGATCATGTTTTGCATCTTTTGATCATTTTCAATTTCCATTCCCACCCGGTTTTAGAGGAATCCCACAATCAGGATTTCTCCTCCTGAAAGCTAAGTCTCGCTCCGGACGTTGTTGCCGTAATTTGAACATTTGCAGGTTGTCCCAGAGAGGATGAAGCTGGCAGAGATGCTCCAGGTGTTCCACGAGGAGGTGCTCCAGAAGTGCTCCCCCCTGATCCCTTGTATCAGTTAGGGAAAGCAGGCACCCCACAAGCTCCCCCCTCCTTCCCCAGCCCCAAAATTCCCCATCCCGAGGGATCTGGGCCGCAGCTCTCCCCCCCCTCCCAGCGGCAGCGGCTCGGACCTCTCCCCCCAAACACCTCCAGGCGTGCGGCGCCCAGTTTATTTTTAGCCCGTTTTCGTGGCACTGGCAACGTGAAAATGCCATTAGGCTGCCGGGGAAGGAGCTGCACCAGCCTGCAGTGCCGCTTGCTTCCCGGCCGGGAGAAGAGGCTGCAGCCTGCGGCCCCTCTGCGGAGCCCTCCCCGCTCCCGGCCCCTCGTGCAGCCCCTGCGTGAAAAAATCACGAGTCACGCGTGCGTGTGCCCGTGTGTCACCCCCTCTGTCTGTCTGCCCGTCTGTCTGTCTGCCTGCGTGCGTGCTGCTGCCATTTCCCGGCGGGCACCTCCCCGCCCGCCGCCCCCCCGCACGGCCCGGGCCCCGCACGTTGCGGCACGGCCGGGGGGAGCGGGGGGCACGGGGGGCAGCGACACGAGCACACGGGCACCGGGGGGGGCGCGGGGCGGCGGCGGTGGGAGGTCGGGTCACGTTGGCGGCCCTGTGCGCGGCGTGAGGAGGGATTATGTGCGGCGGGGGGGGGATGGCAGCAGCGATGGGAACAGGGGAAAGGCACGCTTGAAAAGAAAAGGGAAAATAACAGAAGTGTAAATAATAAAAAATGAAATAAAAGGAAGTAAAAATAATAAAATAAAATAAAATTACAAAATAAAATAATGCAAGAAAACAATGCAATGCAATAAAATAATGCGATAAAATAAAATAATGCAATAAAAACAAAACCCTCCAAAATTTAAAAAAAAAAACAAAAAAAAAAAACAAAAAAAACAACAAAAAAAAAACATTAAAACATCAAAACGCAGGGCCGAAGCGCGGCGGCAGAGGTACGCAGGGGAAGCCGGCCTCTCGCAGGGCGGCCCCAGGGGCCGGCGGCGGGGACCCTCCCCGTCCCCTCCCCTCCGCAGCCCGCCGGGGGCTCCCCCCTCCCCGCCCCCCCTTCCCCGGGCCCCGCCCCAGGCCCCGCCTCCCCGCCCGCCCGGCGCGCGCCGCACGTGAGCCGGGTGCGGGGCTGGCTGGCGGCGCGCGTGCCCCGCGGGCAGGCTGGGCTCGGCGCGGCGCGGCGGGCGTGTGAGCGGCCAGCGGGAGCGAGGCGGGCAAGGGGAGCGGCGGAGGCAGCGGGGGGGGCAGAGCCGCGCCGCGCCGAGCCGAGCCGAGCCGAGCCGTGCTATCGCATACTTTGGCCGCTGCACGGGAGAGCGGGGCCGGAGGCTGCATGTGCACAGAGCCACCCGCGGATCTGCAGGGACCGCTCGCAGCATCCCACGGCTTCGACCGAGAGCAGCGACGAGACAGAGGCCGCCGCCAGCCATGGACGAAGGAATCCCCCGCCTGCCGGAGCGGCAGCTCCTGGAGCACAGGGATTTTCTGGGGTAAGGCGCCGGCACGCTGCCTCCCGGCTCGGCTCGGCTCGGCGCGGCTCCCGCGGGACGCGCTGCAGGGCGCCGGGGGCAGAGCTGGCCGCCGTGCCCGGCTCCGCTCGCCCGGTCGGGGTCTCTGGCTCCCGCCGCCGCCGCAGGACCTTTGTGTTTTTCTGCAGGCTGGACTATCCGTCCCTGTACATGTGCAAGCCCAAAAGAGGCATGAAGAGGGACGAGAGCAAGGTAAGAGGAAGTTTTCCGGGGCTGCCCGAATTTCTCGGCGCGGCTTCGCCCCCCGGAGCATCCCCGCCGCCGGCGCTTGCCACTGTCCCTGGGGGGGCGGCGGAGGCCGGCGTGACACTTGTTTTGCTTTCGGTCGGCGTGCCCCTACCGCCCGGCTTCTCCGGGTTTTGCTCCCTAGGAGACATACAAGCTGCCGCACAGGCTGATAGAGAAGAAGAGGCGAGACAGGATTAACGAGTGCATCGCCCAGCTGAAGGACCTGCTGCCCGAGCATCTGAAGCTGACGGTGAGAAGTGGGACTGCCCCTGCGTGGGGTGCGGGTGGGGTGCGGGCACCCCGACCCTCAGCTCGGGGGCCGCCGTCCCTGAGCCATGGGCACACCACAGGCTGTCGAGCCGACGCCTCCCCCCTCTGTCCCTGCAGACGCTGGGACACCTGGAGAAAGCAGTGGTGCTGGAGCTGACTTTGAAACACCTGAAGGCGCTGACAGCCTTGACGGAGCAGCAGCACCAGAAGATCGTCGCCTTGCAGAGCGGTAAGTGGGCCCTGGGGGGAGGCGCAGAGCCGGGCGGCTCAGGACGAGCAAACACCATCCCCTCTCGGCTTTCCCCGCAGGGGAGCGGTCCATGAAGTCTCCCGTGCAGGCCGACCTGGATGCTTTCCACTCGGGCTTCCAGACGTGCGCCAAGGAAGTGCTGCAGTACCTCTCCCGCTTCGAGAGCTGGACCCCCCGCGAGCAGCGATGCGCCCAGCTCCTCGGCCACCTGCACTCCATCTCCTCGCAGTTCCTCGCCGGCCCCCAGCTCCTGTCCCCGCCGCCGGGCCCCCTCACCAAGGGATCCTCCTCCTCTTCTTCCTCCCCGCCCGCCCCCCCCTGCCACAAGCCGGAGGGCCAGGCTAACTGCGTGCCCGTCATCCAGCGGACTCACGCCGCCGAGCTCAGCGCCGAGACCGACACGGACACGGACAGCGGCTACGGCGGCGAGGCCGAGGGGCGCTGCGAGCGGGGCCAAGCCCCGGCTGCGGGGGCGCCGGGGGCGCTGCCTGGCCTGGCCATCAAGCAGGAGCCGTCGGGGGACGAGGCGCCCCCCGCGCCCAAGCGCCTGAAGCCGGACCGCGGCGGCAGCCCCCTGCCCGTCCCACCGGGGCTGGCTGCGAGGGGCGCCGAGGCCGCGGCGGCGGCGCTGGTGAGACCCGAGGCCGCGCTGCTGGGCTCGCTGATGGCCCTGGGGGCGGGCGGCGCCGGGGGGGGGCCCTTCGGACAGCCGGCCGCCCCCTTCTGCCTGCCCTTCTACTTCATATCGCCCTCCGCCGCCGCCGCCTACGTGCAGCCCTTCCTGGATAAAGGCAGCCTGGAGAAATATCTCTACCCCGCCGCCCCCATCCCGCTCCTCTATCCCGGCATCCCGGCGCAGGCGGCCGCCGCCGCCGCTGCAGCCGCCGCCGCCGCCTCCTTCCCCTGCCTCTCGTCGGTGCTCGGCCCCGCCGAGAAGGCGGCGCCCCACCTCCCTCACCCCTTCGCCGCCGCCGAGCCCGCCGACGAGCCCGAGCCTGCCGCCGACGAGGGGCCCTGAGCCGCCGCCGCCGGGCCGGGACCCGCGGCCCCGGGCACTGGAGGGCGGGGGGCGGCTGCGAGGGGTCGCCGGGGCCGGGCCGAGCCGGGCCGGGCCGGGGGAGGCGGCTCCGGGAGCGGGAGCAGGGCCCGGGAGCGGGGAATCGGCCATCCCCCCTTCCCGGGAGCCCTCGGCTCCCGCAGCGGACCGCCGAGGATAAAATTTGCTACTCAGTATTTTTGTAATGTTTGGCTTTATAAATGCGTAAATATGTTAAGGAGGAAAACAAAACAACAACAACAAAAAAAAAAAAAAACACAACACACACAAAAAAGGAAAAAGAAGGAAAGGAAGAAGAATAGTAAGGATACTCTTCTCTCTCTCTCTCTCTCTCTCTCTAAGGTAACTTAAATGTTGCACCTTATCGTGAGTGGGTTCGTACAGTGTCCCTGGGCCCCACTGAGGAACTTGCACTTGGCCGGGAGACCTGGGTGGGCTCAGGGTGAGGGCGGAGGGGCGGCGAGGCAAGGGAAGGAAGGGGAGACCCCGGCGCCTGTGGTAGCACTTTATCGGGGAGCGGCCCGTGGTCAGATGAACCCTGAGCCCCAACCTGCAGTGCCTTGAGCACCCGGGGATGCTGCGAGGTTTTGGCTCCAGCGAGTTGTGGGTGTGCAAGGGAAGGAGGGTCAGACCCATTATGTAACCTTGTGTTTACTTTTTTTTTTGGCTAGGGTATACAGGTGTGGCAAGTGCGTTTGTTCTCACCCCATCTTTATTTATGTTCCTGAGAGATTTTTCCCCCTAACCTTGCTGTATAAAATGAATGTTTCTGCACTGAACTACGAAAAGAACCCCCCCGTCCACTGCCCCCCCCGAGAAAACACAGAGCAATTCATCAGCCTGAATGCGTTTTATCCTAAATTGTGAATGGCACAAACTGAAGGCTGTAGGTAAACCCCTTGCTTTGCATTCAGAGGCGATCAGCCCACGGGGGACAAATTTCTCGTATGGGTTCTCTCCTCATCCCATTCTCAAATGTTGCTATTTCCCTTTCTGGAGACAAACCAGACGCCAGATAATCACACAGATAAAGCTTTTATAATAAGGCTTAAACCAAGACCTTGCCTAGATATTTTTAGTTTGTTGCCAAGGTAGCACTGTGAGAAATCTCACTTGAATGTTATGTAAGAGGTGAGACACAACAGTCTGACTTGGAGTGAATAAGTATCCTGGGTCTGTTAGTCAGTTTGGTGCATTTGCTGCTGCTGTTGCTACTGTTTGCCTCAAACGCTGTGTTTAAACAACGTTAAAAAAAATCTTACTAGCCTACAGAGTGGCTGTATGTAAATAGTTGTTAATACATCCAATTAATGATGTCTGACATGCTATTTTTGTAGGGAGAAAATATGTGTTAATGATATTTTGAGTTAAATATCTTTTGGGAGGATTTGCTGAAAAAGTTGCACTTTTGTTACAATGCTTATGCTTGATACAAGCTTATGCTGTCTTAAATTATTAAAAAAAATAAATCCTGTCTGCAAGAAACCAGCTGTTTTAGAACAGTTTAGTATGTGATATATTAGAAATCAATCTTTATATTCAGTATTTTCCAGCACTCCATGAATTCTATTATCTAAATATTTCCACACTATTTTGTGATTAAAAAAAATTCTTACTAAGGAATAAAAACTTTAATACACAAAATGGGGTTGTCTACTAATTAAAAATCTCATGATAATACCTAATAATGGGCACACTGAGCTTCAAAACACATCATTGCGTGGCTTATGATAATCATTTAATGCCTCTTCACATTTTTAAGCTGGGTTTCAATTTGCTTGGCTTCCTTTAACTAACTTCAGCAAACTCTCAGATTCGCACGTTTCACTAAGCAACATATAAATCATGCACGTGGAACACGTAATTCTTCCTGGTGTTTACTTTCTTCCCCTCTTGCAAAATATTAATTGTGTCTTTTAAAATTAATATTTTACACTTCTGGTGCTGGGTGTAAGCTTTGTTTACCAAGAGCAAATGTTACAATTCACGTGACAATCTAATGGCATGAGCATCATGAACTCTGGAGGAATGATGCACATTCCTGCTTGGAAAGCACCTAGGAAAACTGAACATTTGGGTTGGGGGGGTTGGAGAGCAGTAGGGGGAATAGAGTAGTGGAAACAGGCAGGTAATTCATAGCGTGGAAATGCAGCACTCCAAAGACTGACTTACACGGATTTGATATCTGAGCCGCTGATCACATTCTCTTTCAAAAATTCTTCCTATTCCAGGGAAATAAAATTAAGAAAACCCTCAAACGGTAGCCAATGTTTATGTAAGAGAGAAATATAAAGGAAGTGTTTCGCGCTCCCTCTACTGGTTCTTCAACACCAATGACTCTGTACTCACGGCCGTGCTGACAATGAATGAAGTTGGAGCACAAATGTCACAGAAAACTCCAAGACTTGTCCAGATTCCAGCAGTCCTCTGAAATGCAGAAGAAAATAATGACCGTGGTGAAAAATAAGCTCTCTTTTCTAAACTATTCAAACGGGATTGTTAAGAAACAGGTATATGCCTTTTTTTTTTTTTTGTGTAGAAACTATAATGAAATTAATTCCTACTAGAAAAAGATATAGAAAGGCTCTCTGCAGATGTGCATTTTCCATCAATTGGTGGCAACAGGCCGAAGGCTGCTGCAATACATCCCTACAGCTGTTGAAGTCAGCTATTTGCAGGCTGAACTCAAAGGTTATCAAAGGTAATGGAAAAACCTGCCACTGACCACAGTTGTCTTTGGATCCTGCTCTGTGCCCTGGATTATCACAGGAGTGAACGTGAACGAGGTGCAGCTCTTCAACTCCATAACTCACCAACTACTCTACTTTGACCTGCATACTTAAACGGCTTAACTCTTGTTACTTTATGCAGGGATGAATGCACTTACATGCTCCGGCTCCTCGCAGCAGGGAGGGAATTGGCCTTACCAAGTATGAGGTCCTTCTCGCCGTTTTATTATATTCACAGAAACAGTGGAGCCACTAGCACCTCTGGAAAAAAAGGGAAAAAAAAGCAACAAGAAACCTGTACCCCTCATGAACAACTTGGAAAAAAAAAAGGGGGGGGGGAAGGAGGAGAGAAAAAAAAAAGAAAGAAACCTGTACCCCTCATAAACAACGTGGGTGGTTTGAAACCTGGATGCAGACCAGGCTGTATGTCTTTTTCATATTTCCAGCCTTTGGGAATATGAATCAGTTTAGATTTCATTGGGCTATAAACCAAGATCCTTATAGGGTTTTACCAATTTCAGTATTTACCATGTACAATAACAGGAAGGCTTATTTTTATTAGCCCTAGAATCAAGCATGCCAAATGACTTCATGCCAAGTTACAGTGTCAATAGTGTCTATTAAATTTTATTACATAAAACATAAAGACAAATATGTGTTCAGATAATAGCAATGCCCAACAAAAGCAAACAGTTTTTTGTTTTTTTTTAAAGGGGGGGGAGTTGTAATTGAGACTGATAATCAACAGCTGCTGGAGGCAAAAGGCAAATGACAAGAGGGACCCTAAGAGTCAGCTTCAATTATTCAACTCCAGGCTTCCTCAGTTCCCTTTGGAGCCTAAGTCAAACTGTACGTTTCACATTTTCTCAGAGTTAAAAACAAAACAACAATGAAAAAAAAAAACACACACACACACCCCAAAAAAAATAAATGGACAACAGCCTGACAGACTTTAATATACATTCACTTCTGTGCAAGTATTAATGCTTGTTATTTCCTACACACTTTCTGTAACTCTGCCATATATGGAGCAACTCTCAGCTGTGCTTCCCGAGTGCTCAGAGCTCAGAGTGCAGGACTGGGTGCTGCATTTATTGCACACACTTGGGTACGTGCTGTATTATTTCTCATAAGCCACAAGATAAAGGCTTTAAGCTGGTAAATGTATTTTCTTAAGCAATAAACTTTGAAAACAGCTCTTATTCATCCAGTATATTATAGTGGCATGAAAGGTTCCATTATAGTGTGTTAAACAAACACAGTTGAGATTGTTAAGCCAATGGAAGGTAGTATCATGCAACTCCCACTAAAGGCAATGAAAGTTTTATTTGGAAAGATTACAGTTATGGAACTCAAATTGACTATCAGCTCTGTTTAAGAAAGGCCTGACCTACCAATTAAGTCAACGTGAGTCCTTCTCTCAAGTGTAATGGGCTTTGGAGTAGGTCCTAAGTCTCTGTTTTGGGGCTCTTTTCTTTGTTTGTTTAATTTTCACTTCTAGTCAGGGCAAACTGAACGGCTTCAACATCTAGCAAGCCCAGGGACTGTGTGCACTGCATTTCAGCACTGGTAAATTTATAGTCTGTGGGTCTCACAATGTATTTCCTTTCCTCCTCGAACATCAGCTCCTGGAGTCACGTGATCTCTGCCTTCATTTGAGATGGTCTGAACTTTTGGGTAGACCTGTGCGGTGTCAAGAGTTGGACTTGATGATCCTTAAGGGTCCCTTCCAACTCAGGATATTCTATGATTCTATGATTCTAAGTTTCCTGCCTGCTACTAGCACAAATGAACTTGAAAGTGTGACCTTAAAGAAAGCAAGTAACAAAAACACCATGTTTTCTTTTTTTCTCCATAGAAAAACACTTGGCTTTTTTAGAGCCATCTTCACTCAAGAAAGTGTTAATCTCTATTTACTGTCTCTGATCATGCTGCAGTCTCTGTAGCTTGCTGCAAAACAGCCCAGAGAAGCCGGGGCCTTCACCTGCCACTTGCAGCAGCCATGCAAGCCCTGGACATGTGTGGGCCAGAGAGAACTGCCACTGTCACCTCACACTCTACACCCTTTCCATGGCTACAGGTCTCCAGGGCTGTCAGTCTGTCAGGAACACTGAACTCACTGCAGCCTTGATTACGGCTGTGCCGCAGGCTGCACGGAGCTGCCCTGCCCTGGGTTGAGCGGCGGAGCCCGTTCTGCCTCACTGCACTCACAGGGCGCCTAGCAGCACCGCACCTGCTGCTGCCCTTTCCCGGGCCACGAGCGTGCCTCCTACTGGAATGGCACTCCTGCTGTGCCCCACAGGAGGCAGGTGACGCCTGGCACGGGCGAGAAGACATGCCCTTGTGTCTCCCAGAAAGCAGGCACTGTGATTTCACGCTGCTCTCTAGGGCCAAGGGGCTGGGGACAGCTCTTTCTCCAGCATTCACAGAGGCCTGCCTTTTTATTTATTTGTTTGTTAATTTATTTTTATTATGTATTTTTAAAGCTCAGCTTCCCTGTTCCCGTTTATCTTGGTTTAGTCTAAAAGCGGGTGCACGGGATATCACTTGCCTCTACAGATTTTTGACTTCAGCTGAGATCTAGGATCAAATTAGAAATGCCGACTTGCTCCTCATTAGAAACACGTCCACATTCCTTTCCCCCTCGCAGTTTTTCACAGCGAGGTGTTTGATCTAACAGAAGCTGCACAACACAGACTAGCGCAAATCTTGGATGAGTGCTTTGGGAACTGGTCCCCTCAATCCTCTGGTATCAGCAGTTCCCTGCACACAGACATCTGCTGGGCAGTGCTGTCTGTGTGATCGTACGATTGCAGCCCAGCAGCCAGTAAAGGGAAGCATCTCCTAGCTGCATCTCTGCTTGCCTTTCTCTCAAAGCTCAAAGGTGAGGCTAGCTCTCGCTCCAAAATACTTCTATCCAGAGCAAAACCTGGAGAACCAGTTACCAAAAAAGAAAACCTTGTGGTCACATTACTCTCACAACCGAGCAATTTCTGAAGAACGACTTCAGAGCTATGTAAATATGGCACCCCCTTACTCAGCAGAAAATTGGCTCCCCAAGTGCGTTCGGAGTCATATCTGCACTACAGAGCCAACTGATCTGACAGATGCTGAAGTGGATTCGATTCTCACTGCAGTCTATCAACAAAATTGCTACAGCTCCAGCCCTGCTGTTAGCTGACAGCAGGCAAGCACCAAGCCTAGCTTACAGATAACATTGTAAAGAAGCGAATCTACACAGGAACAGCACTCAGCCTAGTTACGGTGTGAGGGGCTTCACACCTGGTGACAGCTTACTGCAGCGACCCGAGGCCCCGGGTGCGTGGTGGTAGCGTCACCCCCATCAGTATTTCCCTGGCAGAGATCAGCACTGCCGGCACAGCCCATGGTACCGCACCCCAGCGTCCAGCTGCAGGACCAGCTTTTTCCCCTGGCTGTACCCAGGGCAGCGCGGACAGCCTCTCCAACAGTGAGGCGGCCCGAGGCGCACAAACAGCGCTTTCACCGGCAGCGAGAGCTCCAAACGCGCCTGCAAGACCGGCAGCCAGGGACACAGAAAGCCTTTATTCAGTATTTCTTTCGTTTACGTTCAAGCCGAGCTCTGTTCCTCACGCGACGGGCAGCCCCTCGCAGGGCGGGACCCAGAGGCGCCGCCTCACGCGGCCGGCGAGGCCCCGGTCCCGGTCCCGGCCGCCCCCCCGCCATCGCCTCACACCCACCGCACTCCGGGCGCGCAACGGCTGCAACCGCCGCTCACGCGCGCGCCCACGCGAGCGCCGCGCACGCTGCCGGGCACGTGCGGGCGGGGCCGCGGCGGTTCCTCTGGCAACGGCGCCCGTTGGGGGCGTTGGGCGGTGCCGAGCGTGCCCTCGGTTATCATGGCGGCGGCGGCGACATCTCCCCGACCCTCTTTTATTAGCTGGGGCTCTAGTAAACTAATCAGGGAACAGTTCGGGCAGAGGCCATTTTTCGAGTAGTAATGTTGTTACTGTGAAGGTCTGTGGGTATAAGCAGAGTCTGCAGGGGAAGGCAAGAGCTTTTATTAGCACAGCTGATGCAAGTAAAAAACAAACAACAACGACAGACCAGACTGGCTTGCAGGCACAGCAGCCTTTCTTTGGCTCCACAAAACGACTTGAGCACCAGTAGTGCTTATCCCCCAAGTAGCATCTGCTACGCGTGTTGGATACCTGAACTTTATTCAGATGCTGCTAGCCTTCCCTACCATACGTGTTGCATATGCAGTTCTTCCATTTACATCTGTTTTCAAGGTGTACCTCGGAAAGCTGGAGGTCTTTGGCACCCTCTGGACCCTTGTGCTGCACTGAGCAGGGAACACACTAGCACAGCCTCAGCAGCTCTCCTAGTTTGTTTTCTGCTGCAGCCAAGGGGCTTTGATCAGCCATCAGTCCTGGTCACAGCATAACCCTGCTGCTGCTTACATGGCATAGCCCAGAGGCAGGAGCTGCCTGGGACAGAATTCACTACAGACAATGGGACCAGAAGAGAGCAGTACAAACCAGTTAATAGGACACATTTGTGCCCCTGCCCTCTCCGGGCCTCGACGAGTATCACTGCCTCCTAGTCAGAACTCAGCCCCAAAGCCTTTCACAGTGGTAGATGCACAAATCAGCATGTTTTCAGCAGCTGAAATAGATACAGTCCTTTACTTCAAAGCTGTCAGCAGTGGCAGCACTGGCCAGGTGGCAGGGAGGCTGTGCTGGAGGCACCTGTAGGACAACACGATAATTAGAAGATAATGCAGTCACCTGAGAGGAGAAACCTAGATTCCTGCCCTGTTTGTGCATTTTATGTTACAAGCCCAGTAGAAACAAACAAATAATGGATGTTTACAGGAGCTGGGGTAGGAACTGGCACTCTGGTTTCCTCTTAGCCCAGATTTAATACCCTAATCAATAGGCTAAAGCTATTTCTCAGTACGTGTCTGCTTAATTATTCAGTGCAAACAAGGACAAGATCCACAAGAGAGATGAAATGCAGTTGCCTGAGAACTGCTTTGAACCAGGGCCTTCCCCCAGGATGTGGGATATGCAAGGACGAACCTCCTTGGAGGAAGAACATTCTATCCAAATCACCTACTGAAAGAGAAATGTTATAGTTCCCAAACTTTTATTTAAATGCAAGGCTATGCCTCTTCCAGCTGCAGCTTTATGAGAGAAGAATGGTGCCCTCTGTTGTTCTAGAGAGAAGCTGCTATGATTTAGGGGACTGAAAGCATGAATGTGGTTGCTTTTTCCAGTTCTACAGAATCTTACAGATGCTCTGGTTTTGGCATAAGCACAGTTTGCTGGGTCTGAAAACTAAATTAACTATACTCAAGACTTCAGTTTCCAGAGTAAAGTCAGGAAGGAGGCATCTGTAGAGGGGAATGTACCAACACAATGAGTAGGGAAAACCAGTTTAGTATCAGGCTGCTTAAAAAGTAGAAAATACATGTGGAATAGAGAGGAACTGCTTATTACAAGTGGTACACAGGCAACTAAAGAAGATGGGAATATGTGTGGGCAAGGATCAGAGTGAAAGCTGCCTATGCATCCTTCAACATCTGGGAGAGGAGTTACCATCGTCTAACAAGCTGCTGTCATCAGACGATGTTTGTGGGCACTCCTAGTCCATCAGTAAAGAAAAATGCATGTGTAAACATGGGTTGTTTGTGTTCTGGGCACAACACTGGGAAGGTGTGTGTTTGGACTGCAGTTTGTAGAAGGTATTTTAAGCAAGTTTGCTGATGACACCAAACTTGGAGGAGTTGTGTACTCGAATGAGGGTGGAAAGGCCTTACAGAGGGATCTGGATAGGTTGGAGAGATGGGCGATCACCAACCGCATGAAGTTCAATAAGAGCAAGTGCCGGGTCCTGCACCTGGGACGGGGAAACCCTGGCTGCACGTACAGACTGGGCGATGAGACGCTGGAGAGCAGCCTAGAAGAGAGGGATCTGGGGGTCGTGGTAGACAGCAAGCTGAATATGAGCCAGCAGTGTGCCCTGGCAGCCAGGAGGGCCAACCGTGTCCTGGGGTGCATCAAGCATGGCATCGCTAGTAGGTCAAGGGTGGTGATTGTCCCGCTCTACTCTGCGCTGGTGAGGCCTCACCTCGAGTACTGTGTGCAGTTCTGGGCACCACAGTATAAAAAGGACATGAAACTGTTGGAGAGTGTCCAGAGGAGGGCTACAAAGATGGTGAAAGGCCTGGAGGGGAAGACGTACGAGGAACGGCTGAGGGCACTGGGCCTGTTCAGCCTGGAGAAGAGGAGGCTGAGGGGAGACCTCATCGCAGTCTACAACTTCCTCGTAAGGGGGTGTCGAGAGGCAGGAGACCTTTTCTCCATTAACACCAGTGACAGGACCCGCGGGAACGGGGTTAAGCTGAAGCAGGGGAAATTTAGGCTTGACATCAGGAGGGGGTTCTTCACAGAGAGGGTGGTTGCACACTGGAACAGGCTCCCCAGGGAAGTGGTCACTGCACCGAGCCTGACTGAGTTTAAGAAGAGATTGGACTGTGCACTTAGTCACATGGTCTGAACTTTTGGGTAGACCTGTGCGGTGTCAAGAGTTGGACTTGATGATCCTTAAGGGTCCCTTCCAACTCAGGATATTCTATGATTCTGTGATTCTATGATTTGTTCTACAGAACTGAGAAATAAGAAAGTGAAGATCTACCACCCGTCTGCCTGCAAAACACGAAGCAGCTATACAAAATGCCTAACACAGCTGGTCAGGGGTGCAAATTCCAGTTCTGTAAATTACAATGTAAGTACAGTTATTTTAAATGACCTTCAAGAGTAATCCGTATACCATGTCCCAGGAGCTATCTATGGGATGCATGCTCCCATCAGTGTCCTGCCAGGCCTCGAAGGCATTCCCAAGAGTCTAGCTGTTTCCTGCAATTGCTGAGCATGCTGAGTCTGCAATAACTGTTTTAGAAATACATTGTAATGTCATGGGTTTGCCTGGGTTTAGTGACTCCATGGCCATACATTCAAAGGAGTAGAGGGCAATTCATGTGTCCATCAAAGTCAGTGACAAGGTACAACATCACTTTTGTTGTACTTGGAGATCATCTGTATCTTTTTGCTGAAACAAAGCTGCCTGGTCTGGAGCAGTGTGCTGGTGGCTGAGGGCTACCCTAGCCTTTTCCCTAGTGGGTACAGTCACATCGTTTACACTTGTACAAGCCTGTAAAGGGCTTCCCTTTAATGGAAGAGACCTGTAAAGGGCTCTCCATACATGTTACCTGTGAATCCATGTGACAATGCCATCAAGATGGATGCTGCCTCTTTTGACTGAAGGCACCACTGCATTGTGAGTCTTGAGTTTCTGGCTGGGACAGAAGGAGCAGAGGAACAGAAAGACAGGTCAGAACCACTGCCCCATCACTTGTCACAACAGCACGCTGAGAACAGGAAACCTTTTTTTGCTTCTGATCGGTCCCTGTTACCAACAGCATGAAGCAGGTGCAACTGCAATTCAGCCATGCAATTAAGAACTGCAGCAGGAACAGCCCTGTGAAACGCTCTTTTTTTTTTTGACATGTAGTTTCAAACCACTGTAGATCCTGGGGTGTCTTGAAATCAAAATATAGTTATGCCATACACAGTTTTTGCTTCTGTTACAGGAACAAAATAAATGGGTAATTACAATTTGCTCTTTTTGGATTTGCTGCATGGCTTTCCTACCAAAGTAGGCAACTTGTGTATGCAAGAGAAAGCAGTTAGCTAGGTACAGTTACCTGAAGAAGTAGAAGTCAGTCAAATTTTTATCCCCAGTTGCAGCTGCCCCAGAATTGCATCACCCAGATGGAGTTCCTTTTACTAATACCCTTCAGTTACATTTTCACCTTCTGGTTTTAATCAGACATGGGAGCCATGAAATGCAGCGCACCCATCTGCTGTGCATCAGAGAGTGTATGCATTTCCTATATGAGCCAAAAGGAGACAGAATGATGATAGGAAGTTTTCACTTGCTCTTAGTTCAGGCTCTAAGAATATTTTACCTCGTGAAGCTGAAAAAGTGGTGGAGGTAACTGGAGTCTTGATGATCTGCACTACAAGAAAACACAAACCTGATACTTTATAACAAAATAATAGTTTCACCTCCCTGGGCCTTAATTACCCAATCTGACAAGAGCAATAATAGTGTCTAGTGACTGACTACATGCACATGTATGTGTGTGCTCATATTATAACAGACTTTCTTTCTTGGGACTTTTAGACTGTGTTCCAACAATGAATGAAGATGTGTCAAACATGTCGTTTCACTAGGTACTTACACTTCTCAGGCTACTGGGCTGTTGTGCATGTGCTCACATGACGTGAAGTATGTGGTTATCTGCGTTATTGCATGCCTGGGATGGACTAAGTCCATTTTTCTATCAAAGGAGAGATTTTCATAGAAGGAGGTGCTTCCAGCTGTACACTTCCTGAGGTGACTGTGGACAAAGGTAGCAAGAACTTATTGAGCAGGATATGAGATAAAGTGCTGTGGGGCTGATTACTCATTGCTTTGTCAAACGCCTGTAGCTCACTAACTATAACGTAAGTGGATCAGATGGCAGTTCCTTAAAATGATCATTAATCTCAGAACTGAGCAGAAGGGTTAAGTCTTTGTACTGAGCATCGTTGAAGGTTGCTCATTCTTTATAGGTCTCCAGAGTAAGGGCAGCTTGACGGCTTGTTGAAGATTTTTGGGGGAAGTGCTTTCAGAAAACACATCAGAATCAAAAAAAAAAAAAAAAAAAAAAAAAGGCAGCCTTTTTGTACGATGTAACTCTTGTGCACTTTCCCTCTTCAGCCACTATAATACCAAAGGACACCTAGGTTTCTACAGACAATCATGAAATGGCAGCCTGTCACAGGGGATTACTAGTTGCTTGTACGTTCCTAGAACATCAGCAGGCCTGTGGAAATACTGGAACTTTTAGGACCAGCGAGGAAATCTCCGCCTGTTCAGTCAATCATTTCTATTGATTAGCTACAACACACGTGCAAGTAGCACTTGGGAAAGGAGTTAGGCTGCCTCTTGTAATAGCATTGTTTTGGAAGAAGAATCAGTTGAACTAAAGTTGAAATAAGAGTTTTTGTTTGTTTGTTATTCTTTTACTTGCCTTTCCTTTGTATCCCTTTAGAAAAAAAAAAATCAATTTAAAGCTAAACAAGAATTCACCTTCAGAAACCCCCAGCTTCCCTCGTCACACCTGCATCTTGCTCTTACTCTAAAGTAAAACCAACTCAGAGTGACTTTTTGTCATTCTCTGGGTACAATGAAAAAATATACTTTATTGCAATACTATCGAGATGGCACAGCCATGAACAGGACCACACAGGGCTAAGTACTGTTTGCCAAACAAATAGGAAACAAGACACCATTCCCCACAGGGCTTGCAGTATATATAGACAAAGTCAAAGGGGATGAAGCAGTATTATCTCAAGCTTACAGCTGGGGGACTCCAATCCAGAGGGATTATAGTAGCTTGCCCAAGGTCACACACAGGAAATCTGTGGCAAAGCTGTAAAGAGAAACAAGAGCTTCCCAGTCCCAGGCACAATATAATTTCAGAGACGGAATGCTTCAGCCCACGTCTGTACTTAAGGTTTCAGAAGGGCCTTAGCTTGCCTCACAGAGACTGTGGGAACTGCATCACGCCACACGCATGCTGCAACATGGGCAGCTCTTTATAAGTATTATTGTGTCCTTCCTGCAAGAATGCATTTAAAGGTGGCATGTTGTGTATTTTACGATTCCCTATTGTGTGCTGTATGCCCAGAAAAGCTGCTTTGCAACGTGGCTTTGTGACTGTGCTGTTCGAGGCATGTCAGCATGTGCTGCTGCCCTCTCGTGTAGACCTTGCTGTAATTGCAGTGATCTGACAGAGTCAAAGGGGGCACAACTATCGGGTGCCCTGCATCTCGTGTAGCCTTTCACACCAACGCACAGCTAACGGACACTGCTACCTTTCTCGTTCAGCTGTGTCAGTGTCTCAGCCATGCTGGTTTTGTTCATGAGACAAGCTACATGACAATGGAGAATCGAGGTCATAGTCTTGGTAACCATGATGCAGATCGGCTAGGTCAAGATAACAGTTAAGACAACGTTACAGCACCAAAGCATGGTAAAAGGTCAGCCAGTGTTCTTGGGTTTCTCATCAGCTTTCCAAAAGGGCACTTCTACCTCACTGATCAAAGTTCACCTCAGGTTGATACTGACTGCTAAAATCAAATCATCTTTTCTCACACACAACATTTAATCAAAAGGAGGTTGGTACACCTAATAAAAAGGGTATATCATTGCAGGTTGTGACAGGTACAAATTTATGAGAAGCTTCATGGGCAGCAACAAAGACATTCCAGTTATTCCCCATTTAAAGGCTGGCCTGCGTTTTATTTTAGCAACTGTCACTGCCTCTAAAGCTGGATGATACCCTTCACTTTCTATCACACAAGTACTGAAAGGGGCTGCAGGGCAAGTAACTGGGTTACAGCTGTTGGTGCACATCTACCCCTCTCTCCTTTTCTGTTTACCAGAAGCCTTCCTTTTTAAAATACCTAGGCAGCTGATTATTGGCAAAAGGGTTTTTGTTTGTTTTTAAGCAGACCATTCATATGCCCAGCTGGAACTGTTCTGAAGATTTTTCTTCAAACTTGCATTCATTAAAAAGAAACTTTTATTCCATCCACCTTGATCCAGGATTTAATATTAGTAATTTTATGTTGCATTTTCACACTAGACCTCCCAATTACTGTCTTCTTTCTTCCTGCTGCAGAGGGGTAAAGCAAGACAAAGTGCATAGCCAAATCAACAGACACAAAATAGCACATACAAAAACATGCACAGAAGGGGGAAAACATAGCTGGAACTAGCATCAATTTATAGCTGGAGCATAGCATAAATTCCATATTTTGCAGTAACAGCTTAAATGAAAGCATGCTGTTGTGGAATGAGCCATAATGTATGCAACTAATAACGTGATTAAATGAGACAGGGGTGTGGGATATAGCTTATAACCGTTACAGGCCAAATACCATTCATCTGTGTATTACTGTTCAAGAATCTGTCCCGTTGAGTGAGCTTCACGTTGTTTCCATAACTTTGCTTTTCCTTGATATACCTGTGACTTAGAGGACTGGAAACTGAAAGGTCATACATACTTAACTCATGTGGACCCAAGCAAAATCTAGAGACTGACACCCAACTGGCGACTGTTGCAGCTGAAGATCCCTTCTGGTGTAGCTGCCTTTCACCATTCAACCTCTGGATGACTAAACTAAACAGGTCACTCTGATGACCTCTCCCACCACATAACAGAATGCAGAGATTCCTGCTGCCCTTCCACAGCCAGGGATTCAGATCAGAAAAGCATCTCCATAAAATAAAAACAAACAAAATTTATTTTGCAAGAGAGGTGGACATCTCTTTTAGGCATGAGTCACTGCAGAGCTTATCACACACACAGGAGAGAAACACCAGGGCTGTGTGTACAACAACGAGGAAGTTTCTTGCCCCAGGGGACATGGACAGACCCACCAGAAGCAGTACATAGACACTGGCAGTGGCTGAGCTGATCAGACAGGTGGTGAGGGTGCTCAGTTAAGTTCATCACCTCTGCTTGCATCAAGTTCCTCACTGCACTACCACATTCTGAAGAGGCTCTTTCAAGTCACCCACCTGGCAGTTGCTCACACTTAACAAATCAAAGCCACTGCTTGGTGACCTGGCAGAACACAGACAGGGAATGCGTTGCAAAGGAGGGGACACAGTGCACAGCATACCCACCTGGAAAAATCAAACAAGTCAGAGCAGCTGAGACTGCCTCCATCCAGTATTTCTGGAGAAAGTTAATGATGAAACAGTGGCTGACCTAGAAATTACCATTAGCTACAATACCAAAGGTAGCAAATACATCATTTTCAAGAAAGGCAATAATGGGGACTGTCGCTTATTGTGTTGTAATTCAGACACTAGAGAAGTTAGTTGAAACAGTCATTAAAAATCGGGTTTATAAGGAAATAGTACCTAGCTGACAAGGGTGCAACAAGCAGAACCCAGAATGGCTTTTAAATGAAATGGACCATTGATCTGGTCTGGTTTTGCAACTCATTAGGGGTCCAGTTACAATAAGCTAGTTAGTGCTGCAGCAGTCATGCACAAATATATCACTTTGTTCTATAAAGGAAAGCAAAAGATCAGAACCATTAGCTGTGCCACTGACTCTGCTGAGGGTGCTGGGAAACCTTGGTTACCACAGAAAGCAGCCAGTTGACTTGGACAGATGCAGAAAAGGGCAGCTTTCAGGAACAGACGTCCTCTACAACCTACATGGTCCTTCCAATATGAATGCCACTTGCTAGGGTTTCAGTAAAGCTCATGGCATTACCTTACTGCCTGTCCACAGTCCTACTACTGTTAGATCAGCAAATAAGATTAGGTTCCAGCTGGTTTAGGAAAAGATGGTTGGTAGGATATTAGACTATGGACTGTATATGGATAGCTTAAATAACAATTCCCTGGCTGTGATGAGTTCCTTGCCTTGATCAACAAAAATAAACTCAAGGGATCTTCACAGGCTCTGGTGTCTTCAGCACAAGAATTAAGCCTGAACCGAGCCTTCAGTTCCTTGCTCAAAGCTTGATTTCTTCCTGCTGAAGCATGCGTGCACCTTTTTTTTTTGTGTGTGCATGTGTTTTTTTTTTCTTTTCTGTGAAGATTCTGGCTGTTCAATTTCTCTCCTTGATCATCTCCAAACAAACCCCTGCCTCTCTGCTTTAAAAGTTAAACTTCGCCTGAGTTGCAGACCAATTCTATCATTTTGGGATGAATATTAATCTTTGTAATAGCTCCTCATGTGAAAACAAGCTCCTCCATCTCTTCCAGTTCCCAGGCAGCATTTATACTGAAAATATAGTTTGTGCACACTTTCTGGTGGAGGCCTCACACTGACCATCTGCATGTCCCTTGCCCCCAAGTAAATTGCCATCTGGGAGCATTCAGCGCCCTAATGCTCAACATAAGGCCGTTTCTGGAAGCACTTGAGGTCTGGACATACAGAACATCACCTTCTTCTTTGATGGACACAGTTCCAGTAGCTGTATGCGAGATGTCCGCGAGATGTATAGTGCAATTCCAGCAAACCATGAACTGTAAAGACCCAAAGTTTCAGAGGGGAATTTATTGTATGGGAGCATATTCAATATCTTTCATCAACTGTTCATGAGAATAATCAAAAATAGAAGCTTTTTAAAATGACAAAATATAGTTACACATAGTACAGATTTTTATCCTGCACTGAAGCAGAGCAGTAATCAAATGCTCATTAATGTTTTCACAGTTAATTGGCATTGCTTCTCAATGTTAAAGCTTCAGCAACTCAAGTCTCTCCAGTTAGAGACCCATTAGTTTCACTGGGTGACCATATTCATGAAGGTGAGTGTTATTCTCTGCATTTTGATACCCTCTACTAAATACAGTGGCCATACTTGAACCATCTCAGAACCCTCTGCCCATCTCAGAACTCTTTGAATTTTCAGAGGTACCTTCAGAGGTACTGGCTATGCTTGAAATGAGACATCTTTGCTGCAACGTAAAGATTTTTCCATCAGAGCACACTTTTAGGCCCAGTTCAGAAACACATCTATGGAATTCTCAAGAATATGGTCAAGCCATATTTGGTTCAAAGGGCCCCAGATCTTTACAACCACATCTACTTGCTGTGTCTCTCATAAGCACTGCACACTAGTACGATGCATTAGCCAGTATTTGGTCACACATGTAAGTTGCTTGCAAGATGGCAAAGGATTTGAACATTCTTCAGCACTTCATTTACTCAAGGCCTAAATGCATTCACTGCATGCATGTATTTATGTATATACCACACATACCCTCAACCATTCCCACAACATTATTGCAACAATTCTTCGCTGGTATAACAGTTTATATACCAAGTTTCACTTCTTTAGGTTTATATAAACATAGAAAATAGGTCTGAAGAGAGCTAGAACAGCTTTCAATTAGTCACTATATTGGCATTGAAAGCTTTATTTTGAAAACTTTAAGCAGCAATACTGAATAAATAGACAGAATGATTGTTTTGTCATCTCCATACAACCGATGGCCTTCATCCAAAACATTAAAATACTGTAGCAAATAGAATAAACATGCATGTTTCAATGTTCTAAAAAAAATAAAAGTGTAATATAAAAGTAACACTTTAACACTTATTTTAATACAGTACAGACTATTAGAGACTATTTTATGGAAAAAAATATCTGAATACAGTTTTGTTATTTATATTGATCATTAAGGCCCAATTCACTCAAGTTAATGCACATCAGGAATTTATATGCTTCAAGATAACTCACTAAAAATGACAAGATCAATATTTTGCTCATACTCTTATGATCCCAGTTCACTAAAATAATGCAATACTCTTCACAATAAAAAGAAGGCAATTAGTGCCCCAAGAGGAGATTTATTTCACTAAACGATCTTTTCCCTCTAACTTCACAATGAAAACATGTTTGCATATTGCTAATGCTAGTGATAGGTCTCTTGCTGAAGAACTTTCTTCCAACTTGCTAGGGTTTAGAAAAGCAAGTAATCTCAAAGCTATCAGCATTTTCAGAAGCAATTCAGGCACTTGGGAACCTAAGTCCCACTGAAAGGTAATGGGAGGCAGGTTCCTGGCTCACTTTTCAAAGTGGGACTTGCATTTCTCCGTTGCTTGGGCATTTAGAATGTTTACCTCAGCCTTACCCTATGGGCTTGCCAAACAATCACTCTCCCCTTTTTCCCCCAACAACCAGTGAAAATAAACTGTATCCTCACAGATGAGAGAGGTAACACAGTTAATTATCATTAGTAATAAATTACAGGAGTTCTCCATATAAATTCCCTGTGCACTGGAAAATAGTGCTTGTGTATTCAACTATTTAAAGCAAACAAAAGAACTATCATGCTGGCCAGTACATAATATGGCACTTGTTAGAATTAGCATGTGTAGCTTCCTTTTTGCTAATGCCCCATGAGGAGGTTTGAAACACTTCGGAAAATGAAATTTTCTATTTTTGTAAAGAAAGAGTGAGGTTCTGTAGTTGATCAGAAGCAAAACTCTTACCACCATAATGTGAGGAAATTTTATAACTAATACATTATTCAATTCACATTTAATGCAAGGGCATGCCATTTCTTTTTGGTTTATTTACAGAGAGGGTGCAAATGCTACAAACTTTAACCTGGGTGAAATTTAATAAGCAACAGGAGGGGGGGAAGAGGGGGTTGTGAATTTGTCACTGTCTCACAAATGTTCAGATACGAACGCCTCTCCTTACCCACAACAACAGTGGTTGAAACTGTAAATGTTTTCTATATCACCTTGACATATGCTAAAGCCCTGATATGGAGGGTCCACTCAATGATGCAGTGGTCACTCCTGAGCCAGCTCCAGGCTGGCCCTTCTGTCAAATGGCTGCTGCAACCAGCAGATACCTTTAAAACAAAAAAACAAAAAAACAAAAACAAAAAACTTAAATGGGAAAATCCTTCTTAGGTTCTATTACGAAGCTGTAACTCAAGACCTCCAAAGCTGCTCCTCCCCTTCCTTTAAATCCTTTTCCTCTTCTCTCCAACCTAAAGAACAGCCTGGCAGAAAAAGAGGGCAGCTTTTATGATCCAAGAGTTCAATAACTTCAAACTGATATCTGTGGGAGACGGACCAGTTACTTAAAGTATGACACAAGCACTAGCTGGGTAAGTACACTAATCTGCCTTAAAATTGCTTCATCTCAGTACAAGGCTGAGATTGCAACAGGCTTTTCCTTGTGTCCCCCTGTGCCCCCATGCAGCATAATTCGGGCCAGACTTTGCAAGGTGCTGAGTGCCTCAGTTCTCTAATGTCAAGAGGAGGTGCTGAAGATGCAAGATATCCACTGGAGATGGCCATTTTTTTTCTGTAAATTGAACCCAGAATGTAAGGCATATATGCTCAAGTACCT